>NC_061778.1:28054000-28400250 GCF_022458985.1 Mugil cephalus
CAGGGGAGTCCCTGATAACTGAATTGGTTTCATCTGTGGCTCAGGCCTGAGGGTCAGGGGTTGCCATGGCAACTCAAGGTGGTTGACAATGACGACAGAAGCGCGCTGAGCCGGGAGACAGAGAAGAAGTGGATTTTGTCCCTCTTCGCTGGTCTCATATTTGGGCTTACTGTGACAAAATAGTAGCTCCTGTTCATTTTATCGTCTTTATAGCGGGCAGGAATATTATTTGCTCATATTCTACATATTCTATGCCAGCTGCAAACTTGGGGCAGTACACAATATATATAGCTTTGCCAGCATATTTTCTCATCACAAATGATCAAGATGGCCTAAAGATTCTCTGCACAGTGGACCTTGAGATTAATTTTGGAAGAGAAACATTTGATGATTATTATGATAAAGAGGTTTCAGATGGTGAGCACCACCTTTAAGAAAAGTCAGAGTTTGACAGTGACTTGGAAGAAGAGGATGAGACTGAGCCACTTCCAAAGCAAAAATGAGCCACAGCACCAGCCTGTCAGCAACCAGCTCCAGGACTAGAACAAGTCCACCATCAGTTAGCAAGTAAAGAAATGTTGATGTCAAAAAATGGCAAAATTCAGTGGTCTTCTTGCCCAAGAAATGAGCCTCCCTGCATGGCTGCCAATGTGATCAAGATTCAACCAGGCCCCACATGGATGGCAGTGACTCATGTGCAGGACCTCAAGAACCGCTGTGAAGTGTGTGGACAGAAATATAGAAAAACCAGTACACATGCATTAAGTATGTCATCTTTAGGCAACGTTTTGCATTGTACCTGTCCGCAATTGCACTTAACGAGGCAAGTGAGAAAAAGCAATCGTCAGTGTTTTTGCATGTTGTGGGTGAGGACGCATTGGAAGTCTACAATAATTTCACGTTTGCTGATGGAGACAGACTGAAGCTGGATAAAATAATGGAGAAATTTGAGGCTTATTGTATACCTAAGAGAAATGTGACCATCGAGAGGCACAGATTTTTCACATGTGTACAGAAGAGTGAGGAGACAATGGATCAGTACGTAACAGAGTTGTGAAACAGAAGTAAGACGTATGAACTCGGGGGACAGACTCTTTGATAAAGGACAGACTTGTGTGTGGGATTCCAGATAATGGTCTAAGGGAGAGGCTATTGAGAGAAGAAAAGCTTGACCTGGAAAAAGTATTAACACTGTGCAGAGTGGCAGAGACTGTGAAAGTACAAGCAAAAGAACTGTTCAGTGACAGCTGCAAAGTACATGCTGTGAATAGAAACACACACGGAGTCTACAAGAAGAGTGCCTCTGAAATAAAACGGCAATCAAATTCACCAGCAAACAGGGACAGAAAAGAAAAGACATGTGGTCAATGTGGCACGAAGCATCCATCTAAAAAATGTGTGGCATATGGCAAAATCTGCAATAACTGTAACAAAAGTAACTATTATGCTCAGTGCAGCAAAAATCAAACCCCAAAACAAAGCAAGGTTCATGTAGTGGGGTAGTGTAGTAGTAAAGAGTACCAGGAGGAATTCTATGTAGATGTGTTCTATGTAAAAGTGTGCCACTAGTCATTCATCCATGCCGCAAAGTACCATTTGCTCTTAAAAAGCTAACTGAAAACCGAGTTGGACAGGATAAAAAACCTGGAAGTGACTAAAAAGATCGATGAACCAACTGAGTGGGTAAGTTCTCTTGTTATTGTGGAGAAAAAGAATGGGAAGTCCAGAGTTTGCATGGATCCTAGAGATCTGAACAGAGCAATAAAGAGAGAACATTTCAAACTGCCTACAAGAGAAGAAATAATTTTCAGTTTGCCAATTCGAAATACTTAAGCAAGCTAGATGCATCCTCTGGATTCTGGCAGCTTAAGCTGGACAATGCAAGTTCAAACATCATGTCCTCATTACCCTCAATCTAATGGGCTAGTGGAAAAATAAGTCCAAACAGTGATAAGGCTGATGGGAAAGGCAAGAGACAGTGGAATTGACTTCTACCAGAGATCGCTGGTATACTGCACAACACCAGTGTGGTGTGTCTTCAGCACAGCTCCTTATGGGACGATGCCTGAGGTCCAACCTGCCCTTTCTGGATAGCCTGCTTGAAACAAAGGTGAGAATCAGCATGAAGAAGTTCAAGGAGCAGCAAAAAGCAAAGCAGAAGCTCCATTACGACAGAGAAACAAAGAACCTACCTGAACTGCATGCTGGGGACCAAGTGAGGTTCAAAGACAAAACAAACAAAATGTGTGTCAGGTTATGATGTAATAACATCTTGTTAATTTTTACTATAGTTGTGTATTGATTCTGAACAGGCTATGGTTAATGCAAACTAGTTGTATTGATAACATAAAGTTAGTGTATTAGTTTAAGCTTGGTTAAGGGAGATATTCTTCTTCTTCATATATATATATATGTATATATATATATATATATATATATGTGTATATATATATATATATATATATATATATATATATATATATATATAAAGGAAGACAACTTGTCATAGAGAGAGATGCTTTAGGTTTACATTGGAAAGTAGAATGCTTTTATTTTGAAAGAAAAAAAAGGGAAGATGTAATGACATCTAACAGTAGTTAATATTATTGCTGCTTATATTCCCAGACAGCAGGGAGCTTTTGGGGTTGAGTGAGCTGTGGGAACCACAGGGGTCATACTGGTTGTTGTTATTCCTGTATAACCCGATGCAGACAAATTTGATAAAATACCTGCTCTCTGAAGTAATGGTGTCGTCAATGAGAACCCACCACACAAAAACAATGCAATATGGACCCAACAGACAGACAGACACCCAACAGAAAATTGCTTCACAACTAGGGGTGTAACCATAGATATATGGGTGTAACGATTCATCCACTACATTGATGAATCGATTAAATTTCCTACAATCCAACTACATCGATCTGTGCTCCGCAAGTTGGCCTTCCGGATGACAGACATCGATCTAACATCGTTTTAAAAGGTAATCAATCGATTGTATCGATACTAGGAAATAACACATTGGTTAAAGCACGTCAGACTTTATATTGATGTGTTTCTTTAGCACTTTTAATGATAAAGGCGTTAAACCTTACCCGATACAGTCCGACTAAGAAGTGGCGGTGGTAGTCAGGTGGTAGGGGACTACCACCTGAAGATCGGAACTAACGCGACGGAGCGTTAGCACCAATTTGGAACTTTGGATATGAAAGTGAACAGCCAACAGCCCTGCATGGACTACTGCAAAGAGGAGAAGGTTGGAAAACGATTCAATTTCGTAACGTCAGTGGCAAAATAACGTCACAAATGCGTGTTTTACTGTTGTTCGCTACAATGATGAAATCCGTTTTTATTGCGCTTAATCACAGCTTGGTCTTGTTATGTTAGTGAATAAGCAAAGCTATTAAAGCCAGTAAACATGATGTCATGCTTGGGAAATGGGTGAAATAACAAACAGCATGTAGCCTACATGTTTAATAAAAAACTTGAATGGCCTTCTCAGAGTAGATGCTACAATCCTCTCCATTTTGTTTTTAGTATCATCATGAAGCGGAGCAAGAAGGACATTATGTCCCTTTTTAATTTTTAAAAAAGTATCATTGTGCAGATAAAAGTTTTATTTTATGCAAAAATAGAAATATTATTTTACAAAAAAGACAAACATGGGTTCAAGGTTTATTGAGCACATTTTATTTTATGTTTATTGAGACAAAGAATGTTTGTCTTGTTGTACTAATACTAATGTATTTTGTTTTGGTTTTAAATAAACTTAACATTTGAACAATTAAATATTGCCCTGTTTTGTCCTTTTATGTGCCCCCCAGAAAAAACACTGGCCCCCCTGGTAATTTTGATCTAGAACCGCCACTGCTGAGTAGGTATTTATTTTAGTCACACTGGTTTAATTTTTGGCAAAAAGTTACTAAATTGATTTCAAGTCACTGAATTATTTCGGATCGGATCGTTCTAAATGAACCAAATCATCCTTGAATCGTATTGGCAACCACAAATCATGATTCGAATCGAATCGTTAAAACGAATCATTACACCCTTATTCACAACTGTACCTCATATGCCAGGGTGGAGATGAGGCACACAGTGCTACGACCCTGACTTTTAGCCAATTTAGGAATAAATTAGAGGTGCAACACAGACAAAGTGTAGTGAAATGAGCACCTAAA
The DNA here is from genome assembly GCF_022458985.1 of Mugil cephalus. Taxonomy (NCBI): domain Eukaryota; kingdom Metazoa; phylum Chordata; class Actinopteri; order Mugiliformes; family Mugilidae; genus Mugil; species Mugil cephalus. The sequence continues at coordinate 28,058,182 of NC_061778.1, forward strand.
TTTTGACCATTTTTTAAAACCACTTTGATAGAAGATGTGTTAATCAAGTAAAATAGCAAAAAATCTCAAAATTGATCAGTGGGTGAAAAAACAGTGTTTTTGTCTACTATGTCTTGCCTGAAAAACCGACAACCTCTACTTCAGTGAGTAGCTTCTTCAATTTGCTTTCTGTGAAGTTCTTTTCTGATTGCGTATCGTTTGGATTTTAACGATTCCGATTCTCAATTTCGAATCCTGTTCTAAATGATTCTCGATTCCAATTCTTTGAGGTGTATGTCTACAGGTCACAAAAGTCTTTACACAGACCATTTTTATTTATTGACACTGCCAGTTAACTTGATACAGTTTAATTTGGTTGCTGTACTGTAACTAGGGTATTCAATTACAAAGGAGGGAACTGCAACTGTAAAATTTAAACTTGCTGAATTAACACAACAAGTTGGCAGCAGTCTAAAAAACAAAGAGCTGCAGCCCAGGTGAGTGTATATCACCCCTTACACATAGAGCTCCATCGGGTCAAACGACCCAGGATTTTATCAGATTTTTATCGTTTGTCGCTCTGACGCTGATATATCTGTCTGTCACATTCTGACTCAATGGCCTGACAGACTATCATTGTAGAAGCTTCAACTCAAAAACAAGTTTTGGTCCATAGACGAGGAGCTGTCACAGCTGGTCGACCTGACACTTCCCTCATACGTCATCACGTACATTGCAGATAAATTGCAGTTTGTTGATAACCTGAAGAATCGACCGGTTAATTATTATACCATGCAGACGAAGAAGTGTTTTGTCAAGTTTGTTGTGCATCCTCCTTTGGCAGTGAAAAATGACTGAGGGTCGGCTTGATCCGTTTATATTTACTTTAATGACAGCATAAACATCTAAACACACCAGTATAAGAAAAGCATCTTCGTAACCCTGGCAATAAAGCATTAACTGCTCTACGTTACAATGTAGTAGTTCTGCTACATAAACTATATATGACATCTCCCCCATTTAAGTTATTACCAATAACATAAAGTACAATAAACACATACAGTAACAGCCAGAAAATATTTCATATTCAAACATGCATCCTTAGCATGTTGTAAATTCTCTTTCTGTAATAAACACATTTACCCTGAAAACATTTCCCTCTATCTAAGGCAATCCACACAAGATGCCATTAAATGTAATAATAATAATAGGTATCAAACTCATTATGCTATTTACTTAACCTTAAATTACTAAATCAAGTATTATGACATTATCAAGTATTATGAATTAGCCAAGGCACTTTCACAATCAAAAGATGAGTTTCCGTTAGCATGCATATTTCATTCTTTCTTTATCTCTCTTTTTTCTGAGTCAGTCTGTTTCCCCAATCCCCCCAAAGGCCATATGATTGTGCAGACCAGTCAACAGGCTAGTCCTGTAAACAGACACTGATGTGTCAGTTGTCCAGCTCTGGTTCGATACTGTCCTGATGTCTGTGCAGATGTGTGTGTGAGGCTTGTGACTTCCTTTGAACTAGAAGAAACAGTCTCTGGAGTGATAACAGTTGCTGGCTGGGAAATCACTCCTGTACTCTCAGCTGATGAAAGTAGGGTGTCTTGGGCAGGTTGTGAAGACAGATCTGCCCGGAGATGGCGGCGGATCCGCCTCAATACTGCTCCTTGTCACACAGTCACACCGAGTCACACATTCTTTTGAAACAACTGCTGGTGTCACCCAGGCCTTTTCCTGATCCAACTTGGTGAGGACTGTATCTCCAGGTCGTAGTGGTGGAAGAGGTCTAGCTCCATGTCTGCGATTATAATAGAAAGCTAGTTTTGCCTTCTCAGCAGCATCTTTCTGTTTAATAGTTTTTCTGTTGGGCCATTTAGGTCGAAGGTTCTTCTCTAATGTGGGGAGTGTTGTTCTGATCTTTCTCCCCATTAACAGTTCTACTGGACTGACTCCTGTGGTGGCACAGGGAGTTGATCTGTAGCACATGAGGGCTATTACTGGGTCTTCTTGTTGGAAGATTCTCTTCGCAGTCTGTACAGCTCTCTCCGAATGACCATTTCCTTGAAGATGGTGAGGACTAGACATGATGTGTTTGATGTCTAGCTGTCTTGCCAACTCCTGGAATTCTGTGCTGGAGAATTGAGGACCATTGTCACTCACCACCTCATCCGGGATCCCAAACCTTGCAAAGGTTGCTTCAAGTCAGAATCACTTGAGCACTTGTAATGGATGATAGGTGCAGCACTTCGAGGAACCATGAGTAATAATCTGATATTACTAGGTAGTTGTTTTTGTTGTGCTCACAGAGGTCAAGAGCTATTCTTTTCCATGGATGGCCAGGCAGAGGTGTTGAGATGAGTGGCTCTTTTTGTTGGGTCCGCATGACATCACTGTGTTCTTGAGTTCTGCAGAGAGTCCTGGCCACCAAACTGAAAATTTTGCTCTGTCTCTACACATTGTTAGCCCCTGGTGTCCATCATGTATTTTCTGTAGGATGTCAGCTCTCTGTTACAATGGAATGATGAACCTGCTTCCACGTATGAGCAAACCATCAGCCTCTGATAGCTAATTTTTCACCTTCATGTATGCTCTGACGTTTGGTGGTACATTTCAACTGTATTCTGGCCATCCGCTTCTTATGAATTTGATGACAGACTGCAGCTTGCTGTCAGCTGTAGTGGCCATTTTGATGCTTTCCATCCTGCTCGGAGATGCTGGGATGCCTTTTACCACCAAAGCTACATAACACTCCACCTCGCTATATGTATCAGTTTCTTCTTTTGTGTAAGTTTGTGGGTCTCGGGACAAGGCATCAGCGACAAGGAGAGCTTTTCCTGAAACATATACAGCAACTGGTTTGTACCTCATAAGCCGCATTAAGAGACGCTGACATCTCAAGGGAAGGTCTCTGACTGTTGATGAGTGGCACCAATGGTTTGTGATCAGCCTCAAGCCTGAGCTTTCTGGGCATAGTGTGTTTCAGCTTCTGAAAGACGTCTGGAGCAGTAGGCTTCTGGCTTCAATTCAATTCAATTTTATTTATATAGCACCAATAACAATACAAATCGTCTCAAGACGCTTCACAAAAACCAGCCTGCAACCTCCAGATCAAGCCTGAGGGGGACAATGGCAAGGAAAAACTCCCTTTTAACAGGAAGAAACCTTGAGCAGAACCCAGCTCATATGGAGGGACCCATCTGCCGAAGCCCAGCCGGGTAAAAACAGAGAAGATAGAGAGAAAAAGAACAGGAGAAATAAGATAAACAAACTTCTGTCATAGACACATACATCAAGCTGAAGGAAACATGTAGGATCTAGTAATATAACACATAGCTGATGATGTTATGTGACAGTTTGTGAGTATAACAGGAATCTCGGGCAGGTTGGTGAATTGTTCATCTAGGTAGGAGTGGACAACTGAAGGAGGACATGAAGACTGGGGCAGATGTAGCTTATGGCGCTCCACAGGTCTGATACACAGCACTCCAGACCATGAAGACTGGGCTGGTTGATGAGGCCACGACAGCAGATGTAGCTTAGAGCTCCACAGGTCAGATATTCAGCACTCCAGACCAGAGATCCTCACAAGAAGATGGAAGGGGAGGGGAGGGGAGAGAGTGAGACACAGTGGTAAAAGAAAATAAATGATAAGAGATAGAAAATAAAATTATAAGACATTAGAGGAGAGGAGCCAGAGAAAAAAGAGGAGAGGACATGTCATCAGTGCATCGTCCCCCTGCAGCCTAGGCCTATAGCAGCATAACTAAGGGATGGTTAAGTCCTGCCCTAACTATAAGCTTTGTCAAAAAGGAAAGTCTTAAGCCTGACCTTAAACGTAGGTTTAAGGTCAAGGTCTGCCTCCTTAACCCAAACTGGGAGCTGGTTCCACAGGAGAGGAGCCTGGTAGCTGAAGGCTCTACCTCCTATTCTACTTTTAGAAACTCTAGGAACCACAAGTAGACCTGCACTTAGAGATTGCAGTGATCTGTTGGGACAGTATGGTACTATTAGGTCTTTCAGATATGATGGAGCTAGGCCTTTCAGGGCCTTGTATGTAAGGAGGAGGATTTTAAATTCAATTCTAGATTTTAAAGGGAGACAATGAAGAGAAGCTAATAATGGAGTAATATTAATTAATATCTTGCTAATTCCTGTCAGTGCTCTTGCTGCAGCGTTTTGAATCAATTGGAGGCTTTTTAAAGAGCTACTTGGACAGCCAGACAGTAACGAGTTACAATAATCCAGCCTGGAAGACACAAATGCACAAACTAGTTTTTCCGCATCACTCTGAGAAAGGATGTTCCTAATTTTGATGATATTACGAAGGTGAAAGGAAGCAGTCCTGGTCACCTGCTTTATGTGAGAATTAAAGGACATATCCTGGTCAAATATAACACCAAGGTTTTTCACAGTAGTACTGGAGGCCAAGGTAATGCCATCCAACAAAAGCAGGTGATTAGATAATGAATCTCTGACATGTTTAGAGCCAAATACGATGACTTCTGTTTTGTTTGAATTTAAAAGTAGAAAATTACAGGTCCTCCAAGCCTTTGTCTTTAAGGAATGCTTGGAGTTTAACTAGCTGATTAGTTTCATCTGGTTTCATGGATAAATATAGCTGGGTATCATCTGCGTAGCAATGGAAGTTTATGTCGTGCTTTCTAATAATATTGCCTAAGGGAAGCATGTATAATGTGAATAATATTGGTCCTACATGGACAAACTGGAATCTGTCTGACAGATATGATTCAAACCAGTCGAGTGCAGTTCCTGTGATCTTGATCACACTTTCAAGTCTCTGTAGTAGAATACTGTGATCAATATTGTCAAATGCAGCACTGAGATCTAACTTTAACCAGAGCTGTTTCTGTACTATGATGAGCTTTAAAACCTGACTGAAACTCTTCAAACAGACCATTCCTGTTTAAATGATCAACCAACTGATTGGCAACAACCCTTTCTAAAACTTTAGTTGGAAATTGCCCTATATTTGGCTAAAAATCTGGGTCAAGAGTGGTTTTTTTAAGTAATGGTTTAATTACAGCAGTTTTAAAAGACTGGGGAACATATCCTGTTAATAAAGATAAGTTGGTAACACTTTTTATGAAGGTTGTACTTATAATGCCCTATGAATGCACTCATAATGTTTTATAAGGTGTCTATAAAGCATTATAATGGTCATTATTACCATCTATACATATTCACAAGTCGTCATAACTAACTTCATGATGCATTATGACAACTGGTTATGAATGATTATAATTTTAATCTGAATAGTGCATTATAAATATGTCAATATCTGCCTAGTCACTTGTTAATGTTATGATGCATCATAACTACTTTGCTTTGCTAAATGTGCATAGTGATGCATAATGAGTTTTGACTTCGCCTATAGTGCTTTATATCTGTAGTTATAAGTATATGTAATAAAGTTATAATAATGTATACATCTCTCTACAGCACACAGTCATAAAAAGCTATGCAATGTCATAAGTGCTATTTGTCAGCGCTAAGTAAAGTGACAAGAATATGACACTATTATTAACAGATATAAGTTACTATGAGTAATTTAAAGGTGCAATGAACTAAGTCCTGAGTCTGGCATCTTTACCCCTTATGCACAATGTTAATATCATAGGTGTTATTTGTCAGCTTTAGGTAAATTAGTGCAAATGAGGTGTTGTGGATATAAGACTATTATAAACAAATATGAGGCACAATGAAATGAGAGCCTGGACAGTAAAGACAAAAGGAATGCATTTAGTTCACTTTATTTTCATTTAAACCAACACACATAATCAGAATGATTATCAATGTTCTGAGCACATTACACAAACACATGAAACAGGCCACAAAAGTGGCACGGCATGGTCCTAGAGATGTGGCTCTTAAAATCGCCTTTGGGTTGGTGAGGTGATTCAGGGTCAGAGGTCAGGAGATGGTTTGACAGCAACTACAAGAAGAACAGAGGCAAATCTTTAGTGCTCTAGCTGGGTTTGCTTTTTTATTCAGAAAGGTTTGATTGAAAACACACAAGCAGATCACGTTTTTTTGTTTAAAGCAGCCTAATGAGACAGTATGTTACCGCATATCGTGCAGGCACCGCAGATTACCCGCAGGTGGCTTAAGTTAGCTAGACGAAAGTTACCGGACACGGCTATTTTTCACTCACAAATTAGATCGTTTTCATTATCTTGCGTTTAATGATTGAAACCATTCAAAACCATTGCATTAATATATAAACGATGTGCTTCATGTAAGCAAAGTAAGACATTAGTTCACAAAACATTAGCAGGACAGAGAGACGACCTACCTGTCCTGGAGAGGACTCAGCGGAGAAAGGAAAGAAAAGCCGCTTTACGATTAGTACATACAGTCAATGCTTTACGACAGCGGGAGGAGCTGGGGACGGAGGTGGGTGGGTGGGGTCTGAGGTCAGGGGTCATGGACTAAAGAATGACATTTCTACAACAATAATAATATAAATAAAAACGATATTAAAATAATATCTGATGGCATTCAATAAACGCGGACATTTCTAGCGACCCTTTATAAAGAAGCGGTGTCACGGTGGATGTGAAACTGTCACGAAAATTAATCTATTGTTTGGTGCCTGCCGATTTTTCTCAAATTTTCATGCCATGTATTTCAATTGGAAGTTATTTCGTGAGGACGACTGTCAATGTGACACTGCGCAATGAAGAGGTTTGATTTTATTTCATTTAGACTGGATTTGTAATGGTCTTATTTCGGTTTTTAATGTAACGTCAATTTTGCTGCAGGATTCGGCACTTTGAGATTCGAAAAAAAAATTAATGGTTATTTGTTAAATCGGTCTCTTATACAGGATCGCTAGAAATGTCCGTCTTTATTGAATGCCGTCAGATATTATTTTAATATCGTTTTTATTTATATTATTATTGTTGTAGAAATGTCAGTCTTTAGTCCATGACCCCTGACCTCAGACCCCACCCACCCACCTCCGTCCCCAGCTCCTCCCACTGTCGTAAAGCATTGACTGTATGTACTAGTCGTAAAGCGTCTTTTCTTTCCCTTTTCTGAGTCCTCTCCAGGACAGGTAGGTCGTCTCTCTGTCCTGCTAATGTTTTGTGAGCTAATGTCTTACTTTGCTTACATGAAGCACATCGTTTACATATTAAAGCAATGATTTTGAATGGTTTCAATCATTAAACGCAAGAATATGAAAACGATCTAATTTGTGAATTAAAACTAGCCGTGTCTGGTAACTTTCGTGTAGCTAGCTTAAGCCATCCACGGGTAATCTGCGGTGCCTGCACGATATGCGGTAACACAATGTCTCATTACGCTGCTTTAAACAAAAAAACGTGATCTGCTTATGTGTTTTCAATCAAACCTTTCTGCATAAAAACAAACCCAGCTAGAGCACTAAAGATTTGCCTCTGTTCTTCTTGTAGTTGCTGTCAAACCATCTCCTGACCTCTGACCCTGAATCACCTCACCAACCCAAAGGCACTTTTAAGAGACACATCTCTAGGACCACGCTGTGCCACTTTTGTGGCCTGTTTCATGTGTTTGTGTAATGTGCTCAGAACATTGATAATCATTCTGATTATGTGTGTTGGTTTAAATGAAAATAAAGTGAACTAAATGCATTCCTTTTGTCTTTACTGTCCAGGCTCTCATTTCTTGTGCCTCATATTTGTTTATAATAGTCTTATATCCACAACACCTCATTTGCACTAATTTACCTAAAGCTGACAAATAACACCTATGATATTAACATTGTGCATATGGGGTAAAGATGCCAGACTCAGGACTTAGTTCATTGCACCTTTTAATTACTCATAGTAACTTATGTCTGTTAACAATAGTGTCATATTCTTGTCACTTTACTTAGCGCTGACAAATAGCACTTATGATATTGCATAGCTTTTTATGACTGTGTGCTGTAGAGAGATGTATACATTATTATAACTTTATTACATATACTTATAACTACAGATATAAAGCACTATAGGCGAAGTCAAAACTCATTATGCATCACTATGCACATTTAGCAAAGCAAAGTAGTTATGATGCATCATAACATTAACAAGTGACTAGGCAGATATTGACATATTCATAATGCACTATTCAGATTAAAATTATAATCATTCATAACCAGTTGTCATAATGCATCATGAAGTTGGTTATGACGACTTGTGAATATGTATAGATGGTAATAATGACCATTATAATGCTTTATAGACACCTTATAAAACATTATGAGTGCATTCATAGGGCATTATAAATACAACCTTCATAGAAAGTGTTACCGATAAGGGTATCTGATTTAATATGGAGGTATTAATTAATGGAAAAACCTCCTTGAGCAACTTAGTCGGGATGGGGTCTAGAAGACAAGTTGATGGTTTAGATACTGTAATAACTGAAGTGAGCTCAGGAAGACCAATTAGAGAGAAAGAATCCAAATATTGACTAGGTCCTACAGAGGTTTCTAATGCCACTGTACATCTTTGACAGCTGAAAGGGTGCTATGAATTTTATCTCTAATGCCAACAATTTTATCAGAGAAGAAGCTCATGAAGTCATTACTGCTGAGGTCTGAAGGAATAGATGGCTCAACAGAGCTGTGATGAAGAAATCTGGTGTTGTTCTTGTTTTCTTCTATTAATGAAGAATAATATGCTGTTCTAATCTTACGGAGAGTTTTTTTTATAAGTTGTTAAACTATCTTTCCAGGCTATGTGAGCTTCTTCAGAACTAGTGGAATGCCAAATTCTTTCCAGTTGTCAAACTGCCTGCTTTGAACTACGCAACTGTGAATTATACCATGGAGCTAACCTCCTTCGATTTACCACCTTCTTTTTACTGACTTATTTGGTTTTGTCAGTTCAACGCAGATTCGGGCTGTGCCTGTGTTCTTCTTCAGGACTGGTACCATGGGAGCACACCATTCAGTAGATTGTGTCACCAGCTCGATGACACCATCCTTCTCCATCCTCTGTATTTTCATTTTCACGTTCTTTAACATGGGAAAGGGCACACGGCGCGCAGTGTGCACAGCATATGGTACAGCATCATCTCTTAACTGGATTTTGACTCGGTCAATTTTTAGAGTAGCATGCTCACTGTTGAGATGGCTGGTGATGCATTTCAACTCATCTACTCGCCTTACCAGGTTCATCTTCACTGGCAGTGCCCAGCTGAGGAAATTGTTGACTCTACGTCCGTGTACTACATAGGCTGTGAATGGATAATCTTTTCCTTTATGACTGACTGTTGCATTAAAGCGGCCCAGACGCAGCAGCTTGCCTCCAGTGCTGTCCAGAGAAATGTCAGGTGGGTCCAGCGTTCTCTCAGGGGTGAGTGTGTGAAACGTGTCTTCACTTATGACAGTGACATCAGCTCCTCTATCAATCTTAAATTCTACCAGAGAGGAATAAACTTGTAGTTGCACAGTCCACTGTTCACCTTTTTCATTAGCATCACATGCTGATCCCAGGAAATAAGAGCTCTGCCCAGCCCTGTCAGTCTCTGTGACCTCATTCACTGACCTGCTGCGACATACTGTGGCTCAGTGTCCCATTCTGTGACATTTGGCAGGTAGCTTCTGCAGGGCACTTTTCATTTCTGTGATGCTGTGTTTTCCCACACTTGCCACATTTCTTTTCATTTACCCCTCATTTTCTGTCCTTTGACTTGCCTTGTTGTTGCTGTTGTGGTTTCCAGTTCATGCTTTTGCGTTTAAACTGCGGCTCCTGAACTGATCCAGCAGCGTCTCCTTGCAGAATCACTTGTGTCGCGACCTCCTCCGACTGTCTGAGGTTTGTATTGTCTGCATCAGTGTCAGGTCCGCCATCAGCTGCAGCCTGCAGTAGAGCTCTTTATCCAGTACCTGACGACAATGCGGTCACGGATATTTTCTTCTCGAGTTACTCCAAACTCTCAATGCTCTGGGAGATCATACAAAAAAAAAATAGTTGTTACGCCAAAGTCATTCCGGTCCTCCTCTTGAGCAAATGTGAATGACTTAAAAATGTTTTCTGCCTCGTAGCCCGTGGCATAAATCAGGCAGCTTTCTTGTACTTGTCCCTCGCCCTGTGAACTGTTGCTACCACTCGGGCCACTCTGTCTGCTTGTCAAACTTAAAGTTCTCCGGAGGTTTAAACCTAGCCATTTCTTTTTATTGCCATCTGTCTACTTACTATATCTCTTAGTCGTTCATTGAACTACTTCTGACACCATGTAAAATGATCAAGGGTCGGCTTGATCCGCTTATATTTACTTTAATGACAGCGTAAACATCTAAACAAACCGGCATAAGAAAAGCGTTTTCGTTACCCTGCCCACATTAACTGCTCTATGATGCAATGTTACTGTTGCTGTGGCAACAGTAGTTCCGCTACATAAACAATGACAAGCAGTATTAAGTTTTTCACAGGTGTTGCAGTGTGCCAATCCATCCTTTTTCAAATTGAAATGAAGCCAGACTTTCGAGCTGCGTTTTATGCAGTCCATGTTCAGGGAGTGATGTTCTTCTTACAAGCGGAGCACGCTGGGCAGAGTAATAAAAACCCCAGAAACAAATGGAGCACGCTGGACAGAGTAATGCAAACCCCGGAAACAAACAGAGCACGCCGGGCAGAGTAATACAAACCCTGGAAACAAACTAGTGCGGGCATTTAGGACATCTTCTAAACGGTTCCTGAACTGGATGTTAGGAGCCGTTAAGTGCCCAACCCTAATGTACACACCGTTTTTAGTAGGTAGTAACAGACAAGTGCTAACAGATGGTAGTAGCTACATTTGAAATGCCACATGAATCCAGCTTTTCAACAAAACACTGTCAAACAACAAATACCTTTAGCAGCATAGTGCATAGACAAAATTTTGACGTCAACTTCAAGGAGAAGGTTTTGAAGTACGCAATGCAAAATACAGAAGAGGAAGTTGCAAAATGCTTTAATATTGACCCATGTACAATAAAATACTGGAAAAATCCCTTGTTGTTCTGATACTGGGGCGTTTACCCTCAGGGACGCTATGGCCATTTAAGTTGCCGTAAATTTTTCACGTGTGTATATGTGTGTATATATACGTGTGTGTATATGTATATGTATATGTATATGTATATATATTGAGCACTTTTCTATCTATTGGTACTTAAAGCGCTTTACAGTCATAGACACATCTACCCATTCACTCACACAAGTACACACATTCACATACCATTGCCATGCACTGGGAGCAACTGGAGGTTCAGTGTCTTGCTCAGGGACACTTAGGCACGTGACACACTCTGTGACACTGGGAATCAAACTGCTAACCGCTCTACCTACTGAGCTACAGTCATTATTGTCTCCCACAAGCACCAAATCATCATCACAGTCATGTTCTGCCCCTTCAAGTCAGCCTAAATCTCCTATATTAGCTGCATGTAATACAAAACCTCAACCAATATTGCATATACATCCATAACTACTATAATGGCTAATTAAAGAATACTTATTTTATACTTACATATCCTAAATTATAAGTGTTACTCAAAAAAAAATATTTTTACAGGTATTTTGAATTTTATTTGAATATAAATATTTTTTTCCCCTCCATACAAATATTTTGCATATACATTCTCATTGAATGGAATGAGAAGGTGTGTCCAAAGAATTCAAATCGTTTTGTGTGAAACAATTACATTTTTTTAAACAGATTATATCACAGTGTTGCTGTGGATTAATTTTGATTAAACATGATAACATGATTAAATATTAGTCATTCTCTCATCATTCATTCATTCCCCCATCACCGTTGAGACAATCATGAGGCTGCATATTACACACAGACTTTGTCAGATTCCCCACAATTGGCCGAGAGCCTGTTCAGTTGCCAGGTATTTTACCTGATGCAGGTATTTTCCGCACGCTGCAATATTAGCAGAAGAGAAGCTAACAGTGCAGCTCGCTCCCATCAGCCAACCACTGAGGCCAAAATGGATCGCTTTGTGACAAGAACTAGAAACAGAAATATTTATTTATTTATTTATTTGAACTAGTGTGTTACAACTCTAGTCGTAGGCTCCATGAGTTTGTTTCAGGTGTGTGCTGTGCGGAGGAGATGATTGGTGTGGGGCTCCGGTCCTGGACCCTGATTGGCCGCGGCTGACGGAGGACGCCTATATAAAGATCCAAGATGGCCGTCGGGGCTGGCAGCAGGCTTTCTCTCATCTCCCTCTGCTCCCAACCAGCCACAACGTTTGGTCCTTTGTTAAGTAATAGGGGTGGACTGCCATTTTTATTATCCCCTTTTCTCCTGTTTATTTAGTTAGGGGGGTAAGTGTTCTGTCATTTGTTTTATTTTGTTAGGTTATTGAATTAATTTCAAGATAGGGTTGTTTGGTTTGTTATTTTGGCCTTGGTCCACCCTAATAATAATTTATTAGGGAAGTCATAATTTCATTTATTTCCCTGTTGTAAATAAATAACTTACTTTACATTGTAAATCTTTTGTTTGTATTGGTGGCTACTTGGGACAAGGGGAAGATGGGAGCCTAATAATGTTGTGTCCTAGACACCCCTAGGTGGGGCATAACACCATGTATTATTTGAATAGCTTAATATTGAATGCAGGATGATAATAATAATATATTTATAAATAGCAGTAGGCCGAGTTAAATATAGAACACATATATTAGGTAGGGGGTCCCTACTTAATCTCTCCATTAGTTTGCGGGTCCTTGGCCTGAAAACCACTGTTTCACGTTTCATTTTGCATGAGCAGACAGACTCAAGAAAGAAGGGAATATATATAGCGTAGATTGTGAAAAAGCAAATGTCTGTCGGCAAAGCGATGTATCTCCAACCGCTTCAAAGTTAGTTCCTTAGGCCAGGAGTGATCGTATCAGCTTCCTCCTCATCGGCATCATCCACTGTTGGTCATTCCCTCCTCTCCAAAACTGAGCTCATTTACTTCTGGTGTGATTGTGTTTAGCGGAGATTATTCCAGAGGTACATCATCACTGCTCTGTGCATATAGAATATTAGTAGAGTCTGCAAGTCAATAAGTCATGGATAGATGGCATGTATTTTTGTTACGGTTAATCCCTTTGTCCGTGGCTAAGCTTCCTGTCAATCCCTTTGTCTTTCTCTTTCTGCCTCAGGATGGAGTTATGACGGAATGGATGTGAATATGGGCCAGTGGGTGGGCATACAAGCTTTTCTTCTCAGCCTGGCCCTGCTGCTGCTGCTTTCAAAGCTACCACCCTGCTACAGCCAAAACAGCAGAGGGACTCCTCACGATGGATCTACCTTCAGCTTCACTCAGTCCGTGTACCACACCACAGTTTATGAAAATTCACCAGCGCGAACCTTTGTCAACAGTAAGATCAAAATGGGGATCCATGTGGCTCAAGTCTCCTGGGAAATCCGCTATAGAATCACATCAGGGGACGATGAAGGATTTTTCAAGGCAGAGGAGTATGTGCTGGGTGACTTTTGCTTCATGCGCATAAGGACTAAGGGTGGTAATGCAGCCATGTTGAACCGAGAAATTCAGGATAATTATGTTTTGACAGTAAAAGCTACTGTCAAGGGAGAGGCTGTTCTTGAGACTTGGACTAAAGTCAGCATCCAGGTTTTGGATATGAATGACCTCCGGCCTTTGTTCTCACCTACCACATACTCTGTCACCATAGCAGAGAGCACCCCTCTAAGGAGCAGCATAGCACAAGTTACTGCCACAGATGCAGATATTGGCTCCAATGGGGAGTTTTACTATTTCTTCAAGGAGAAAATGGAACTGTTTGCAGTACACCCAACTAGTGGAGTGGTTTCTCTCAGTGGGAAGCTTAATGTTGATGAGCAGAGCCGTTATGACTTAGAAATCCTGGCAGTAGACCGTGGCATGAAGCTGTATGGAAATAATGGAGTCAGCAGTACAGCCAAGCTTTTTGTCCATGTAGAGCGTGTGAATGAGCATGCTCCATACATGACTGTGGTCATCCACAGCCCCTCATGGGTGGACAAAAACACTGTGTATGCAATAGTTACTGTTGAGGACCTGGATGAAGGCTCAAGTGGGGAAATAGAGTCAGTGGTCATTGTGAGTGGGAACCCGTCAGAATGTTTTTTTATTGAAAGATCTGGGGAACATGAGTTTGCCATAAAAGCCTCTGAATCAGTAAACTGGGAGACTTACCCTTATGGCTTTAACCTGACCTTGCAGGCAAAAGACAGAGGAAACCCACAAAAGTTCTCAGCTGCTGAGGCTATACACATTAGTGTCAGGAAACAACAGGAAGCAGAAGCAAAATTTGAGCAAGAGCTGTATGAGGTTAGCCTCGATGAAATTTCACCACCAGGCACAATCATAGAAGCTGTTAAAGTCAGACCAGAACCTGATGATGCAGAATATATCCTGACACCGTCTGAAGATTCCTTTTACTTTCAAATTAATACCCTAACAGGTGTCATCTCTACCATTCGCTGGTTCACTCAGGTGTCCCGGGATGTCTTTAATCTTGAAGTATTGGAAGTAGACAGTGAGTGCAAAGTCATAGTGCGGGTAACTATTTTGGATGCCAATGATAACACACCAACATTTGTTCAGTCTGCTTATGATATTTTTGTCAATGAAAGTATACCAGTTGGGACCAGTGTATTAACAGTTTCTGCTGTAGATGAAGATAAAGGTGAAAATGGATACATAACTTACAGCATTTCCAGCCTTCACCCATTACCCTTCAAAATCAATCAGTTTTCGGGTGTTATCAGCACCACTAAAGAGTTGGACTTTGAATCTTCATCAGAACATTTTGTGTTTGTTATCAGAGCATCTGACTGGGGCTCCCCTTACAGGCGAGAGAGTGAAGTCAATGTAACAATCCACCTGGAAAATGTAAATGATAATCAGCCATTGTTTGAGAAAGTAGCATGCCAGGGAGTGATTTCAGAGGATTTCCCAATAGATGAAGTGATTACCACAATGTCTGCCATTGATATAGATGAGTTGGCGTTAGTGAAATATAAGATCATTTCAGGGAATGCACAGGGGTACTTTGACCTCAACCCAGATTCTGGAGTCCTTGCACTGCGGCATTCCCTTGCCACAGCTAGTCCCCAAAACAGTGTTTTTAGTTTAAAAATAACTGCCACAGATGGTGAGAATTTTTCTGACCCGATGTTTGTTAACATCTCTGTTGTTCATGGAAAATCTCCTCCCAAGTATTTTACCTGTGAAGAGACAAGGGTGGCCCGAAAATTAGCTGAAAAGTTACTCAAAAAATCCAAAACAACCTCTAAGCCTAAAATCCAGGATGGTTTTATTGACATTTTTTCTGTCAATTGGCAAACACCCCAATTTGCAAAAAACTTTCCTACAGATATCTCTGTGCGTGAAGATCTAAAGGTTGGCTCAAGTGTTTTTAAGGTTAATGCCCATGATGGGGACACAGGTTTCAATGGTCAAATTCTGTATTCTATTCCAAATGGAAACACTGATAGCTGTTTTACTATAGACATGCAGACTGGTCTTATTAGTGTTTTTCTGCCCATGGATAGAGAGAAGAGAGATCGTTATCTCCTTAATCTAACTATCTATGACCTTGGACTTCCACAGAAAACTGCCTGGCGTTTGCTTACTGTCTACATAGAGGATGCAAATGATAATGCACCCCAGTTTTTGCAAGAAGGCTATCAAATCATCATACCTGAAAACACTGCATTCGGTACAGATGTCATTCAGATTGAGGCCACTGACAAAGATATTGGGTCCAATGGGGAAATTGTGTACTCTATTTTGACAAGCACCACACAATTTGGTATCCACTCTACTAATGGGATAGTGTATGTAGCTGGCCAGCTAGACAGAGAGCTTGTTTCTACTTTAAATCTGAAGTTTGAGGCTCGAGATAAGGCAGACAAAGGGAGCCAAAAGTTTTCTGTGACCACTTTGACAATTATTTTGGAAGATGTGAATGACTGTCCCCCGCTATTTATCCCCAGTGTATACAAAGCCAGACCTCTGGAGGACCTTCCTGTAGGAACAGTTGTGGCCTGGTTAGAAACCCAGGACCCAGATTTGGGATTGGGGGGCCAGGTTCGGTACTCTTTAGCCAACGACTATAATGGATGGTTCGAGGTAGACAGGATGAGTGGAGCTATTCGACTCACACGGGAGCTTGACTATGAGACCAAGCAGTTCTTCAACCTTACTGTGAAGGCCAAAGACAAGGGAAGGCCCGTTTCTCTTCTCTCCGTCACCTTTGTGGAGGTGGAGGTGGTTGATGTGAACGAAAATCTCTGTGTTCCATACTTTCCGCAATTTGCCTTGATGGGATTAGTTAAAGAGAATGCCGTCATTGGAACTACCCTACTTCAAGTTATTGCTAATGACGACGACGATGGTAGAGATGGAGAAATCCAGTACTCCATTCTGGAAGGGAGTGGACTTGGACGATTTGCCATTGATGAAGAGACAGGTAAGTTGTCCTTTTATTAGGCTTTTATGTTATGCATATTTTATGGATTATGATAAATAATTTTGTGATAAATATAAAAACTTGGGGGACTTCAGCGCAAGACAAGAGAGGCAGGATGAGCAATTAAAAGTCAATTTAATGATTGCTTTATTACAAAAGTAAAGAACAAAAGGCACAACAGAGGTAAGAAGTTAAAATCCAAAAGAGAAATCCAAACCAAAAAGAAACAGGCTAATTCAAAGCGTAAGCAAAACCAACCGAAAACAATAAGCGAGTTACTCAATGGACAAAAAACACAAGGTAAAACAGATGAGTGTAATCACAGGGGTTGGAAAAGGTGAAGACAGGAAGTAAAACTAAACAACAAAAAAATAAAACAGGAAACGCATATGACAGCTGTCAGCTTTAGTCATATAGCTTGCAGTTAATCTACTTGATGAACCACATCAGTGTGATGTCAATTAAAATATCAACCACTCCAACTTCCTTTTGAAAAGTGTATGATATGTGTTGTGCAGAATGTTACATGCACACAATTCTCCATATTTGATTCCACATTTATTCAGGCATAATGGCTAATGTACACATGTTGTGGTTTGTGTGTTAGTAAGAGGTGAATTATATTAGATAGATATAAGACAAAATATGAAATGAGGTTGCACATGGAACTGTGTGTGTAAGGACATTCTTCTGAAGAGACCTAATTGTGGATCTGAAGATCTCAGAGTGAGCTCAATTACAAAGATACAAATCTGGCATGGTTGGAGGCACTAGACATAAACGAAGCAAAAATAAATCATAAATTACAGGTTTTAAACTTTACAATTCAGGTCTTACTTGGAAATAACAAAATGTTTACATTACTGAATTCCTACATTAGTGTGATTAGGGACTTCCGGTGAGGCACGGGGCAAGATGGCAGCACGGCACTGAGCACCGACCTACAACCCTCCTTTTACTTGCCTTTTTGGGCCCAGAGACAGTCTTAATATACTTTAAGTCTGATTGACGACGTTACGAGAGACATGGCCTCAAAAAATAATCCAACCCCTGCCAAGAAACAAGATACCAACCGACGAAACCAAACTAGCGATGTGGCTAAGCTAATCAAGCTAACGTTGGCTGCCGAGATGAAAACTTTGCAAGAGGCTGTGGCACACAAGCTAGAAGTGTCCTTGGAAAAAGCTCTGGAACCGATACAGAAGCATATGGCTGAGAATGGCGAAATATAACGGTCGTTAAAAGAGCAAGCTGACAGCCACGCTACGAAGTTCAACAAAATAGACAGAATCCAGACTAGCTTACACAAGAATGAAAAGGAAACCAAATCCTGCCCCACGGAGATGACAAAGCTACGAAAGAAGCTAAATGATCTGGAAGACAGATCCCGAAGGAATAATGTGCGTCTTGTAAACTTATCACATAACTACGAAAGTGGATTCCTACACTCGAGGGCTCCCAAGGCGGCCGGATTGAAATTGACAGAG
This sequence comes from Mugil cephalus, assembly GCF_022458985.1. Taxonomy (NCBI): domain Eukaryota; kingdom Metazoa; phylum Chordata; class Actinopteri; order Mugiliformes; family Mugilidae; genus Mugil; species Mugil cephalus. The sequence goes on from NC_061778.1 coordinate 28,076,119, forward strand.
CACATCGGATCTTCTCGAACACCTTCAACAACACATCGAGAGCGTGGACCATGATCTTCATGTTCCTGACATACACCGACCGGCAGGCGGTCCTGGAGGGCGCGAGGAAGGCTAATCCTACACTCCCCGACGGCACCCGGCTTTAGTTCTTCGCTGATTATAGCCCGGGTACAACGCGGAGCGGCAGGAATATAAAAGCATCCGCACTAAGCTTCGTCAGAGAGGGATCGACTCCTTTCTTCTATACCCGGCGATCCTGAGGGTGAATTTCAAGGGGAGACGGATGTCGTTTAACTCAGCAGCGGAGGTGACGGGAGACATGGATGAAGACCGCGGGCCGAGTTCAAGCGCACCGCAGGATGAGATGTAGCTGAACTGAGATCCACGAGCCGCCAACAAGTACACTTGTACAGACACGGGCAAGTTTACAGTTTGTGTGTACAGTTAGATCACCTTGTTCGGAGAAACACTTTACAATTCCCACGTTTAAAATGTTAAATATGAGGCCAAACTGTGGCTGAGTTATGTGGGTTGAAGTTTAGGCTAATAGCTCAGCAATATTTCTAACAAAGTTTATAAAAAAGAGCTGTGGCATCACTTCTGATGTGTGGAGGGTAAACGTTCTCCCGAAGAGATTACATTTTTGTTTCCTCTGGTCTGCTGCCCTCTGTACGCTCCGTGGAAATTTTACCCAGACACTTATCAGATCACAACCCAATCATATCCACTTATAATTATGGCAAAATTAAAAATAAAGCAACTAGGTGGAAATTTAACCCCACACTTCTAATGAATGAAAAATTCTTAACACAGCTAGGAGTTAAACTGACGTAATTTTTAGAGGTTAATAGAAATACTGTTTCAGATGTAACAGTGGTTTGGGCCTCCATTTAAGGGTTTATATGAAATAACGCAATAGGGTTTGGTTCACACCTACATAAAACACGGTTGAAAAGATTAGCAATTTGGAGGAGCAGTGTAAAGCCCTGGAGAATGACCTCAAAAGAAGTTACTCAGAAAGTAAAGAAAATGAAATCAAATTGAAGCAAGCAAAATTGAATGATTTGCTGAGAGGCAGGGCAGAATATATGATCCATATAACCAAGCGGAAATATTATGCAGAGGGCAGCAGACCGAGTCACCTTTCAGCACTCATTCTTAAACAAAGGGAAGCTAGGAGGTCTATACCAACGATCAAATGTGCAAAACCTGGACTGGTGACCTCAACGGAAGAAATAAATGAGACCTTTAAATTGTACTTTGAAAAACTATATACATGTGGCTCAGTCCCCTCAGAAAGTGTCTATACGAAATTTTTTAGAAATTTGGGACTTCCTACATTGTCATTAGAGGACGCATTAGAAGTCTCTTGACTCTCCTAATACGCTAGAGAAATTACTTAAAGTTGTCAAAGCTACAAATAAAGGTCGCACTCCTGGTATAGATGGTATTCCTGTGGAACTCTATCTGACACTTTGGGATATACTTGGACCAGCATGGTTAGAGACATTGAATTATGCCACTGATAAAGGCCTAAATACAGCCCTGATCACAGTTATACCTAAGCATGGTTAGGACCCCTTGGAGTGCGCCAGCCATCGTCCTATCTCTCTGATAAATGCTGACCTTAAAATATTCTCTTAAATTCTAGCTAGCAGACTTGAGGTAGTAATTGGAGTAATTGGAAAAATAGTTAGTCGGGATCAAACAGAATTTATCAAGGGGCGTTTAGCCTCTGATAAAATCTGCAGGCTCTTACATATACTGAGTGCATCACATGATATCCCATGTAAATGTGGCTTATTATTTTCTGACGCAGAAAAGGCATTTGATCGCCTGGAGTGGTCGTATTTGTGGAGGGTCCTTAAAGAGTTTAAGTTTAGTGATAAAGTCATACGTATGATTCAAATGCTTTATACTAATTCATCTGCACGGGTCTGTATGGGAGGAGGCTTTTCAAATTTGTTTGATATAGGATGGAGTACAAGACAAGACCGTTTGTCCCCTTTGATCTTCACCTTATCTATTGAACCACTTGCACATTTAATTAGGAACTCCACACATATTCCCCCCATAACAATAGGGGCAACATCACATTCGATTTCGCTTTATGCCGATGACACATTAGTTTGTATGGCAGATTATCAACAGACTCTGCCCTATGTCTTAAAGGTACTGGAACAATTTGGATATTTGTCAGGATACAAAGTTAATCTCAGTCAGCACTTATGCTGATTAATACAGACCAAAGCAAATTATCTCTTCCTCCTCAGATTAAGGTTTCAAAGGAGGTCATGTACTTAGGGATCAGGGTAAGTAATTCTTTATCGGAGGTAGCTAAAACAAATTATTCATTAATTCTGAAAAAGATAGAAGAAGATATTAACAGGTGGATTCCCTGCACGAATAGCGGTCATTAAAATTAATGTTCTACCCAGCATTAACTTCATTAGTTCGATGTTGCCACTTGCACCTCCAACAGGATATTGGCAGAAACTAGACTCTTTACTGCAACGTTATGTCTGGAATGGCACGCGTCCCAATATAAAGTGGTCCGCGCTTCAGTGTAATAAGAAGGATGGGGGCTTAGCATGTCCAAACTTTGAGCTGTACCACTGGGCATTTATGTTAAAACGTCTTAGTTACTGGTTTGAAGATGACAAAATATCTGCCTGGAAAATTAGCGGGGCAAATAATATTCTTGATTTTCAAGCTCGGGTCTGCAATATGGTATTAACAAAAACTCCCTGTTCTTCTACTTTAGGATAAGATCAGCTTGTAAACCTACCGGGTTCCCTGGGGGACAGAACTTAAGGACCATCCTATTTTGGAATGGATACAGAATGCTCCCAGGTCTATAGTATCATATATTTATGATAAGCTGAATTCTCAGAAATGTATGCCCACAGCAGGAATGAAAGCCTGGGAGATGGATTTACCAGATTGGGGGCAAAACTTAGACTGGAACACAATTTGGGACAATGTTATTGGAGCATCAAAAAACCCTAATCACACTTAAAATTCTGTCACAGAGCATATGTAACACCTAGAATTAGACATCAAATGGGATTAACTTCAGACCCATATTGCTCATTTTGCCCCCAGGGAACCTTTGGCTCTTTTGCACATGTTGTATGGGAATGTTCAGGGATTTTGGATTTATGGGAGAAGGTAATAAGCACGATAGCAGCGCTAACAGGGGTACAGTTGCCACTGGAACCAGCTATACACCTTCTGAATGATGACTCCCAGCTCTCCCTCGGGGGAAAAACACGTAAAATCTGGTTGGCAGTTCTGACAGCGGCAAAGAAAATTGTTGTTCAACGCTGGAAACCTCCCCATGACATCTCAAAAACTCACTGGCTTCGAAGCTTCTTGGACATTGCATACCTGGAGCTATCAATAGCAAGAGTAAAATAAGCACAGTTACAGCATGGAAGAATCTTATATCTGACCTAACAGAACTTTTAATGAATTAGCACACTGCTGGGTGGTGAAGGGGTGAAGGAGGGTGGGGGGAGGGAGGGAGGGGGTTCTGGGGGTTAAGTATTGAATGTAGAATGAATGTAATTGGATTAATCTGTTTCATTTGAAATTCAAATAAAAAGTTAATAATAAAAAAAAAGATGCAAATCTGTCCCATGCCATATTAAACAACTCAAAACACCATTTTTAAGCTTCTTTTTTTCGAATAGCATCAATAATGATCAAAATTGTCTCACAGGGTACCTACGCAAGTATGGGAAGTATGGAATTTGATTTTGTAAATTTACAGGTATTTAACATATAAATGTTTCCAAGAATGTTAGCACTTTTCAATTTTCTAAAACATAAAATTACAACCATCTAAAAAAAAATAAATGCGTAGATCTTTTTTCTTTTTTAAGGTGCTTGGCAGCACAGCTAAAATGTTTGTGTGCAAGCACACAGTAAGCTAAAAAAAACTTTCAAACATCCAAACAAGTTTTGGGCAGATTGACAAGTTAAATGCCCAGCACTTTGCTCTTATCCTCCTCCTACCCATTTTAAGGCCCACCCAGGTGTTTTCCAGTTTCACTGCTCCTTCGATAGACAGGTAATGACCACACAGCATTCAAAACTCAGGAGCGAGCGTTTTCAAATGTCTTCTGTTGGTTTAATTTATGATTTATTCATTTATTTTTGTATTTCACTTAATTTAGTTACTCGTTCAGGAGTATTTGAATACTTATTTGATGTTTAAGCATGTCAGTGAGGCCAAGTCTTTTGTAACCAGGTTCAGCTCAGCTGTTCATGTGCAATTTACATTTATTTATTTTTTTTAAATGCACTGAATTTATCTTTAACTTATATGTATGAGCTTATTTGCATGAGCTACCTTACTATAATCTTCTAGAAATTATTTGGTGACATAACCGCATATATATTCAGAATAATGAAAGCAAACAATCAATTCCCTAATTTATTTAGATGATACACAACCATTTACTCAAATGCCAAAGACATTAAATGCAAAGTGTTTATTATTGTATTATTTGGGACTGGTGCTGACAAGGTTTCATACTGCAAAAAAACAATAGCACAGAAAGATCAAGCTCACCAGGACAGAGTTTGGTGATCCAGTTGTTCTGAGTAGCAACCAAAGAGTTCCCATAAGTAGACTGTCACCTTCATATTTCAGCAGAGTTGATGCATGTGATGATAACAAACCTAACAGATCTGAAATAATTTATATTATGAAATTAGGTTCTGTTTGCGTTCTCATTTTCGTTCATACTTCTCACTTTCGTTAAAGCTCATTTACTGCGGTATTCTCATCATTTTCTATTACTCTGTTATATTATTCATCACATTGTTTATTATTCACTATTCACCATTGTAAATAAACAACAAATTTCACTTAAGTTATTGTCAGAAGGTCGTGGTGAGCTGGAAATAGATGATCCCTGTATTGAGAGCTGACGCCTCAGATATTTGATTGATTCATTACTGTTAATTAATATTGATCAAATATTAATTGATTAAGTCTTACTGGATGCAGCGCATGCTTGTAAGTGGTGCCCCTTTCGACGAGTGCAGTTGTTAGACTGAAAAACAACATCTGTTTTTTTTGTCTCTTCCTACACCAGGGGTCATCTACACTACTGATATGCTGGACCGTGAAACCAAGGACTCCTATTGGCTTACAGTGTATGCCACTGATCATGGTGTTGTTCCTCATTTCACCACTATGGAGGTGTTCGTCCAAGTGGAGGATATTAATGACAACAACCCACTGACCTCCGAGCCACTCTACCGGCCGTCAGTGCCTGAAAATTCACCGAAAGATATTTCTGTCATCCAGATCCAGGCCCAAGACCCCGATGCCACACCCCCTAATACTGACACAAGGCTCAACTACCGCATTATTGGCGGAAACCCACAGAATTTCTTCACAATCAACACCCGAACTGGTGAGTAATTTGTCAGTATCGGTATGATTCAAAAAGGCATTGCTGCATGAAATGAGTTTGAACTTGAATTTTAAAAATACAATGATGGTGGGATATAGGGCTGGAGCTGAACAAAACAAAGATCATGGGTTGACTTTTTAGAGTAAAACCTTAATTACCGTAACCTATCGGTAAAATATTGTGACTGTAGTTTTTATATGGTAGTGTTAATTGTTGAAGTTGCCTCAGAAATGTCTAGTGGAGACAGACTTTTCCCAATATGGATTAGCTCCTATAGATGTTTCTAATGCCGCCATACCTGCTGGCAAAGATGTCTCTAATTAAATCTCTAATGGCTACAAATTTGGTAGTTACGAACTTATGTCATTTTAACTAGGAGCTAAATGAATGTACTACTCAGAGCGTAAAATATATAATATTATGCAGTTCTAGCATCAAGCAGGGCCTAGGTGTTATTAAACTTACATAGACTTCTTCTAATTAGTGTAATGCCACTTACTTTCCATATTTTGTGTTGTCTGATGTAAAGTGTGCATTCGTGAATTATACCGCAGAAGTAGACTGATTTCTGACTTCACACGGGCACCTTTATTGGGCTGGGAGCCAAATCCACCCCTCAGGATGTTTTTTGATACCTTTTTTCCCACTATTATTTCATGTTATCCCTTTGAAGTTGAACCTTCACCCCCAACTTGGGGCCGTTTCACCTCAGGGGCCAAAAAACATTCTTTTTGGGAAAAGCTTCTGGCGAAAAGATGTTATTGCATACATTAGCTGACCAATTATGCAATTGCAGTATCATAACTCTGAAATTTTGCATGGTGTATCCTGACATATAGAGTAAACTATCAGGATAATATTCTGTTTCAATTTTCAAATACCACCCTTAGTATACCCTACAAGACAAAAAAATGTCTTGTGGGTATGATAAGTGATAAATTTCAAGCATTTTATTCTAGGGAAGCAAAGCAATGCATTGACTGGAATTGCTCAGGCTTATTATACATGTCACTGCCTCACATGGATATAAAAAACATTTAAACTTCACGTTAAGTCCAAGATAACATTTCTGTCTAGAAGACACTTACATTTGCTATGACCAAAGTTCTCCAGTGTACCTCAAATTGGAGAAAAGAGAACATTCAAGCATTACCCTTCCAAATGAATTTAAGCATGTTTTCTTGTATCTAAACAGTATCTTAAAGAAGAGTTGAGTTTTGATTTATACTGCTATACTATCTGAAGTTAATTACATGAAAAGTGAATAATGTTACGCCTGCAGGAGGACCAGATTAGGTCGTTTAGTCACAAAACCTGGAGCAAAGTCCAGGCAAGACAATTAATAACAATGACTCAGTTGTGCAGTCATTAAATGGTAAATGTTATTGCTCTTATATAGCACTTTTCTACCTACTCAAAGGTACTCAAAACGCTTTTACAGTCAGAGACACATCCACCCATTCGCTCACACAAGCACACACACACACACACACACACACACTAGCGCCAGTTGCACTGGGAGCAACTGGGGGTTCAGTATCTTGCTCAAGGACACTTCGGCATATGGCACACTCGGGGGATCGAACCGCTAACCCTTCGGTTGGACAATCCGCTCTACCTACTCAGCCATAGCCGCCCCATTAGTATATATCGGTATATATGTGGTCTATGCATGTAGAACATATAGAACACAGTGATATTACAGGAAACTCTCATTGGGAGATTTACAATCTGAGTAAGATTAAATGCATTCACTATGATAAGTAGTCTACTTCTTAGGATGCAGCTCTTGCCAATATTCAGATCACCAAGAAACTATGTCTCCTTATCCACTACTCTTTGAAGCATGTCACAAATATTAACAACACATTGAACATTAGAACCAGGAGATCTATAGCAACAACCAACAAGCATTGGTTTAACATTAGGTAAGTCCACTCGTAGCCATATGGATTCCACAGATGAGGTCATCTCCAGTTTTGACAGGTATATTATTTTGTATGTAGAAGCTTAATTTCATGCATATTTGATTATTTTATGTGTTGTGTTATGTGTTGTTTAATAGGCCGAGGCACTATTGTTATACTGCGTGTTTGTTCTTAATTCATTTTTCATCTTCCTCCCTTTTTTAACTCGTCCTACAGCTTGAAAAGTTTTAGGACAAGTTATATATCAAAACGAGCAGTTTGATCAGAATCGGTGTGCTATTACTTTTCTCTACGAAATACGAAAAATGCAAAAACTGCGAAAAATTTTACATTGAAAAGTATGGAACGGGCAAAAAAGAGAGTGAAAAACAGTTTTTCAAACGTCTACTGCTCAGGCATACTGTCACCTACAGACTTCATATAAACTTTAAACTGTAGACACACGTCTTGTGTCAGGATGGAGGAGGTTGTAGAGGTGAGGACCCAGATGCAGGACTAATGGATGAGGCAGGGAGTTCAACAAAAAGAACTTAATAATTAACAAAAGGCGCTGCGCACGGCAGGTAAATACAAAATACAAAAGTCAAAAGAATCATGGCAAGGCAAAAATAGTAAAAACAAGAAACGTGGATGTGGAAACATGACGTGGAGACAATAAACGACAAGACAAGGAACAAAGGTAAAGGCAGGGCTATATATACACAAGAGGGCTCAGGACTGACAAGACACAGGTGAAACAGATCGGGGCAATCTCAGCAGGTGAGACAAATTAACAATCAAGAGATGAAGACGCACAAGATAGGAAATCCAGAAACGTGACAAAATAAAACAGCAAACACAAAACATGACACAGACAGACATGACAAAGCACAAGGACACACGACAAGCAGGAAACTTGTCAAAATAAAACAGGAAACTTCAAAACATGATCACAAAATAAAAGACAGACAGAACCTTGACATCTTGTGTATTGGTGTATTAATCCACATTTTGATAGGTCATATAATTTTTGATCAATCACTGTTCAATGTCCATGATCATTTTTGAATGATCATAAAGAGTGTGTATTGCGCGGAATGTTGTCACTAGAGTGGATGACATCATCACTTGGAGGAAGTTGTCTGAAATTGCCTGAAACTTTTCTCTTTCCACGCTTGTCCTGGCCACAATTTACACACTAGACACATGATTTTTTCCCACAGTTGTAGACAAACTTGTTCTGTCTCTCACAATGTGCTCGTCAAAGCAGTGAGACATACAGAAATTAAACTGTGAGCCTCTGAGTGTGGCCATGTCTCTCTCTGCTGACCATTGACTCCATTGGGGGATTAATCAACACAGCGCTGAGTCACCCAAACCACCAAAACATTCTGAAAATCTCAGACATTAACAGCAATGGAGAAGGAGGGCCGATGTGATTCCATGACTCCCCATCTGCATCGTATGACCCCCCCACCCTACCACACGGCCAAATGTGACCCACCCCAACCTCCTCTCCTAGGTTTGGTGTGAGGCTAATATCCAGATTCTCAATATCAATGCTCAATGAAAGATGATCATATGTCTGTCTGATTAGCTCTGGTCATGTATTTGATTCCCATGTTGACAGAGATAGTACCCCGGCAGGCTCTAACCATTTTTTTTTTGACTTCACGCAGAGTGTTTGACACTTTCTTGTTGTATTTCATTAAAAAATAAAGGTAGTAGTGGTATAAATATTACAAATTACCCGATCCACTTCCGAGTTAAATCCCGCCCACTTCCGGTTTAGGCCCATTCCAAGTACAGATACAGATACGGATAATTCGTATGGTTAACAGATACAGATACGGATACAGATAATGCTGTACTCGCTCATTCCTAGTAATAACTTATGCATTATGAGCCTTACTGGTGCCACTCATAATGTGTGGCATAATGGCTCATATTGTGATAAAAAATGTTGCATTGTCATCATTTTTACCTAGAAAATGCTTTCACCCCTGTCTTTCTATCAGTATTTCTGCAAAACTTAGATGCAAATACCTGTGCCCCCAATACATACATGTAACAAGGAAGAGAAGCCTAATTGGTCAAAACTGCACACACTGACAACAAATAAGCACTAGGGGAAGAGGTCTGTGTTTGACTATGATTTGTACACGGGTGGGAGGGTCCAAGCCTGCCAGGCCTGTGTGTAAACACAGATACTCAAGTAAAAACATTAAAAACAACAACAACAAAAAACTCCAAATAAATTTAACTAAACAATATGCATAAATAATACATGGTCATAAATTATAGCTGCCAACAAAAATCAGTCCGGTTGCTATTGACTAGATAAAGTCGGCCTCACCTCGACATTTAGTGTCAGCTCTAGAACTCAAGTCCTTGAAAGGGGTTCACTGTGTGAGAGGCGGAGGGCTGCAATGGGCTTTTTGTTTGTGGGCAATAACATCGTGATTTGGAGGGGCGTGATTGGGAGGAACTATCGGTGGGCTCTGAAAAGATTCTGGCAAACCATGAAGTGCCTGAGGGGTGAAAGACGGCAATTCAGAAGCTGCTGACATTAACTGGGGCTATTGGGTGTTGGGAGGAATGGCTTCATAACCTTTGAACCTCAGATCGAGGAGCATCAGCTCTACCCCCACTAGGATGCTGGAGGCGTTCGCCCAACCACACCATATGTGTTTTGTGCATTTGGAGAACGCTTAGAACTGTGTCCCCAGAGGAGCATGAAGGGTGTCCCCAGAGGCATCCTGTTGGAATGCTCCAGGACAATGGGATGGATGGCCCCATTCTAAGCATCAAGTTTGGTCCATGTAGCCAGCTGTAAGTCAGACCTGTTCCCAGTGAGAGTTGGAATCCACCAGGCCTGCCCTTTGTCACTGGTTCCGTTGATAACTTTCATAGACCAGGGTGACTGAATGAATATTGTATCCAACGTAAAGTGAGTGTCTTTGATAAAGTGTATGTAAAACCAATGGATTACAATAATGCCGAAGTTTTCTCACAATATGACCCATTTCTACATTATAAGCTGTTATTACATTATGAACGGCACCAGTAAGGCTCATAATGTAATAAGTTACTACATTATGTGCAAAACCATTATTACCTCATGCGCTCATGATTTTATTACATTATGAGCCGATTATTACATTATAAACTTTTATTCCATTTAAGTTATTACATTATGAGCCATTATTACATTATGTGTTGCTACACCATTGTCACTGGCACTGTCTGACACTGTCTGGAACTGATGTCCATTTTTGTAAATTTCCATTGCCATTCATCCCCAAATGTTTTCAATTGGATTTAAATCGGGGGAACATGCAGGATGATCCAAAAGAGTGATGTTATTCTCCTGGAAGAAATCTTTTGTCAGACCAGGGCATTGTGAACTGTAGCATTGTCTTGTTGAAAAATCCAGTCATTACCACACAGAGAAGAGCCCTCAGTCATAAGGGATGCCTGCTGCAACATCTCCACATAGCTCCTGCTTGAAATCCCTGCACAACCTGAAGCTCCATTGTTCCATTGATGGAACAAAACTTTTGAACCTTTGAACAAAAGCACCCCAGATCATGGTGGCGCCCCCTGTGCCACGTAGAAAACATCTCCGGTGGCATCTCCTTGTTGTGCCAGTAACGTTGGAAGCCATCAGGACTGTCAAGGTTAAAATTTTTCTTGTCAGAGAATAAAACGTTTGTCCACCATTGAATGTCCCATGTTTGGTGCTCCCTTGCAAAGTCCAAATGGGAAATTTTGTGGCGCTGAAGAAAATGTTTTTTGAAGCCCTTACCTCACAGATAATGATGGTTATTGGGCTGCAGTCAGCACCAGTAATGGACTTAATTTGGGTTGAGGATAGTCCCGTGTCTTGACAGACAGCTCTTTGGATCCTCCGCTTCAGTGCTGGTGAGAACCTTCTGTGTCTACCACTTTACTTTTATGTAAAGTTTTTTATCGCTGGGAGGTATCAGTGCTAACCACCGAGCGGCTGTGCTACCCGTGTAGAGGGTGAAGAAGAATGGTGCCAGAACAGTTCCTTGGGGCACTCCTATGTTGCTTGTCAGGACGTCTGATGTGCATCCATCCATCCTGACCTACTGAGGCTGTCCTGTGAGGTAGTCCAAAATCCAGGCAGAGATGTCAGGGTGAAGTTGCATGTGGAGTAGTTTGTCTCTCAGGAGGATGGGTTGGATGCTGTTGAAGGCACTGGAGAAGTCAAAGAAAGTGACTCTCACAATGCTTCCTCCACTCTCCAAATGAGACAGGGCCTTGTTTGTGATGAAGATGATGTCATCCTCTACACCCATTTGCTGCCAGTAAGCAAACTGCAAGGGGTCCTGAAGAGCAGACAACAGATTCCTCAGGTCTCTCAAATGACTTCATGACATGGGATGTTAATGCCACTGACCTGTAGTCACCGGGAGCACTGAGACGTCTCTTCTTCGGCACTGGAACAATGCAGGTACTTCGGTACTGGAACAATAATCATCCTCAGAGAGAGGTTAAAGAGGTGCTGAAAGATGCCCAGGACACATCCTGAGGACCCTGGGGCTGATGTCGCCTGGCCCTCTGGCTTTATTCTGCCTCAGTCTCGAAAACTCCCTCTGTACCTGGCAGGAGGTGAGGGTAAGGCCATGGGTGGTGGGTGATGGGGGGGACTGTGGCGCTGTCAGTCAGTGCATTTACATGCTTGTGAAAAAAAAATAAAAATTTTGCCTTAATTGGACTATGACAGGAGAAGTTATAGTATAGTAAACACGGTACTCCGATTAAGATCTGAGTTCTCATTAACCGATTGAGACACCCAGATAATATAGAATTCCATTTTCTCCGGCATGTATATGGTAACCATAGTTTTCAGTTGGATAATGCGTGTGCGCATGCTCTACAACCACTGTGCTGGCGTGTGACCCTGGAACAAAAACATCCAAGAAAGCCAGTTGCAGAAGAAGAAGAAGGTAAACGGAGCCACTAGGAGAACTGTCTGAAGAATAGCGCGCAACGTATCTACACCAGCATGCAACGTATCTACACCAGAAATTAAAAAATGTACTATTTTCCCTATGGTTGTTGTTTGAAATGCCAGTCTGCTGCCTGAACGACTTGTTTATTATATGACGAAATAGGTCAACCAGAAAGCGAGCCATATTAACGTGGTATTAACCCGCTGAAAAGACACATATCGCCACCTAGTGTGGCAATAAACAGGGACAAGGACTGTAGTCAGAAAGTCAAATTTTAAGCATAGCTCAATTAAGCTCTGTATGTTCGCACTGAGTGTTAAAGGGGATGGGCCGGTGGGGTGAGGAGGGACTGTCTGCTGAAGCCGCTGATGAACAGAGGAAGGGGGAGGGAAGGGGGCAAGATGTTGATGGGAAGGGAAGCAGAACCTACAGCAGGTGTGAATGGGCACAGTGGTGGGGGATGGAGACACAGTCTCACAGTCAGAGAAACCTTGAACAGAACACAGCTCATACAGGGTGAATCATCCTCCTAACGCCGGCCGGGTAGAGACAGAAAAGACAGAGAAGAGAACAGTAGGACAGTAGTAGTAGCAGCAGTACAACATTGCCTCGATAGACAAGACTTCTAAATTTCTAGTTGTTCATTAATAAATTAATTACTAATATACATCATGCATGAAGAGAAATAATATGCAGCAACCATTACTTTGACTCAAATGGTTGACTGCCTCAGGGAAGTCTAAGAAATGAGAGTTGTAGGAATAGCTTTGTTTTTTCTTTCTTTTGTTATGTTGAAGAAATTTAAAATTATGTATTTTTTACACAGCCTGCATTATGGATTAATTAAGTCTCAAAGAAATTCATAGAGTGGCAACTAAAATAGGAAACATGAGAAGAACGTGATGAACATGAGATGTGCAGAAGATGTCACACAAACTAGTAATACGTAATTCAATATTTGGGTTAGTCTAAACAGAGGGTTGACCAGTATTAGTTCAGTAATATTAAGGTAATAAAATAAAATTGCTACTGGTTCAGAATGTGTATTTTATTGTATTGAGTAACAAGAATGGGTGTTTTTTATTACTTGATAAAAATGTGTGAGACTCAAGAAGACTTACTCAAATAGTATCTGAACCATTATTGCACATTTGGTTGTCTCATCAATTAACCTTTATCCCCCTCTTAAGTTCTCCACATGATACAAGCCTCGTATCACTCAACAGCCATCAGGATATTCAGTTACTGTTATTTTTCTCCTACTATTTCTCTTTCTATCTCTCCGCTTTTCTCTTTCTATCTCTCCGCTTTTCCTGTTACATGTAATTACATGTAACAGGAAAAGCTATTGTGATGATTGGAATTAACCATTTCACTATGCTCATTTGACTTACTGGTACTTTATATACATGTGTGTGTGTATGCGTGTGTGTGTGTTTGTGTGAGCCTCTTTTTAAATTGTGCTCTGGTGTTTTCTGTCTAAGGACTGATCACTACAACTTACCGGAAACTGGATCGAGAACAACAAACAGAACACATTCTAGAGGTGAGAACAATGTGTAGCTATTTCAAATGTGTGTACATGTACACTCAATTCAGTTCAGACATCGGACGAGATGTTAAGATCCCTTGTGCCATGATCTGATCCTTGTGCAAACCTCCTTTAGAAGCCCAGTCCAACTGGAGAGCCGACCAGCAGACCATCAGTCAGCTACTAACTAGCCTAGCCAGCAGCAGTATGTAATAGAGATAATGGGACATGCAACTACACTTTAACCAAATATCTCTCCCCTCTGCCAATATCAGAAATAAGATACAACCAGACACCAGCTACATAACCTAATCCAGTGGTTCTCAACTGGGGGGGCGTAGCAGAGTCAGTCAGAGCAGCGAGTAGCCACACATGACTCCGCGTCCAGAATGCAAATGAATTGCGCACGTACAAAGCCACTGTTTCCGCCCTAATTTACAAAGCAAGATGTAAAAGTAAATGTTTTTCCACCGTCACACTAAAAAAAATCACTGCAGTTGACTCACATCATAGCGCCAGTCACTCTTCTCCTGTTCTCCTGCCAAGTTCGCTCATGCCATCTCTCGCTCTCTATTATAAATTCATTTACTTTAAAAAACAGTCTTTTTCAAGACTAACTCTACAAATTGTCTTTTTAAAGACTATACCCATCTCAGCCCTAGCCAAGTATTTTTTAACTGCTAGGTGTGCCTCCTATCCCTTTTTCACTGTGTTGCAACCCAACTACGACATACGCCACTCACTCACTCACTCACTCACTCACTCACTCACTCACTCACTCACTCACTCACTCACTCACTCACTCACTCACTCACTCACTCACTCACCAAGGACTGCAACTGTCACAACTAAAAAAAACACATAGCTAATAATTTCACAACCAAACAAAAATGGAGAAATTCCTCATGAGAACAACCACCAAGACCACCGATGCACCACCAGCTGCAAAAAAATGTGCTGGCAAACGACAGCATGAAGCCCTGAAAACTTAAAAGGCACCTCAAAACCAAGCCTGCTGACCTTACAATTGCTGAGACGCTCATTTTTGCCAGCTGTGCAAGACGTGCAGAATAATAATAGGAGAGAGTGCAGCAGCCAAACTCAGTACAGTACCACTGTCCAATGACAGTTGCTAGGAGAATTTCAGACATGTCCAATGATATCAAAGAGCAACTGATAGAGTTCATATAAAAGAGTCCTTACTATGCACTGCAGCTGGACAAACCCACTGATATTGCTGGGCAGGCCCAGCTCCTCACCTATGTCAGGTATCTGCGGGACAAGGTGATTGAGGCGGATAACCTGTTTTTTCTGTCCTCTTCAGTTGCACACTACAGGAGAAGCCATCTTCAGTGTCCTTGATAAATTTATCCAGGAAAATGGCTTGTCTTGGGACTGATGTGTTGGCCTGTGCACGGATGGTGCATGAGCAATGATGGGCAGTGAGCGTGACCTAGTTGCTCTTGTTCAGCAGGTTGTTCGACTTGTGAAATGGACACATTGCATGGTCCATCACGAAGCACTAGCTGCAAAAAAAATGCCAGTTCTCCCTGACTCCGTGCTTATACAAGCAGTGCAAATAGTAAAACTCATCAAGTCGTGGCCGCTAAACTCTTGCTTGTTTGGGGTCCACTGCCAGGAGATGGGGTCAGAACACAAACAGCTACTTCTGCACACGGAAGTTTGCAGGCTCTCCAGTGGGTGGGTGTTACAGCGGTTGTACGAGTTACGAGGGGAAGTCAAGTTGTTTTTGATAGAGATCAAATCGGATCTGGCAAAGCATCTGGATGACGCTGGACGACTGGATGTGGCTTGTGTCTCTGTCCTATTTGCTCGATATATTTTGACCGCTTGAATGGCCTCAACCTGTCTTTGGAAGGCTGCGAAACTCAGGTTTTGCTCCTCGCAGATAGAGTGGACGCCTTCACACAGAAACTTGACCTCTGGTATCGCCTCATCCGTTGAGGGCCCAGCTTGCAAAAGGTTGAGAACTCCTGGCCTAGTCCACAGCAGGATGTAATGAGAGGTGGTGGGACATGCGACTACACTTCGACCAACACCTCTCCCTTCTGCTAGGATCAGAAATAAACCACTACCAGACACCATCTAATTAGCCTAGCCACGGAAGTAAAACACTAGAAAACACCAGCTAATTAGCCTAGCCACCAGTAGTAGGTAAGAAATGATGGGACATGCACCTACACTTCAATCAACATCTCTCCCCTCTGCCAAGATCAGAAGTAACACACAAGAAAACACCAGCTAATAAGCTTAGCCAACAACAGTAGGCAGTGTGCGGCACATCGTTGGTGTTTTCAAGTGGGAACCTCCCTTCACCGATGTTTCGTTAGGTTAGCCCACACCTCAAGAAGGCTTAACAGTGAGCTCCATTGTCCCGGAACCACCTCCCTCAATGCAACCACCACGCCACCATGTGACTTTCAACCGACAGATTAGATTAACCCTACTACAACTGCTACCTATTAACAGTACACAGCTAGCCTTACCTTTAGCGTGCTCCATAGCTAGCGTGTTTCCTCCTTAGCCACAGCCACTCACTCACTCGCTTCACAGCCAGGGATATATTTTTTACAGCGACCCTCTGTTCTTTCCCGCGAATGCCCAACTCATACAGGAGAGCAATGGTGGATTTTGCAACAAATCCATGGTAGCCGACCTCCACTGGGGGCACATGGGCGCTCCAGCCTCGCTGCTCAGCTTCCGATGCCATCTCCGTGTATCTATCTCTCTTGCTCTCATTCACCTCCTCAACTCTGTCTTCCCATGGGACAGTTGATTCCACAAAGTACTCTTTCCTTTCTATCTTGGACCACAACAGCAAGTCCTGTCTTTTGAGGGCATGACTATCTGTTGTGGAATGGTTAGCCAGCCGTCTAAATCGGACCTCAGCTCCCAGGCTCCGCCCACACTTAGCTGCCCCGCGCTGTGCCTGATTCTTGCTGGTATGGTCTTATCTCCCTCCTGAACAAACATAATATGCCTATTCTCCTATCCCGCAGATGCGGAATTTGATTCAATCCGTTTTTCCTCAATTGCAGCTGCTAAGCATTTCAGAACCTGGTTTTGACGTCGAGTATATCTCCCTTGGGAGAGGCTAACCCTGCAACCTGTCAGAATGTGGCTAAGTGTACATACACAAGAACAAAGTGGGCAGGCAGCATCCTCCTCTAACCACTGGTTTAGGTTCTGGGGAGATGGCAACACATCATAAATAGCCCCTCATAAATCTAATCCCACTAGCCTCCATGCACCATAACTCTCTACACTCTCCCAGTTCACCCACTGTCCTTGCTTAACCTGCGACACTGCCTTCGTGCATCTCTTGCTTCCTCCTGCCTATGATTTTCTTCCACTTCCATCTTCCTCTTTTCTGCTGCTGATGCCTTGCTCCACAGAGGTTTCCCTGCACACAGTCCCAGGCTTCCACGCCCTTGCTGTACATGACCTATGGTATCCCTAAGTCTGAGGGCAGTCTGTGCTTCCTGAACCGCTTCTCTCGGATTCCACTTCCTCCCTGTTTTAACCGTGGGGGCTGTATGACTAACTACTAAATCTTTCGACTGAGTAAGAGTCATCACCAGTTTAGTCTTAGTACACTAAACTCCTCTATTAGACTAATTACTGGGAGCTCCAGTATGCCTTTTTTTATACAAGGCTGCATCACTTAAGCAGCGTTGGACACCAAGCCATATCCTAATTGATGAATTAAGCATCCTTTCAAGCTTCTCAACCTTTGCCAGAGGGACCTCATATACTGTCAGTGGCCACATTAGTCGGGGCAATAACCCAATTTGCATACACCATAACCTCAGCTTGTCTGGGAGCCCTGACCGGTCTATGCTCGAAATGCCTTGAATCATTTCTTGTCTCAAGCAGGTTGCTGTTTAACTTATCCAGCAGTCTGCTAGTACATGGAGCAGTTGACATCACAGTCATCATGTCATCCATGTAGGCCCTAAATGGGAGGAGACGAAGCCCTCCATGCAGCTTCTCTCCACCTACTACCCATTTCGAGGCCCTAATATTCACTTCCATTGCCATTGCAAAGGCTAGTGGAGAGATTATACACCCTGTCATGATGCCTACCTCAAGCTGCTGCCATGTTGTATTGCAGTGGTCCCCAACTTTTTTGCGACACGGATCGGTTTAATGTCGGACAATATTTTCACGGACTGGCCTTTAAGGTGTGACGGATAAATACAGGGCTTTTCACAAGCGCCGGCTGCCAGCCATATGGTCCACTACACAATTGAGTCCAGCCAGCTACTTCAATGACTATTATTTGTATAGCCCACAGGCTATAAATATTCATTTTAAATTGTAATAAAATTTAATGTTTATCTAACGGACAGACAATAATGTCAAACTGAACTAAGTTGTGATTCGCGCTGCTTTTACCGATAATAACCACAAATTACTCTGATCACCGCCGACTTCATTGATCAAGGGAGAGAAACTCATCCACAGCCCCGACATGCGGTGTTTATATTAGCAGCTATCAAAAGCCTTTTGATATTCGAATAAATCAGTGTCCTGCACAGAGCCCGATATCTGCCGCCAAATCTCGTGTTTTCCTCGGATGCAGAGCGCTGCCACGATCGTTTAAGTGTGGGAGATCACTATACAAGCTGTATATACACACAGTCGTCGTTCACCTATGAGCCTCCATTAACGATCGTGTAACAACATATTTGATTTGTTTGATTGAAAAAAAAAATGAACAAAAATCTATGCCCTTCAGAGATCAGTCTTTATGGGAGCTGACCAGAACTTGTTTTGAAGCTTGAAGCTTCTACAATGAGACAGTCTGTCAGGCCACAGAGTCAGAGTCAGGCAGATATATCAGCATCAGAGAGAAAATCCCGGGTCGACGCGGCACTCCTGTTCACATCAAAGTCGCTGAACCAAATGCATTAGCCAGGTCTCGAAATACAGCATGCAGGTCTCTCTTCTCTGGCTTTGCTAACTGAATTTGGTGCCAAATCATGCTGGTGTGCTCTAAGTGTCCAGAAAAGCTGGAGATTCCAGCCTTTTGCACCGATGTATCAGTCAACCCAATTTTCTCTAAGTAACTAGACAGCCTTTGTGCCACAACACTGAATAAGACCTTCCCTTAAACATTAAGCAAACTGATCAGTCTACACTGACTTTTCTCTACTGAGCCCTTCTTTTTGGGAATAAAAATCCCCCCTGCTCTACACTATACCTTGGGAATAACTAGTTTCTTCCATACTACCTTCATCAATTTCCAAAGAAATCACGATATATCTGTTGCGCTGTTATACAGCTGATACGAGACTCCATTCAGTCCAGGGCTGAAGAGGCTCTTGCGCACCTCACCACCTCCTGAACTTCATTCTACCTTGGTACAATATCATCCCGCTACGACACAAAAATGGGCATTCCTGTCGTTAGGGGGGTTCATGTTCTCGCAGATAGGAACACCCCCTTCTTCTTCGCCTACCCACGCTTGTCAACATCCAGGCTGCGACACAAAAATGGGCGTTCCTGTCGTTAGGGGGGTTCCCATTCTCGCAGATAGGAACGCAAAAGGTAAAAAGAAAACACTGGGAGCCACAAAACCCTTTTGACATCTAAAATGAAGATAACGCTGTATATATAGTTTTTACCTCTATGCTAGGCCTATGTATAAAAAAACTATAGTATGTTGCATTTATGAAATGAAAGAACTGCTACAGAGAAAACAAAATTTATTTATGCATTCATAACAGGGATTTATCCATGGTTGGTTTACCTCCTGTTGAAAAGTTCATAAATAGTGGGCTGGACCTGCCAGCGGGTGTCGCACATTAACACTTATGACGTATTTTGAGCGACAAAAAATTAAAGCCATTTTATTTTTATTTAACAATATCACCATAAATTAAAATTCAGAATTATAACAAATTATATACAAATAATAGAATTATATTAAAAAGAAACTAAAATTAAATACATTTGAATTAAATACTCAATAGCAGTAGTATGTGTGCTGCAATGCACTATGGGAGTTCAAATTATATTATAACAAATTATATACAAATAATAGAATTATATTAAAAAGAAACTAAAATTAAATACATTTGAATTAAATACTCGATAGCAGCAGTATGTGTGCTGTAATGCACTATGGGAGTTCATTATTTTTGGTTGATGTTACAACCATGAGTGTAGTGTGGCATTTAATGTCATTCAGTTGTTGTGTAGCTCTTGCTCGTCCACTATTGAGTGAATAGTTGCCCACGCAGTTAGAGTGAAAAAGTGAACGACTTTGATCAGCGTCCTTGCTCCACACCACTCGCCACAAACAGCCACAGCAGAGGGACGAAAGAGCCGCATGCAGCTCCGGAGCCGCGGGTTGCCGACCCCTGCACTAGCTAGTTCTTTCATTTGACTAGTTATTTTTTCTCGAATGCTTCAAAATAACATCTAGTCAGATTATACGACAGGTAGCATAGAGCTACCATAGTAAGCTAAGCAAGTTAAAGAATGTTTATTTAAACTTAATAAACTTAATAAGCTTACATTTGATTTACGTACATAGTCAGATATCAGCTAGGATCGAGTTTACTGATTTGGGTAATGTTGGGGTTGCGCAGCAAGCATATTCGTTTTCAACAAGAGCAGTTGAGTGTAAATGATTCTAAATCTAAGTGACTTACTTAAAATAAAGTTGTTGAAAAATAGGACATTGGCAATTACCAGACACTTAATAAAAACTCAAACAGTATTTCACTCCAAGGGTTATTTATTTTTCCATTTTTGTATTTAATGAAAACAAAATAATTTCACTAGAACAATTTGAACTTTGTAAAACATAGAATTCCCCTTGAACATTTTTTAAACATTGTTTTAAACAAGAGAATTTTCATATTTTCTACGACTTTTAAACATTTAAAAAATATACAGTTTCTCGTCAACAATTTTTTTTTTGAACGTGGAAAAAAAATATTTCTCTTGAACAATTCAACATTTTAACAGGATAACATGAAACATATCAAAACAGAAGACCGGAGAAGTTGGCATCCTTTGTCTTGGCATTTTGTTGCTTTGGGCTTGTGGCCACTTGACAAAACTGACAGATGTAGCTGTACATTATAGACATATAAAAAACATTGATCAGTTTAAATTTACTTTCACCCTTCTAACACTAGCTACTACCTGCTGCATTAGATGGTAAATAGTCTGTATCCATATCACTTTTCTAGTCATTGCGGTCACTCAAAGCGCTTTTACACTACATATCTACATTCACACATAAAATGAAATTTATATTACCACAGTACATTGTTAATTTGGATGTTATTGTTTTATATAGCATGGCATGGAAATAAAGATCACGCTGCTTCGTTTGTCCAAATAATCCTCACTTGAGAAAGCTAAACTCCGTTAGCTAACTACATAATAACCAAGCTAGTAACAAAAAGTGCATATATAAATTATGTACCTGTAGAAGACTGTCACCAAAATGTTCTAAAAAGCCATGTTAACGGACTCCATAACAAAGCAATGTGGACACCACACCATCCCTCTTAGTGGCAGCTACCACGTTAACAATTTAACGTAATATAATTTAATTATGTCAGTGAAATCAGATTCTTCTTATTTTAAATTTGTCATCTCTGTCCAATGTTTATCATTTCCAAACCTGTACACATTGTGTTTTAATGTTTAACTTTGTCAGTGTTTCATGACTGTAAAAAATCACGTCCACAAAAACAATATCTATTTAAAATAAAATAAAAAATAACATCCAAATTAACAACGTATCGTGGTAATACAAGTATTCGCTGCAAACTTTGGCCTATAACTACACATAGCCGTGTTGTTTATGGACGAGATAACGATTAGCTGTTAATGAGCCATGCTTGCTGCTATTAGTAATATCAGATTTGGATACAATAAAGACAACACAACAGTTATGTCAGTCACACAAATGAGAATACTTTCCAGTAAATGTTGTCAAAATAAACAATAATCAACTTACTGACATAATCTCTCGGGACCATCGCGTTTTCTTCGGGAGACAGGAGAGATCTACCTGTGTACACACGTTTGATAGCGAAATGACAGCGTTCCCAGCGTCCCCTGCGAAACACTTCACGATTGGTCAATGAAACGCTACCTCATGTCATGACAGAAATGCCCAGGCCACAGCCAGACCCTTCTCCCTTGGTGGGCTATCGTCACAATGGTTACTTATTTCTCCAACTGGTGGAATAACAGAGGGGAGAGCCATCTTCCCAAACCTTTCCTTATCTTTGTGTACCTCCACCAAGTACTCCTCCAGTTCCTGCTTTGGCACCATCAGTCTGCCATTCTTCTCCTGAAAAATATTCAACTCTGAAGGTGTAAGGCCAGAACTCAGAACACAGAGATTGATTAACGGTAGATGCCGACTGTATTGAACAGAACCAAATCAAAATCACTCAAGAAGGCAAACAAATGCAACGTAAACAACATAACAGTGGCTTGAGACACGGACTTGGATGAATGGCTGGGGTGCATGACAGGACAAAACACAATGGCAAAGGACAAGGGCAGAAGCAAACTATATATACACATAAGGGTAATGGGGAACAGGTGGAAACAATCAGATATCAGGGAAGACAGGCAGGTGACACGTGAGGGAAGAGCTAGTGACAGAAGGGGTTTGCCTCCCTCTGGGATGAACAGTTAAGGGAGTGTCCTGTGCAGCAGAAGACATAGGATAATGAGGAAGAATAGGTAACATTGTGAAAGACCACGACCCCTCTTAGGATGTATCATCAGTAGATAGAGGGAGTAGCTGAATCCAGTCTATAAATCGAAATTGTATGTACATGCATTGTATTTAATCTCTTCATCTGTTCTGTTGCTGTAGGTGGTGGTGTCAGATGCTGGTCCTAGTCCCAGGCAGAGTACAGTGTGGGTCATAGTTAAGGTCCTGGATGAAAACGACAATAAGCCCATATTTCCTGAGAAAGTCTACCAGGTGAAACTTCCAGAAAGAGAACGCAGAAAGAAAGGTGTGGCCATCTATCGCGTGTTTGCATATGACCGAGATGAAGGGCCCAACAGCGACCTCTCATACAGCATTGTGGATGGCAACGAACATGGGAAGTTCTTCATTGATCCTAAGACAGCAGTAGTATCATCACGCAAGGCCTTCACTGCAGGGAACTATGACATCTTAACCGTATGTCCACCATCATCGTTTTACATTAATGTGTGACAATTTTTCATTCAATTTTGGTTAAATATTATCTTTTTCCATACGCTTATCTACGGTTGGGTTGTGGTGGCAACAAGTAATGAACTCCAGATGGCCCTCTCCCCAGCAACACATGCTTTTTTCTGCTCTTCCTGGTGAATCATGAGGTGTTCCCAAGCTAAACAGAATATACAGAATAACAGTGAGCGCCAGTGTTTGATTACTTTTAAGCCAGTTCTTTAGATGTATTGTAAAACTTGTATATGTATTGCATTCCTGTATTGTAAGAGGTAAACTGTGCCAAATGTGACTGCCTTTGATTAACAGCACTAAGTGACTAAAAGTGATGCGTCTTAGTGGTAGGTTATTATACAAGGAATACTTAAACAATTTAAAATTATCAAAACTTGAATGAATTACACTCAAACAGTAGAACGGACGAAAACAGGGACAGATGTAAATCAAGCACTGTGTTGCATTGGATCATTTACACCAGGGGCGCCCAAATTCTTCTCAGTGGAGAGCCAAAATTGAATCCGGGGATTTTGCAGTATGGGTATATGAATATGGGTATATGCATATGCAAAATAAACACTATCACAAATTAATTTTGAAAAATTAATAACAATGGTTACGTGTTTCACTATGCTAAAAAAAATTACATAACTATCTGGCTTCTTTAAACAAGAAAAATGATTGATTCTGAAATATTTGAAGACATAAATGGAACATTTAATACCATAGGCAAAGTAACATGGGATAAAACATGCCCGAAATAAAATGTACTGTATATAATGTACTTACTACTGGAATTAACAGGTCAAAACATGTCCGAAACTAAATCAGCACTGTACTCCCTGCAATGAACAGAACAAAACATGCCCCAATTAATCATACAGACTTAAATCATACAACATACACTGCAGCAGAATTGGTAGTCATTTTCCAAAGTTTTTTGATTTTTTGTAAAAACTAAGCAGCAACCTCTTTCCATATTCATTCAAAGGCATTAGTTTTAGAGTACAGGAAACAAGTGAGAAAGTCCAGAGATACTGTATATATTCCATTCCTATGCCATCCCACCACTGCCGAGGCCTTATCTCAGATCCAGTGTTGCAGAACATTTTTCCTGGCACAAAATGGTAACCAGGACTAGTTCAAGCACCTTCCTCAGAACCTTTTGCATTTCACACATAACACCACTCCAGTATATTTGTGTTTTTGCCCAGGGCCAGAAACAGTGAGTTAGGTCTTCAATTTCTGTCTTACACTTAAGACAAAATTGAGAGACATCTTTCCTGTATTTGGAGAGATGGTTTGTGCTATATGCTGTATTTTAAATTAGATCACTTTTGCCAAACAGTTATCTCCTTGCATTATCCCACATCTCCTCAGTTATGACAACACCCAGCTCCCTCTCCCAGATAACTCCCAAAATCCAAGCGCAAGATTTGAGCAATCCCTCAGACCAGCATAAAAGGTTATGATGGAAGCATTGCCCTGTAGTACTTGTTTCTCCATCTGTGTGACATTCATATCAGCAAGCAGAGATGTTTCTTTTAAAATGACTTGAAAATAACAGAGATAACAAAGATCATTTCTCGATATGCCATATTTTTCCATAACTTGATTAAAAGTCATGAGAATAGGGCCATCAAAAAGATCACTTAGCAAATATATTTTTTATAGTTGTCCAACATTTAAAGGCCCTGTCCAAGGTTCCTGTGAGGGTTAGGGTTCAGCGATTGGGGTGAAAACTGACGTAAGCCTTGCCTTACCTTCCATATGCCGTGTGACCCTCCATGCTTTAACAGTATTAATTGTAACTGAATTGCTGCAGAGCTTTTTAATACATTTCAGTTTATCAATAAAAAAGTAGATTTCTAAGATACATTGCTTCCTCAATCAGGCTTGTCCTGATTGAGGAAGCAATGTATCTTACCCTCCAAAAGTATTGAATTATTTGTCAGCCACAACCACTGCGCTGGCGTGTGACCCCGGAACAAAAACATCCAAGAAAGCCAATCGCAGAAGAAGAGGAGAAACAAAGCCGCTAGAAGAACTGTCTGAGGGATAGCGTGGATCTTACCTGCACCAGAAGTAGTGCGAACATTACGTACGAGATTGAAAACTGTAGTATTATCCGTCTGGTTGTTGTTTGAAATGCTGGTCTGCCGCATGAACGACTCTTGTTTATTATGTTGCATAATAGGTCAACCGGAAATCGGGCCGTATTAATGTATTAACGTATTAACCTTGAGTTTCTCTATGTCTCCGCCCTCTTTCAGCCACACACGCCATTTGATTTCATCTTGCATTCATTCAGTCACAAGAGAGTTTTGGCGTAGCTTTGTTCTGCCGCCTGTCAAAGATCATTTAAAAAAAATCTGAGTCAGTAGGCTATATCAGAAGTCCATAAGGCACAGCAGGAGGTGACTTTTTTCACAAACATGGTATGTTCTTTTGACAATGATCCTGTGGATGAAGGTGCAGCATTACTGCGCAGAGAATTAAATATTCATTGGGAGATGCTTTAGCATTTCCTGACAATTATCTTTTTGAGCGGTACCATCAGAATCTGTTAGGACAAAAGAAAAACTTAAAGGACAATATTTGTATGAATGGGCTTAAAAAAGACATCTATAGGCCTGTTACATTTTACAAAGGCACTTGTGTCTTGGGGGTGGACTCAGAAGATGAGCTCCCTCCAGGGATTCCCTTGGCCACTGGCCAATATTGAGGCCTAGGGCTCCTCTGCCTCCGTTAGAGGTGGCGGTGCTGGGCCACCACCCATTTTATGGGCATCTGCCTTCTTTCTGTTGGCTGAGTAGAAGTCTGTGTTAGTTACAGGCCTAATTATTTAACAGAACACAATATAGATGCCTTAGACATTTATGTGTGTGAAAACAGTATTATGTTGGAGATAAAACTGTGCAGTCAAATAGTCACTTAATATTTACTTTAGAGTGTAATCATGATCAAAATGAGGTCCCTCCACGCTGAGGCCTTACCTGTTTGAACAACGTTTTTATATTTCATCTTAAGCTGCTGCCAAGTGTGCTTCCACGGGATTGCACATAAATGAAATAAATGAATAGGCAATAATACACAATAATATTACAGTTTTCCCCTGTAATATTATTGTGATTGCAAAGGACTACATTTAAAATTCCGCATTGACACGAGTAGCAATGTTCTCCCATGCCGTCTCCCCTGAAAGTTGTCGTACAAGTGTATTAAGATTTCCACTTCAAGGTTGGTGAAAAACGTAGCCCTTCACTTCCCCGTTGCCATGGTGACTCGTCTAATCAGGGCTCCATTGATGCTGGCTTTTTATAGTTGTGGCGCACGCGCTTAACTCCGGGTTGATTAAACCAACTCAAATCTGTAGTTCTGAAACCGGAAACTCAGAGTTTTTTAACTCAGAGTAGATTAACTCAGAGTTTACCCCAGGACCCCAGGTCTGTTCATTCCTCACGCAATGAACAGCATACACTACATTACTCTGTTTTTGTCTGGGTGTTTTGTCTTTGGGATGGACCAGTTTTTGTCCAGGTGTATTGCCAGGTCTGACAATGTTCTTCCTTCTGCTGTGCTGGGATATCTATCACGCAAAAATGAGCAACCTCCTCAACGACAAAGATGCTAGGACGTGACCCAACTAACACTTACAAAACCAGAATAATAAACTACTTACAACAGTTGGAAAAGGAGAAGGCCATCGACAGACTCCTTTTATTTTAGACCTGGCAATACACCTCGCTTGTTAGCTTTCGCTAGAGGTTCAATTGCCACTGCAAACAGAACTGGCAACAAAGGACAGCCCTGTCTGGTACCTCTGTGCATCGCAAAATTTGTGGACCTAAGTCCGTTGGCTGTGGCTGCAGCCGTTGGTTGGGTATACAGGACTTTCAACCATATAGCATTGTTAGTAATAATTAAGCAAAGAGCAGTTGTAAGTAGTTTGTGGGCTACCTATCCACTATGGTGATCTTAAAAAGAATCTGGCAAATCCACCAAGAAACGCACTGTAGATATGTGATATATGACCTGTTGCATTATTAGTCGATGTGCACAGTTTTTTATATAGGCATTTGGGTACACATCTTTTATTTACCTCTCATCCCACTGGCTCCACCATATGCCCGGTAGATGAGGATAATTTTCTAGTCATGAGGAATAATAGCAGTCTTTAAATGCAGTTTCTATGGATTTCACTGTGGCTGACATCATAACAATAAAATCTCATCTGCCTGGATTGATTAAAAAAATCACAGCTTTGGACTTATTTGGCAATGTGCTTTTCTGTATGCTCTCTATTGTGTGAGAGGGAAACCAATAAAAGACGTTACTTACGCAGCTCCATTTGTGTAAACAGGAGAAGCCCAGCATCTAAGCCCATCCCCGATCACAGGTCTGCCACTTAATATTAATGTTGGTCTAGACCCGTCCAAGATCTTTTATCTTCAGCTTTACTTTCATTGTCATCATCTGGCATTGTCTGCTATCTTGGTTCTCACAGGAAGAGTGAAATAATAAGATCAATGCAGAGTGAAAAAAATAGAATTTTAAACATAATAATTAACGTCACTTATTTAGTTTAAGTTTAAACATTAACTTGACAGATATGCCTTTGACCGTATTTCTTCAGATCAAAGCGACTGACAGTGGGCATCCCCAGAAGTCCTCCACAGCTCGACTGCACATCGAGTGGATTCATCGACCAACTCCTGCAACTCTCCCACTGATCTTTGATGAGCCATTCTACAATTTTACCATCATGGAGACTGACAAGGTGGCTGAGATTGTGGGTGTAGTATCATTGCAGCAGAACACCATCCCCTTGTGGTTTGAAATCACAGGTAAATTCCCACTGTAGGTAAGGACAGTGCTCTGTCAGCTGAAAGTGTATAGCCCAGATACTATGGCCTTTCTGCACACTAATTTCCTTTGGTTTTCATTGAGAATTAAAAGTGCATATCCATCTGGATAAATTCTGGCTCTCAACAGCTACATCTCCTGTCTCTGTTGGTTGATGATTTGTTCCCATCTATCTCAATTCTAGTTCTTTTTATTTTTCATTTATTCTTTCTTCATTCATGATATTCCAGTGTATACAACCTTGTTGTTTTTTAAACATTTAATCTGAATCAAACCTAATCTTTATACACATACCTCTATGAAAATAATCTAAAACTGAATTTATTCTAGACAGGATATTTAGCATTGCAGCAGCACAAAGATGTCAGTCGGAAGATCACATGTACTGCTTACAAATGTTACAGATGTAACCATATGAAAATGTCATATCATGATTATTGTGACCAAAAAGGTTATCATTATTATAGTAAATGGTAAATGGACTTGCTTTTATACAGCACTTTTCTACCTATTGGTACTCAAAGCGCTTTTCTGTAAATGGAAAAGCAAATTTATTATTATTATTGTTTTTATTTAAAACCAAACACATTTCAATGTTTCCTTTAGAATAAGTTTTTAACACAGGATGTTTTCTTCTCAAAATTTACCCGTCAGAATTCGTGTTAGCTTATTGCTTATTTGAAGGATCCCCATTCAAACCATATTCGAATATTCATATTCATATTGGAAGTGGACCAGACCTAGTGTAGCAGAAGCAGACCAAACATGCGTAATTAAGTGGCAGTGTTGTTCTTACACAGCAGAAACAGATATTGCTCTGCTGCTGTACATGTCTGGTCAATAGCATGTATTTTTACAGGAGTAACGTTATGTAGCACTTAGAACTTCAGTTTCCTCTATTGGTGAATATAGGGAAGTTTGACAGACATACCATGACATTCTCCACTATTCCTAAGTCCACATATTATGTATTCAGCTACAAGTTAACTTACCTTGCACTTGATGTATGGTTGTGGGTGGTGTTCATGGACATGGAGAAGTGTTACCTGCACTGTGCAGGTGCCTTCCGCCATGTTTTCAGAGCAAACTGCGCATGCAAGCCACGTCTGAGGGCCGGAGTGCTGCTGCCTCTCCAAAAATGATGACATTAAAATGATAATAACATTTTGAAACGGTAATACTAATGGTCAGGAATTTTACTGTGGTTTATCATGAATCAGCTAATCGTTACATTCCTGGTAGATCAAAGTGAAATGAATTTGTGTCTGAACTAGTGGTGGGCAAGTAGGTTATTTTAAGAATAAATGACACATAATGCTGTATGAAGACAGTTTCAAAATGATATAGCTGTCAAAATGAGAAATGGTCTATTGACACTAACAGCTCTATCTTGTACTCTTGTTTGTATCATGATGAGATTCTTCATATGTGCTTTAGCCACATGTATGTATGTATGGCAGGAGTATGTTTATCTTGTTCCTCTTGCTGCTCTTTTCTCCTCCTCTCCCCTCTCTTTGTCTGTGTCTACAAACAGATGGAGCCCCTCATATGAGTTGGGTTCTGCTCAAGGTTTCTTCCTTTTAAAAGGGATTTTTCCTTACCCCTGTTGCCTTAGATCTTGCTCTGAGGATCTCTGGCCATGTTTTAAGGTTTTGTGTCTTGAGACATATTGTTATCAACACTATATGAATAAAATTGAATTGACTTGAATAGATAACCAGCAACTTAGTTGTGGTGTTCCATGTACAGTGGTTTGAAAAAGTGTTGGCCCCCTTTCCTGATTTTAGCAGCAACCACTGCAATCAAGCTTTTGTGATGACTTGCAATGAGTCTTACAGCGCTGTGGAGGAATTTTGGCCCACTCATCTTGGATTTCATCGCAGAATTGTTGTAATTCAGACATCTCAATAGGATTCAGGTCATGACGTTGACTAGGCTACTCCAAAGTCTTCATTTAGTTTTTATGATGTGGACTTGCTGGTGTGTTTTGGATCATTGTCCTGCTGCAGAACCCAAGTTCACTTCAGCTTGAGGACACAGACAGATGACTGCAGTTCTTTGGATGTTGTTGTGGGGTCTTTTCTGATCTCTTGAATGAGTCATTGCTGCACTCTTGGGGTAATCCATGTTTTCGCCATTTGTAGATAATGGCTCTCACTGTGGTTTGCTGGAGTCCCAAAGCTTTAGAAATGGCCTTATAACATTTTCCAGACTGATAGATCTCAATGACTTTGTTTCTCATTTGTTCCTGACGTTCTTTGGATTTTGGCATGATGTCTACCTTTTCAACACTTTTTCACAACACTGTATGTCCTGCCTGCTATAATCTGTTGTTATGTACTAGATTCCCTCATCTTTGCACTGCCTGTACCTGGAATCCTGCCTGGTATGGTAGACCCTGACCTCTACTGATCTTGTCTTTAGAACCTGTCATCCGTGACCTTGTCATCTTGGTCATCTTTTTCTCTGCCTGTCTCAGTCATCTTTTTCTATTTTTGTTAGACTGAATGATTCAGAATGGACAGAATCATTTTCAAAATATCAAAATTCTGATTGATGTTGTGGGGTTTATAAATGTTTATATGACACTCTATATAATAATTTTATTCAATGTTGATTAAGAGTTAAGTTAAAATGTCTCATCAGAATGATATAATTTGGGTTAAAGAAAAATTGTCCATGTAGCCATTCTGAAGTTTAGAAATCTGAAAAGGACATATTGGTTTGTGAAACATGCTTAAGTTATTTATAGTTATAGTTATTTATTATTGTTTTGTGTCAAACAAACTCTCATTTTGTCGTTTCAGTTCACTAGTATCAACATTAATAATGTCATTTAATACTTAGAATATTACTTAGTACTTAGTAATACTTACTTAGTAGGTAACTTGTACATGCCATAAACATACTGTAAGATTTAATAGAGCTTCACCGCATCAGAAGCAGTTTATGTCTATGTCTATGTACATTCTCCTAATCTCCTTTCAACACACTCATTCACACCAATTCTCCTGTCCTATCTCCTATCTCACCCTCTCTCTCTGTAATGCTTCATGCCTGGAAGGTCCCAGGTCTTTCCGTGAGATGTTCTATATTCTGCAAAGCCCTTGTGGCAGCAACTGTTCCTCAGAAGGTATCTCACTTTTAGCTCCCACTATCTTTGCTTCTGTGTCTGCAAATCCTTGTCTTTCTGTTCTTTTAGTTTTCCTTGTTTTTTTCGTCAGCACTCATGCTCCATCTCTGTGGTTTTCATCTGTATTGCTGACACTTTCCTGTGATTTATAAGTTGGAGGTGATTGTTTAAAAGTAACCAATAAATAAATAAATAAATAAATAAAAAATCAATTTCAACAACTCTTCAGTACGGAAGCCCTAGGGCAGGTCACATGACAGAACTCTTGAATTAAATATATCGAGACCTCAAGAAAACAAAACGTTCCCTACAAATAAATAAATAAATTAAAAAAAAAATGCAACCTAAAGTGCTTCACACAAATAAAAACATAAAGCAACATTACAACATGAAACAAGATAAAGAACCCCTACCACCCCCACCCACCCCATACAGACAAATACTGAAAAAAAAAAAAAAAATTTGGCCCTGTAATTATTATTTCTATTTTATCTATATAAATTCTACAGAAAAGAAAAAAAGAAAAAAAAACGATTTCAGTTTTCATGTAGTGCATTACTTGGTGATTGTTTGTAATTATGTGTCCTCAGTTTTGTATGTAAATTGAATCATTCATCCAAGTAATATCCACTAAACCAGTTCATTGGCTTAATTACTTGATATTTGCAAGTAAAATGTAATTGAGTGACATCAGAGAATCTGGCAACCTTCTCTGTATTCGAAGCATGACGTCAAAGCCCCTCCCCACATTTGAGAGGTCTTTCGCCAGACACGTACTATATGTCATGGGCTACATTTCAACTAGGTTGGCGGACTTGTTGACTGAGACGGGGAAGAACGTGAATATGGAACCATAAAGGTAAGTTTTAAGCAAAACAAATGTTGTACGTTCCTGTTTGCTCACCTACTTAAGTCAGTTTCTCCGCACTGAAAGCAGAGGCGGCTGCAGCGTTAGCAAATAGTGTATTTTCCTGCTAGCTAGCTAACTAGGTAACTTAACCAACTTTGCTGGCACGAGGTAGTCCATGTCCAGCGCTTAGTGACCACCTAAGCAACACATGCCTGCCGCCTTAATTAACGCCTTCACAGACACGCCAACAGTGATGTTTAGTTTAAGGAAACAAACACAGACCGCTGGTTAAAACATAAATATACATCATCTGAGGCAGAACTTCCTCAAAAAACACAGCGGAGCCCGAAAAACTAATGAAAACAGCACCATGTGATGTCAACATTAACAACGTTAATCCTCAAACAGGTAACTGACGTTACTATAGTAACACGTGTCAGGTGATATTGATTAGCGTGATACTGAGTGTCTTATCAGCTAAACAAAATGTCAATTTTAAGTCACTCAGATATTTCTCATTCAGCAGTCCTGAAGAGAAAGACTGACACATCCTCACAGATGTTGAAGACGTATGAAATTTTCATTGTTGATACTGATACAATAGACTCGAGTTAATTTATGATGGTAACTTATGTCTATTTTCGAACACAATAAATCGACCACGGTCTGGTTTGAAATAATTTCGGTCTTAAAAGTTTTCGCACTGCTGCCATGACGTGTAATGTTAAAACAAACAAACGATGTGCATACTCGATGCAGACGACTGCGCGGTCTCCGTGTATACGCACTCGGTTTCACTCAACTCAAGTCTTCACACTGACTTGTCCTGATCTGACACGGTAAACTGGAATATGAAACCTCAAACTTCCGCGGACAGTGCGCGCGGGTCAGCTCACTCCAGTATGGGTACAGTACCATAAACTGGATTTCCATACACGCTCTATTTCCACACCGCCCCAGCATTTTTTTTTTTGGTTCCTTTTTTTTTGACTACCTTTTCCATTGCTTCGGAGTGACCCCCGCTCCCCCCGCAGGCGGGAACCTCCAGGTCTGAGCGATGAAGCCCATGCGGAAGTGCAAAAAAACTGCAGTTCATCGAGTGGCCGCTTGAGGCTGGTTGCAAAAGGGACCAAATCCCCATAGACCCCCATGTTAAAAAGCCCAACTTTACAGCATTATTAAACATGTTTACAGCCTGGTTCAAAAAATGGTTTTGGTCTCAATGGTTTATTTCACTATTCATGACAACTCTTTCGTTTCATTTTTATTAAGGTTTTATTAAGGTTTAAAATTCTGCATAATTAAGGGCATTCCTGCTCTGAGTGACCAGCGGTAGCTTGAGCTAACTGGTAGCGGAGGGTTGGGGGGTTGGGTCTCAATATCCGACACGACCCCCTGCATAGGAACGGTGGGCTCTGCCTACTGCAGGCTTCATTTTCAAGGTTCAGAATCCAATGGGTGACGTCACGATGGGTTTCTCCATAGTATATACATTCAATGTCCCCCTGATTTTGTGGGCTTTAGCCACACCCACGCTTGTTGCTACTAGCAACAGCGGGCTACACAGTAAAGTTATGTTCCAACAACCAGTGAACGAAAGACAACAACCGTTATGCAGTAATGAGCTTTCAAGCAGAACACAAGATAAGATAAAAACTTAAAGGAGCACTGTGCCAACAGTGTAATGGATTCAAGGCAAGCTTCCCTACCGGCACTCCCTGATCTATGGCTGTATATTGCGTCCATCTCCTCATACCTTTTGATCAGGACCACTCGTATTGTTGTGCCCCTTGGCTGCCCGATAATCAGCCTTCATTTTTTTTAAGTCTCTCCTTCATTTGTTTTACCGTCCTGATAAAGCCAACTTTGGCTATCTCAGCCGCGATCCGCTGGAAAACCTTGTCGTTCCAAGAGGTCCTGTCCCATTCCCACTGTATACTCTCTTCTCCCAACAAGGACAGAAAAGCCCTCAACTCCGGGTTGGTATAGAACGGCATTACTTTTACAGTCATCATTTTAAAAAATGTGCTGACACGAGAGCAGAAAGTTGAAAGTGATCAGGTTGTTACTACTCAATACCGTCTGTCTAGTCAAAACATCCTGCTTTTTTCCTGGCACCGATATTTTTTATTTTTTATTTTTTATGACCAATCCGTAGTAAGCAGCGTTCTATGTCACATTTTTGGCCCCGATTCACCAACTTCGGACCGACCACAGAGGATGTACTAAAAAGTACCCAGAAAAGTATCCCTTTGATCTTGTTAGGCCCACTTTTTAGTAATGGAAATAGCGATTTAAAGTGGCTGGTGCGGGGTGGTGTGGAGGTTGGCCATGTATGGAAATCATTAAAGCAAAATCTTATTCATTCAAAAGGTACATTTTATGCATGGTAGAACCAGAAACATAATGTTGCGCATCTATTGGTTTCTGCTGTCTATACCATCAATTTGGAGAACTGTTTTCACTTATTCTTATTAAACTACTTTCAGAAACTTTCCCTTTGTAAACTGTAGTGTAAAAATAATGTCACATCACGTACAACAGCAGGTTATGTTATTAGTTAGGTGTTATTATATAGAATTTATAACTTTTTGATGTTTGATGAAATTGTGACCATAGCACTGTGTAAAGTGAGTCACTGATTCTTGTCATTATATTTCTGTTTTCCTTTTAGACTTGAACAGGAAGTCACAACAGTCTTCAAGAGCATGAGGAGCATCACTTTGTATGCACAACAGCAGCGGCTTTGGACTACAAAAACAAGACACCTGGCCATACAGGTAATATTACAAATTGTACACATAATTTGTAATATACGATGTTGTTGAGATGTTGAGATGATGTTAAATTAAAAAAATGAAATGTCCATCCTCAAGGTTTTTTTTTATTTTTATAACTAAACATGCGACCTTCTGGCTGCTAATTTGGACTCCACTTAACTTGTCACATAATTTGTTCAGTTTGGTTTACTTTTGAGATGTTTAATTTGTATGTCTCAGGTGCCACAACATGAGATGGATGTGTCAGTAGGTGCTTTGTCATTCCGCATTTAATTTATTCAAATTGTACACTGCTTTACTTTTGAGCTTTATAACAGTCTCTGAACTCCCTTGATGTATGTGCTCTATGTATATGTATGCACTGTTTTGAAATTTGCTAGCAAGAAGTTCTATGGCCATGTGTTTGTGGTTATAATGTAATGTAGATATTTTAAATATATCTATGCCATTTCAAATGTGAAATAAAAGTGTCTTTCAAACATCGCCTAAGCTGCAAATATTTGTTTTTGGAAAATACTGAATTATTGTTTAGTAGAATTGTAAAAATATTTACTTAATTTGATTGATATGAACTAATACATACATAATAAATATACATACAAAGACAATTAACATTTCTGTTGTGAGTGTGCGTCGTGTCTGAGTTTGCAATGCGTTTCTCAGTTTGCAGAGCGTGTGTTGTGGGTCTATTTACATGCGTTTTCTTAATTTAAACTGTGTAGAGCTCTCTCAGCCACTTTACTAATAACAAATAACTATCAGTTGTACTAAAATAGACATTAACTTATTATCGCGGGGAAACGGGAAATAATATTTGAACGCATGGCCAATTAGAGCTTCCGTGCTTCAGTGACTGCTCTGTCTAAATCTACTTTTAGCAGAATCTTTATACATTCTTTATGAAAGCAATGCATGTCTTGATGTAGAACTTCAAAGGCAGATCCACAGATACATTCAGATCTCCAACTATATGCCAACAGATTCGCCAAACTAATGGCTACTAGTCAGCAGAGAAACACATCTTCTAGTAATCTACAACTATCCACATCACTTAACACCTAGTTCCTAGCAACTTGGGTTTAAACATTACAGCCTAGTATTGAACATTCACCCTCACATGTATTAATCACATTTGGCTCTCTCACCATTCGCATTTGTCACTAAAGTTATTCATACTTCTCCCAGCAGGCTGTGTCAGATCAACACAGGGGCCAGTAGCCTCAGTGTTGGTGATGGTTAGACTGGGTCAGGCTGGATCACAGACCATCAGATGTCTGAGATCATGCAAATCACCCAAGTAATATCAAACACCAGCACCTACTTAAAGTCTGGCCAAACTTCTGAGCAGACTCAAAAAAAAGTACAGACACAATAGAGGTCCAGGTGTCACATCTATAATATTCGATACAGGTGCTGTGATTACACTGTTCTAACTTGAACTTAAAATACCAAACCTTGGTTTGAATTGAGAATCAGACAAAGACACAGGCAATATTGGAAGTGCGCCACATGCTGCCATCATTGTCTTTCAAATCGACAGAACTCTAAGATTTATATCAATCAGTGTAGTTGTGATACAGCTTTCTAGGATAATCAGTTGGTTTAAAGGGCTGGGCAAATGTGATCTTGCAAAACAATGATGCGGTTCCACTTCATGGGAACTTGGGAAACATTAGTGTTTTGTGACCAGTTATGTGTTCTCCTTTTCTGTGTTTGTGGCACACTGTCCCTTTGAATGTTTTTTTTTGTTTTGTCAGTTGTTGCAATGTTGTCACTGCATTTAGTAATTCTTTAATTCAGCATGTAAAGTCCTATTGAGACGTATTATGTGTTTTACTAAAAGTCCTTATCAAAACTGAAAAGGGATATTCCAGGTGGTATCTCGTCACATACGACTTAGCCTGTAATACTGTATATATGGCATAACTGTCAGCAGATTTCAGCTATAGTTTGACTGAAAACCATATTCCACAAAATAAAACTTTGGGGTTGAGAGAGAGAGAGAAAATGTGACTGCATTTACATAACAAATTCATCATAACTGGTGGATTCAAAGTATGTCTGTATGATGTCAATTGTGTGTCTGTCCTTTGTCCTCCTGTTGATTAGGTGGGGACAGCGACAGTGTGTTTGATATACAGAAGAATGTGGGCACTATTATCATTGCAAAGCCCCTCGATGCTGAACAGCGCTCCTTCTACAACCTCACAGTACTGGCCACTGACGGCATCAACGCTGCATATGCACAGGTACCTTTATTTCACCAACTTTTTATGTAAAGTTTGGAACCTTGTAACTGATGGTGTATCAATATGAAATAATAACCCACTAGATGTGACACATGAAGAACCCATGTCCATTTTATTGGTCTACTTTGACAAACAAGAGCTACAAAATATGTTCCCGCAAAACTTCAATCTCGCATCACTTTCACATCGAAAATACTGGGTTGAAAGAGGATTTTCAGACACAGGTCAACCCGCCTTGGTGTGATTTCACATTGCCAGCAGTCCAGGGTCTGACCTCCTGCTGTGAGAGCTGCGTGTCTGAATGAACAGAAGAGAAATCAAATCAATATTTGGTATGACCACCCTTTGCCTTCAAGAGAGCATCAATTCTTATAGGTACACTTCCACAGAGTTTTTTTAGGGACTTGGCTGGCAGGGTTGTTCGGAACATCTTGGAGAACTAAACACTGAGGGTCGTTGTCACGCCACAGAACAAATTTGGGGCCAATTATATGACTCCCTGATGGTACTGCATGATGGATAAATATCTGTATGTATTTCTCAGCATTGAGGACACCATAATCCTGACCAAATCCCGAGCTCCATTTGTAGAAATGCAGTCCCAAACTTGCAAGGAACCTCCCCCATGCTTCACTGTTGCCAAGACACTCATTGTACTGCTCTCCAGCCCTTCGGAAAACAAATTGCCTCCTACAGCCTTCTACATAGTTAAAATTTTGACTCATCAGTCCAGAGCACCTGCAGCCATTTTTCTGCACCCCAGTTTTTATGTTTTCGTGCATACATGTCACTTGGCCTTGATTCCATGTCAGAAATATGGATTTTAGCTGCAATTCTTCCATGAAGACCACTTGTGGCCAGACTTCTCTGATTCATGTGAGAAGAGAACTCTTCTGAACAAGAAGAGGTACTGGACATAAAGGGAAGTATGCTTAATGTGTGTTTTTCATCTGCCGCACTAAGTTTTCTTGGCCAACCACTGCGTCTGCAATCGTACAAAATCCCTGACTTTGTGCTACATATAAGGATTGATGCTGGCCCGAAGGCAAAGGGTAGTAACACCAAATATTCCTGTGTCTTTTGTTCACTCACTTTGCATTTTGTAATTTTTTCCCCCACACCTGCCTAAAACTTTTGCACAGTGTGTGTGTTTCTATGTATACAGTACCCTCCAGAAGTATTGGAAGAAAATTTCCTTTTTTTTGTTGTTCACTGAAGACATTTGGGTTTAAGATCAAAAGATGAGTATGAGACGAGTTCAGAATGTCAGCTTTAATGTCCTGGTATTTACATCATGTATTAAACAACTCAGGACATACCACACTTTGTTTGAACCCACCCATTTGTCAAGTGAGCAAAACTATTGGAACATGTGACCGACAGGTGTTTCTTGTTGACCAGGTGTTGCCTTTACAGTTGATTGTTCAAACATTAAATCGCTCTACATGACTAGTCTACTTTTTGGCCTGGGTTGAAACCTATCATGTATGCATTTCTTGTTAAAGAGGATGAACCAACATGTAGACCAGAGAACTATCTATTGGAGAAAAGAAAGCCATTTTCAAGCTGAGAAAAGAAGGAAAATCAATCAGATCCATGGAAGAAACATTGGGATAGCAAACACAACAATTTGGAATGTCCTGAATAAGAAAGAAACTACTGGTGTACTGAGCAACAGATGTCGAACAGATCAGCCAAGGAAAACAACAGTAGTTGATGACAGAAATATTGCAAGAGCTGTGAAGAAAAAACCCGAAACATCAGTGACATCACCAACGACCTCCACCTTGCAGGGGTGAAGGTATCACAATCCACTGTTCGAAGAAGACTCCAAGAGCAGAAATATAGAGGCCATACCAAAAGATGCAAACCGCTCATCAGTAGTAAGAATCGGAAGACCAGATTGAAATTTGCAAAGAAGTACAGAGATGAGCCACAAAAGTTCTGGAACACAATCGTATGGACTGATGAGACCAAGATTAATCTCTACCAAAGTGATGGAAAGGCCAAAGTGTGGAGAAAGAAAGGAACTGCTTATGATCCGAAGCGTACAAGCTCTTCTGTGAAGCATGGTGGAGGTAATGTCATGGCTTGGGCATGTATGGCTGCTTCTGGAACAGGCTCATTAATATTTATTGATTAACAATTCACCAACCTGCCCATGACTCCTGTTATACTGACAAGCTGTCACATAAGATCATCAGCTATGTTTTATATTACTAGATCCTACGTGTTTCCTTCAGCTTGACATGTGTATCGATGACAGAAGATTGTTTATCTTTTTTCTCCTGCTCTTCTTCTATCTATCTTCTCAGTTTCTACCCAGCTGGCCTTCAGCAGATGGGTCCCTCCATATGAACTGGGTTCTGCTCAAGGTTTCTTCCTGTTAAAAGGAAGTTTTTCCTTGCCACCTTTCCTTTCCTTGCCCAGGGGGCGCCCTCAGGCTTGCTCTGGAGGTTGCAGGCCAGTTTTTGTAAAGCGTCTTGAGACAATTTGTATTGTTATTGGCGCTATATAAATAAAACTGAGTTGAATTGAATGTAACTGATGATGGTAACAGCAGAATGAATTCCGAATTGTAAAGAAACATTTTGTCTGCCAATTTACGGAGAAATGCATCCAAACTAATTAGGAGGAATTTTATCATGCAGCAGGACAATAACCCAAAGCACACTGCCAACAAAACAAAGGACTTCATCAGGGGACAAAAGTGGAAGGTTTCAGACTGGTCAAGTCAATCACGTGATCTTAACCCAATTGAGCATGCATTTCACCTCATGAAGAGGAGACTGAAGGGAGAAACCCCCCAAACCAAACAAGAACTGAAAGAAGTTGCAGTAAAAGCCTGCCTACTTTATGGAAATTAGTTCATCAATCCTCAATCAAGTCAGGGAAAAAAAATGTATATACACATACATACACACACACACGTGGGTTAAGTATTAGATAATGCAAATTCTGTGGAATAATTTTATTAATCTGGTATAGGCCATTTTGTTCATTGTTCTGGTTTGATGTTAAAAGACAGGAGGAAGTATTCAAAAACTCTGTGCAGTCAAACTATTGCAGACGTACTTCGCGACATGGATCTAATGATCTTTATGTTACCTGTACCTGTATGTCTTCTGTTCTGAATTTTTAAAAACAGCCCAATCCCAGCCGACAGAGCAACGTGGGCTATGGTAGGTTCTAACGTGCAGGACATTCCGTCGTGTGTCAAACCTCTGTTGAACAAGTCCTTGATCAAAGTAGTGTGTGCCTCCAGCGCTGCCATGGTAGCCTATTACATTACCCCATAGACATATACCCGGGTAAGACTGCCCACTGTGAGAGCTGCTTGCCTGTTTTGTCTCCCTCGCACGTCATCGCTTTCATTGCTGAGAAACAATCGGTGGCATGTTTTTTTTTTTCTTTAAAGCTTTCAGTTTATTGATGACCTGAAGAATGGACCGGTCAAACCCCCAGCGATGGAACCACACACTATTTGTTCAAGGACTTGTTCAACAGTGGTGAACCCCTTTCACATCGAAAATCCCGGGTTTGGTGGTCTTTCACATCGTCAGAAGTCCCGGGTCGGACCTCCATCTCTGAGTGCTGCGTGCCTGTTTTTTTCCCCCTCTCATACGTCATAGCGTGAACGTCATCATAATACATTTAAAAGCAGTACATTGCAGATAAACAGTGGGGGACATGGTGTCGAGTCAAGCCGATGAAATTACGTTTTTCGAACCACGTGAGAGGGGCTTTATACACATTACCCGAACTGCCGCCTGCAAAGACCGAGTCTAAAATTGAACTATGACAAAACATTTGTGTTAGATTAAAAAAACAAAAACAAAATAATCCATAACTTTTTCATTTTTTGATGTTTGATTGACAATTGAAAATGCAGAGGACGAACGATACACGGATTCCACAGGACTGAATTTGATTTCAATATTTAATTGTTCGGGTTTACTTTATGATCTCTCCAGCTCTGCACTGACATAGGTCTTTTTTCCTCAGATCATGCCGAGCACAGACCCTCATTTCGGAGCATTGCAGGATACCCATCTGCTGCAACGTGCAGGAAAGTCCTTGATCAAAGTAGTGTGTGGTTCCAGCGCCGCCATGGTAGCCTACTATATTACCCCACAGACATATTCCGCTTTCACAATAAAAATCCCGGGTCGACGTTACTCCGATTAAAAACGAAGTTCTCATTATCTGATTCAGTGCGTTTACATGCATGTGAAAAAAAAAAAAACGAATTATTGCCTTAATCGGACTATAACAGGAGAACTTAAATGCATGTAAACAAATTACTCCGATTAAAATCGGAGTTCTCATTATCCAATTGAGACACCCAGATAATGCGATTGGAATCGGACTTTTCATCGGATAATGCATGTGCGCATGCTCCACAACCACCGCGCTTGCGTGTGACCCCAGTACAAAAACGTTAAAGAAAGCCAGTCTAGAAGAAGAAGAGGAACAGAGCCGCCAGAAGAATCGTCTGAGGGATAGCTCGGATTTGACCTGCACCAGAGGTAGCGTGATCATTACGTACGAGATTAAAAAATGTACTATTATCTGTCTGGTTGTTGTTTGAAATGAATTTATGTATTTTAAAATAAAATAATGCACGGAAAATTTCTTACCTTCACTCGGGTGTCCAAAACAGTCAGCATTATCAGTCATCCAGCTCCAACAGTTTAATAATCCAATGATATGCCGGAGATGGCTTTGCGTGCTACAGTTCAGGTAATGTAGCCCCTTTCACATGGAGCGAAAAACGGGATTTTATCGGCTCGGCTCGACGTTTGATGTAAACAGGAATGCCGCGTCGACCTTGGGTGTTCGCTCTGCTGTTGATGCATCTGAACATTACATTCTGATTTTGTCACTTGGTGGCCTGACAGACTGTATCAGTTTAGAAGCTTCAGCTCAAAAAAAGCGCAAAGTTGTGGACTACTCCCATAAAGACTGATCTCGCAAGGGCAAATATTTTTGTTAATTTTTTTATTATTACTATTTTTTCAAACAAATTAAATGTGTTCTTACATGTTCATTAATGTCACGTTCGGGAAATTGCACTCGGGGAATCCATGTGCGACTGTGTTTGTATAGCGATATCCCACGCTTTTTTAACGATCACATAACACAGCCACCGGTAAAACCATAAGATCTGCCAACTGCATCCGAGGACAAGAGGAGATTCGGCGACAGATATCAGGCTCCGTGCAGAACACAGTGATTTATTCTAATGTCAACAACTTTTTGAAAGCGGGGGTTTGACCGTTCTATTCTTCAGGTCATCATTAAACTGAAAGCGTTAAATAAACACACAATGTCCCCCGTTATTTATCTGCAATATAGTGTGCTGTGTGTAATAATGACGTTGCCACGATGACTTATGGGAGGGGAAAACACAGACAAGCAGCTCTCAGAACAGGAGGTCCGACCCGGGACTCCTGACGATGTGAAAGACCACCAAACCCGGGATTTTCGATGTTGTAGTGATGGGCATTCCGGCTCCTTTTAGAGAGCCGGTTCTTTTGGCTCGGCTCACTAAAAAGAGCCGCATCTTTTGGCGCCCAAGTGGCTCCTTAGATTTTTTGTTGATTAAATTATTTCATTACCAAAAATAATATCCACCTAGTAACACAATCTTGTTTGAGCTTCAGCTCTTTGTTGTTGGGTAGATTTGAGCTGCTCTGTGGCTGTTGTGCTCATGTGGAAGAATTCCACTATCACCCTAACTTTGTCCACAGTGGGCTTCATCACTTCAGAGCATCTCTTACAAACAGATTAA
This sequence comes from Mugil cephalus, assembly GCF_022458985.1. Taxonomy (NCBI): domain Eukaryota; kingdom Metazoa; phylum Chordata; class Actinopteri; order Mugiliformes; family Mugilidae; genus Mugil; species Mugil cephalus. The sequence continues at coordinate 28,118,872 of NC_061778.1, forward strand.
TCTGTGGATGGTGGGTCCATTTCAGGCTTTTAATTGCTTTTGTTATGTTAGCTGCATTATCACTAACACAGCAAACCACTTTGTTTTCCACGTCCCACTCTTTTGTCACTTTGATCAGCTCCTCTGCTAAAGTCTCAAATGTGTGTCTGCACTGAACTCAAAAAAATCCAGCAGACAGGACACCATTTTGTAGTTTTCAACAAAGTGGCTTGTAACTGACACGTAGGATGTGGTGGTTCGGGATGTCCAGCAGTCAGCTGTTACACTAACAGCTGTGGCTTTTTTGACCCTTTCTTGGACGCCAGCACGTTCTCCGTCATATAGACTTGGGATAACTTTTTGGGAAAGTGTTTTCTTGCTTGGAATTGTATACACTGGATTAAGAGCATGGGTGTAGCTTCTGAATTCTTTGTCATCCACAATAGAAAATGGCTGAAAATCACATGCAATCATTTTAGCCAGTACCTCATTACTTGTGTTCTGTCTTGCTGGGGTCAAAGCCTTTTGTTTAAACTGTCTCATAGAGATCTGAGTTGGTTGTGATGGTGTAATGATTGATGTTGTGGGCACTACAACAGCAGCAACAGTTGCAGTGGATACACTGGCACCTTCATTAACAGCAGGTTCCCTTGTTTGCCTTTTTTCGTCCAATTGAAGTGATGGGTGGGCAGTTCTTAGGTGTCTGTGCAGGTTGTTTGTGGAGCCTGCTCTGTAAGAAATGCTCACCTTACATAGTCTACACTCTGCCTTTGCATTGTCTATTATTTTGAAATGTGTCCAAATTTTACTATGTTTTCTGCTGTCCTGCATTCTCTCACCTTTTCAGCGTACTGTCTTTAGTGCAAGTTCTCTCTCACTTTCGTCTCCCAAGTAGTGTGTGGTTCCAGCGCCGCCACAGTAGCCTGTTACCCAAACTGCAGCGGGCCAAGCCATTTCCAGGTCACCTACATCAAATTCAGTCCTGTGGCCTTGTTTTTTTCATTTCGTATTTTTGATCTGAATCACGAATTGAAATATGAAAAAAAAAACAGGCATTTTTTTTTTGTGTAAATAATCTGTCATATATTAATTTTTTGATTTTTGATTGACAATTGAAAATAGAAAGAGCGAATGATACACAGATTGACCTTTATCTATATTTTCTATTTTTCATTTGTGCACAAAATCAGAAAAAACAGTCATCTGTTTTTTCATTTTGGTTTTGGGAAGAATATGGAGAAAACGAGTCATTATGAATTTTGGTATTATTTTGAAAAAATAAAATAAATAACAAATGGTACACAGATTCTGTGTGACCCCTTTGTTCAGCAATAACAACAACTAAACATCTCTGGTAACTGCTGACTGCTGACTGCAGCAGCTCTACAGCAGAAGTGTAACTACAGAACCACTTCGGCTCTGTGATATTGATTGGTTTCCTCACATGAATTTCTTTGTATAAATCCTACAACACCATTTCTGTTTGGTTTTTCATTTTTCTGTTTTTTTTTTTTTTTTGTTTTTTATCAGCTTTTTTATTTTATTTTTTATTTTATTTATTTTTAGACATAGAAAGAAAGAGAAAAAAGTAATGAGTAAAATAACCCCCCTGGCAGCCTCCCATCCCTATTTCATACGCTGTATAATGTCCATTTTGATAAGACCTTCTATGACTCTGTAGTGATGCATCAGTCATTCTGTACAGCGTGGTCTGCTAGAACAGTAGCATCACAGACAGGGATAGGAAGAAGCTGGACAAGGTCATCAGGAAGTCCAACTCTGTTCTGGGCTGCTCCCTGGATTCAGTGTGGGAGGTGAGTGACAGGAGAGTCAGCACTGAGGAGCAGCACTGATCATTTGGCGTTTCTTGATCATTTACGTCAGCCCTCGGGCTGCTGGTCATTGGACAAAAGTGTTGCTGGTGCCAGAGTGAGAGGAGGGAGAAGAAGTTCAGCTGTGGGAAGAATGTCTCATTCTTCTTGAATCACTGCTTTTAATTCTTCTTTGAAACAGACCTTTTGATAATCCACCACAGATTTTCAATGGGGCTCATGTCGGGGGGAATTACCTAAAAGGTGACCACATACAGTGCAGGTGGAAACCTGGAACCTAGTTTGGTTTGACCACTGCTATTGGAGCTCCAGTGATGTCATTCAGCAGTTTTCCCTGCACATGCGGATCAGGATGTGGTCATTTCTTGCTGAAGAAACCCTTGGACACCCAGATCTTTGTTTGTTTTCCAAGCTGTTGGTTCATCTGTATTTCTGCAGAGTGTATCTACATAACTATATGTGACTACATTAACTTGAACAAAACACTGTAGGTACAGTGTGTAGCAGCTGCACTGGCTCATATATAAGGCCAGCTGAACAATAATATATTTCCATGAATTAATATATGAATAATAAATATTATCCAACATATCTGAAAATTTCTTTGGGCTACTTTTAACATCCATAAGGTTTTATTTTGTCTCTAAGTAGTTGTGTGGTTTTATTTTGACCATCAAATATGTACAGTGAGTGTTGACAAGGAGTTGGACCTATTTAGAAAGGCATGCCTTCTATATAGCCTCTAATTTGGATACACTTTGTTGTCCCTGTGAGGTAGTTTTACCTTCTTCCAGACCTACAGGCTTCAGCAAACTTCCGCCTACTTCACTTGATGGACTTCTCTGCACAACTCAATCAATATTGTCTTCTTTCATCTATGTCCCTGCTCTCTCTTTTTCCCTTGTCTGTGCCCTTCATGTTCTAGGTTCACATTACTGTTATGGACCACAATGACAATGATCCCATCTTCTCCCAACCAACTTATGATGTCACCATTTCTGAAGATACACCATCTGACACTGAGGTGGTCCAGGTCCTGGCATCAGACCGTGATGAGCATCACCAGCTAACCTATTTTCTTCAGAGCTCCATAGAACCAAACAGCATGAGCCTGTTCCGCATTCACCCTACTCTGGGCACCATCTACACTGCTCAGAGGCTAGATCACGAGGCCTGTGCCCAGCACATTCTTACCGTCATTGTAAGACATGTTTTGTTCTATGATAGATTACTAGTGTTATTTAAGTCTGTGTCACAATTCTGACAGTTATGTACAATACAATGTATTCACAGATTTGAGTTAACAGACTCCTTTGCACTCAGCCATGTCTTCATTTACAATTACAGTCTAATGCTTAAGTTATACACTGCTCATGTTCATTCATCCTGCAGATGGTTTCAAACTGGTAAAAGTCAATTATGACTGCAAGCTCCAAGCTTATAGCATATACAGTAATGGTGTAAAATACTCATGGTATCATACCCCTTTTTATACATATTCATGATAGCATAAAATACAAAAGAAGCACGTTTAGTTCACATGTATTGTCTGCAGTGTAAAAACTGTAGCGGAAAGGGAAAACTTTGTTAGCCAAATAAAATAATAGCTAAAAAAATGGGCATTCATAACAAAATGTTGATTCCACTCATAATTATGAATAATGAATTTATGCTGTATTGACTCTACAGGCTGAGTCTCTACTCATTGGAATATATATGAATGTCAGTCAAATTTTCAAACCCAGTGTGGCCCGTGATCCCAAATTCTTGCCCTCTCCTGCTTAAGAGCAATGGCGCAGGTTCAATTCCAGCCTTCACCCTTGGTTACATCCCCTCACTCTCACCCCATTGCGTTCATTCTGTAATAAAAGACATAGAAAGACCACCTGAAAAAATAATATTTTAGATGGCCAAAAAACATTCAAACAGTACATGAAAGTTAATATAAAGTTTCGCCAAGTTTCTCAGATGAAAGAACATGTTCACCCATTCAAAGTGACCCTGAAAAACTTTTTGATTTGGTTTATTATATTGTTTTCCTAATAGGTGAAGGACCAAGAGTTCCCATATAGAAAAAATCTGGCACGTGTGCTAATTGAAGTGGAAGATATAAATGACCATGTGCCCATATTTACCAATTCTCTGTATGAAGCCTCAGTCTATGAGTCAGCAGCAGTGGGATCCGTTGTAGTTCAAGTTACTGCCCTGGACAAAGACAAAGGCGAGAATGCAGAACTACGCTACTCCATTGAATCAGGTAGGTTTCTATGATAACAAAATAATTGCCACAGAATGTTTAAATATATTGTACTTCATACTGATGATATTTTTTGTTTCTAATCCTTTTACAGGGAACACTGGAAATGCATTCCATATTGAACCAGTTTTGGGTAGTATCACAGTTGCACGTGACCTGGACTTGTCCAGCATAGGCCACTATGTTCTCACTGTCAGAGTCAGTGACAATGGAGCCCCCCCATTGTCAACTACAACAATAGTGCGTATTGCTGTCACTCTATCTGACAATACCAGTCCAAAGTTTCCACAGCCTGAATACCAGACTGAGATCTCAGAGAATGCAATGGTTGGAACTTCCATCACCGCTGTTAGGGCAGTCAGCCAGTCCACCCTCACTTATGACATCAAACACGGTAACATAGATAACTTTTTTCATATAAATCCATATAGTGGAGTGATTACTACTCAAAAGCGTCTGGACTATGAGACCATTGCCTTTTACACCCTCATAGTCCAAGCTACCAACATGGCTGGCATGACCTCCACTGCTACTCTGTTGATACAGGTAGTGGATGAGAATGACCACCCACCAGTGTTCCAACAGCTTCACTATTATGGAAGCATCAGTGAGGTAGCGCCAGTCAACAGTCTGGTCTTAAAATCAGATAACTCACCATTAGTCATCAAGGCTACCGATGCTGACCACAACCAGAATGCTCTGTTGGTCTACCAGATTGTTGAAGACACTGCAAAAAAGTTCTTTACAGTGGACGCCGGAACAGGCTCCATCAGAACAATTGCTAATCTAGACCATGAGACATTTGTTTCTTTTCACTTCCATGTTCATGTTAAGGACAGTGGTAGACCACAGTTAACAGCAGACAACCCAACTGAGGTCACAATACAAGTAATTGACACAAATGACTCGCCACCTTACTTCACCAAATATGCTTTTGAAACAGTACTGCTACTCCCTACCTATGTCGGAGTAGAAGTTTTGCAGGTTTCAGCCATGGATCCAGACGAAGTGGACACAGCACTCACATATTCTTTGACTGAGGGAGTACTTGAGCACTTTTCCATTAAACCTTACAGTGGAATTATCATAGTCAAAAACAGCAATTTCTCCAAAGATTGTTTCCGCTTCAGTGTCAAAGTTTCAGATGGGAAGTTCTCCAGCACGGCTTGGGTGACTGTACTTGTCCGAGAAGCTCTGGACTCTGGCCTTAGGTTCACCCAGAGCATTTATACCTCATTGATTAAAGAGAATATATCAAATGTCACCAAAGTGGCCGTGGTCAATGCTGTGGGAAACCATCTCAATGAACCATTGACCTACACCTTGTTAAATGCCGGTACACATTTCAGAATTCGTCCAACATCTGGCGTTATCCAGACAAAAGGTATACCCTTTGACCGGGAACAACAAGAGTACTATGATCTGGTTGTCGAGGCAAGCCGGGAACATGACAAACTACATGTTGCAAGAGTTATGGTTAGGGTACAAATTGAGGACGTAAATGATAATGCCCCTGTGTTTGTTGGGCTTCCCTATTATGCAGCTGTTCAAGTAGAATCTGAGCCAGGATCACCCATTTTTAAAGTCATGGCATTAGATGGTGACAAAGGTATTAATGGAAATGTGTCTTACTATCTCAAGGATGACCATGGTCACTTTGAGATTAATCAGCAGACCGGTAACCTCCACCTTAAAAGATCATTTGAGTCTGATTTGTCCAATGTGGAATACCAAATTGTAATATATGCTAGAGACTGTGGTTATCCACCTCTCTCATCTACTATAGAATTCCCAATCACTATAGTTAACAAAGCAATGCCTGTTTTTGACAAATCATTTTATTCTGTTTCTGTGAATGAGGATGTTGCTTTGCACACACCTGTACTCGGAGTCAATGCAACCAGTCCTGAGGGTCAAAACATCATCTACACCATTGTTGAAGGAGATCTGTCACTTCAGTTTGATGTTGGTTTTGATACTGGAGTCATAAACGTCATTCATTTTCTGGACTATGAAACTGCATCTTCTTACCACTTAACCATCAGAGCCACAGACTATCTGACTGGTGCCCATGCTGAGGTTAATGTAGATGTGTTGGTTCACGATATAAATGATAACCCACCAGTCTTCCAGAAAAGTTCCTACATGGTAGTTTTGTCTGAAACAGCCATGATTGGAACTCCAGCACTACAAGTCACTGCCACAGACAAAGACTCAAAGGAGAACAATGTTGTTCACTACCAGATCTTCTCGGATACCCATAACAGCACGGAATACTTTCACATTGACAGTAGCAGTGGGTTAATCTTGACAGCACGTATGCTTGACCATGAATTAGTCCAAAAGTATGACTTTATTGTGAGGGCCACTGATAATGGGTTCCCACCATTGAGTAGTGAAGTATCTGTGTCTGTTGTGTTGAATGACATAAATGACAATCCTCCAGTTTTCAACCAGCTGCTCTATGAGGCATATATGAATGAGTTAGCTCCTAGGGGTCATTTTATAACTTGTATCCAGGCATCAGATGCTGATAGCTCAGATTATGACAAATTGGAATATAGTATTTTGTCAGGAAATGAAGGAATGGATTTTGTGATGGACAAAAAGACGGGAATCATCACGTTGTCCAGTCAGCATAAGCCAAGAATGGAACCTGCCTACAGCCTCAATGTTTCAGTGGCTGATGGGCTGTTTACCAGCACTGCACAGGTTCATGTTAAAGTGGTCGGAGCCAACCTGTATGGTCCACTGTTTGGACAGAATATCTATGAAGCAGAGTTAAGAGAGAATGCCGTTGTGGGAACCAAAGTAATACAGGTAAGAGCTTTTTTTTTTTCTCCATATAATTTCAAGTAACTTTGGTAATAGCTATAAAATATATGTCTGGATTGACTGAGACAATTTTTAAAATTCCAGGTGAAGGCGACGGATGCAGACTCTGGACTATTTGGTCATGTCACTTATTCCTTTGTTAATGATGTGGCCAAGGACCAGTTTAGCATTGATTCAAGTGGCCAGATCTACACCGCAGAAAAGTTTGACCGTGAGGACCCAGCCAATAAAGACATTGTTCTCACAGTTGCAGCTCAAGATTCGGGTGGGCGCGTGTCTTACTGTATAGTACAAGTTACTTTATTGGATGAAAATGATAATGCACCTTACTTCTGCGCAATGGAGTACAGAGCTTCAGTCATATCTGATGTGACTAAAGGCTTCTTGGTGACACAGGTTCAGGCTCATGATCCTGATTATGGCACTAATGCTGAAGTTAAATATTCACTTTACAGTGAGGCACATGTCCCTGTGGTTGACATTTTGGAGATTGATCCAGACAGTGGTTGGATGGTGACTAAAGGCAGCTTCAGCCACTTGAAGAACTCAGTGTTATCGTTTTTTGTAAAGGCTGTGGATGGAGGAAATCCAATTCGGCATTCTCTAGTGTCTGTCTATATCCATGTTCTTTCTGTGGAAGCAGCAGATGCCTACATCCCTTCCTTCAGGCAACATTATTACTTATTTAGCATTCCAGAAAACACCCCCATTGGTTCAACCATAGGGACGGTGCATCTTAACGGTCCTCTTGGATCCTCCTCACACTCTCCTACCTTTTCCCTGGTTAATGGAGAGAGTGATGAAAACAACCAAAATGGGGTGTTTGTGGTGGAAACAGATACAGGAGTAATCAAACTTGATAAGCCATTAGACCATGAAGCAATCCGAGGATACTACTTCAAAGTAGCTTCCACTGTACATCACGTTAAACTGGATTCTGTAATTTCTGTTGATGTTGAGGTCAAAGTATTGGATCTCAATGACAACAAACCAGCCTTTGAGGCCAACTCTTACGACACTGTTGTTATGGAGGGTATGCCAATTGGAACTAGAATTATTCAAGTCCGAGCACGAGACCCAGACTTGGGTGCAAATGGTCAGGTAATATACCAACTTGGTACATTAATCCTGGCAGAAGAGGATTCAGAAAAGTTGGCTGGCACCTTTACTATTGACATTAACAGTGGCTGGATCTCCACACTCAAGGCCCTGGACCATGAGACTGACCCATCCTACACATTCACAGTAGTGGCTTCAGACCTAGGGGAGAACCTGTGTCTTTCCAGTACCACCACTGTGACAGTGGCAGTATCGGACATCAATGACAACCCCCCCAAATTTATGGAGAACCGTTACTTTGGTTCAGTTCAGGAGAGTGACCCCCCAGGTGAGGTAGTGGCTGTTCTGAACTCTAGAGATGATGACAGCTCTACCCTTAACCACCAAGTCAGCTACCATATCACTGGTGAGTACTAATTTAAAAATTTGTCATTGCACTCTAATCATTTTGTCAACATTCAGGATGAGAGTTGTATGACAGACTGAGTAACCCACCAACAACTGCAACATGATTAGAACCACACCACTTAAGATAAGATTCAGAATACTTTTTTTGTCTTTGCATGTGGACATACAACAAAATTACGATGGTTCTCATTAAAAGACACAAAGACAGACATAGACTTAGAGACTTAAACTCAACTTTATTGAAATTGTATTTCCAGTAGCTATATGCATAAGAAGAAATAAGAGAAGCAACCACGTACAATAAATGATAAACTCTTAACAGGTTAAATTACAAATATTGCCCAGTCTTCTGTGGCCTATTTCCTCCTCCCCCCGAGTGAGTTGTAGAGCCTGATGGCATGAGGGACAAAAGAGTTCCTGAGTCTGTTAGTCCTGTGCTTGGGAATGAACAGTCTCTCACTGAACAGGCTCCTCTGGTTGCTGATGACGGTGTGCAGAGGGTGACTGGTATTGTCCATAATCTTCAGCATTTTGCCCAGTGTCCTCATTTCTGCCGCCGTCACAACAGAGTCTATCTTCGTGCCAACAACCGAGCTGGCCCGCCTGATCCGTTTATCCAGTTTGGATGTGTCCTTTCTTGGATGTGCTGCCCCCCAGCACACCACAGTGTAGAAGAGGACAGACTGATAAACCATCCACAGCAGTTTGCTGCAGATATTGAAAGACCGAAGTCTCTTCAGGAACCTACTTTATGTGCACCTGTACAGGTGGTGTGTGTTGTCCAGTACAGTTTATTGTCCAGCCATAGCCCTGGGTATTTGTACGATCCCACTGCCTCCACCTCAGCTCCCTCTAGCGGGACTGGTCGCGGTCTGGCTCTCCCAAAGTCAATGACCAGCTCCTTTGTCCTAAAGGTGTTAAGCTGTAGGTGGTTAGTGTGGCCCCATTCAGCAAAGCCCCCCTCCAGATGCCGATACTCCTCCTCTCTGTCATCCCTGATGCATACAGAAACAGTAACATAAATTACACCCCACCCATCTTCCACAAGCCCATACATAAGTTCTGCATCCACAAACAATTACACTTCGTGCATCACCCGTGCACACACCTGCTCTCTCATTATAAAGTGCTTAGTCTAAAGTGACACTAAAGATAGTTTAAGTGATCTATTCCATCTTACTAACGGTAGCAGAATGAGCAGATGGAAAGGATCTTTGACAATGTTACAGGCCCTGCTGCAGCATCTGGATTGGTAAATGTCATACAGAAGTGGCAGTGACATACCAATCATGCCCTGTGTTGTTTTAATTACCCTCTGGAGAGTTGTTTTGTCAGCAGCTAAACAGTTCCAAAACCAGATAGTTATACAGTATGTTAAAATGCTTTTTATCAAACAACAGTAGAAAGACTCCAACAGTTTTTTGGGTGTTCCTGTGTGTTCCGAGGAAGAAAGTCTCTGTTTAGCCTTCTATGTTTGAAATTTTAATTTTGTTTTCAGTGAAAGTACATTTCATTACAATAATGTATATGTTATACACATATATTATAACGAAATGCATATAGGTTAATATGTTGCTATCAAATAATGAGAAAGGTAATGAAATGAAAAAGGAATGAGAAAGAAAAAAGAAAAGTGAAAGAAAAAAGAGAAATGGAAAATATAAACAAATGATAACATTAAATACGTAATTTAAAAGACAGGGTGGAGAAGGGGAGCTGCTGAGGTCAAATCGGGATAGTTCACTGTCACTGTATTAATAACCTCGTAAAACAACTCCATCTCTTTTCATTTTTTTTTTTTTTTTTTTTTTTTTTTGTAACCTCAGACATAAGTTATCCGCTCCATCACATAGACGTCCCACATCCTCAGTCTACAGATCATATGTAGGTGGTTCAGGCTTTAACCAATTAAATGTAATGTATTTCAATGCTGTCCTCAGTGAAATCTGCAGTAAGTAGTTCTTCCGTCTGTGCCTTCAGGTTTTACCCCTAGAATTGTGTCAGTTTAGAGCATGACCAGAACATGTGGAGAGTGTTGTAGTGCAGTACTGGGGGGTATGAGTACAAACAAAAAGGACAAGACACCGGTTAAGGGTATGGGAGGTCATAGGCATGGGTTTGTTTTCAAACTGGACTTGAATGCGGGGAGAGAGGGTGTGTCGCCATGTATTTTATTTACAGCATTTGTACTCAGAACATGAATTTTAGGACTTCAATCTGATGTAGGAGTCTTTGGTCTTGTCTTGGGATTTAATTGATTTGAAACTTGCTAATGTAACATTTCCACAAAATATGTTTATGCACAGCCCTATTTTAGTTTAAACCTTCTTATTTACTGATTCTGTATTCACCTGCCTTGTCTGAATCTTTATTGTTCAGGTGGGAACTATCGTGGCGTGTTTGCACTTGGTCTGGTTCAGGGTGAATGGAAAATGTATTTGAAAGGAACACTAGACCGGGAGGAACGCAACCTCTACATCATCAATGTCACGGCTAGCGATGGACTTTTTGTATCCCTAGCAATGGTGGAGGTTACAGTGATGGACACCAATGACAACAGCCCCATCTGTGACCAGGTGAGGGGTGAAATCACTTTTTAAGCTACTTTTAAGGATAGATACAAGCATAGTAGGTAAATGGCAAATTGCAGCTACAGATGTAACTGTAGACATTATCAAAGCTTCATCAACTTTTCTTAGCGTAACTTGATATCCACTGACTCAGTCTGTGTGTGGGTGTGTCCCTGTGTGCAGGCTGTGTACACTGCCTTCATTCCAGAAGACCTTCCAGTCAACAATGTGCTACTGAGGGTTGGGGCTTCAGATGCAGATGTGGGCATCAATGCCTTAATCCAGTACTCCTTACATGGTCCTGGATCCCAGGACTTCAGCATGGACCCAGACAGTGGTATTGACAGTGGGGTTTTGAAAACAAACGTGTATATTTTTCTCCTGAACTTACATAAATTTAATTTTCACCTATCCTCAGCAAAGCGCTCTGCCATTCTTGTCCACAGCCCCCACAAATAAAATGTGTTGTTCGTGTTATTATTTATACATGTGTTTATTCCTAAAAATACTTTAGAACTTGTCTGACACACTTTCATAGCCTTACTTCACCCCCATTTGGAGCCATCATTTAACATTTCACCTTTTGTTTCTTAACTACCCAGGTGAGATCAGATCCTCTGTGATTCTGGACCGTGAGATGACATCCAATTATTGGCTGGTTGCCCAAGCAACTGATGGTGGTGGGCGCTGGTGCCGTGCTGTGGTGCAGTTGGCAGTAACTGATGTGAATGACAACCCACCTATTTTTACACTGCCACAATACACCGTCAGTGTCTATGAAGACACTGTCATCAAAGCACTAATCACCCGCATCCAGGCCATAGACCCTGATGAAGGTGACCCAATTACTGTTGCTAGTATTACTGCTACTGCTACAAGTCATGTAAACACTATTACAAATAGTTCTTCAATGATTTATTATATTTATTCAAACTAAAGGGTTTGAACATAGAATACAACAGAAAAAGAAAAAGATAACACTGTTCCAAAGTAACAGTAATATCATGGGTGCAGATTTCACTACTAATACATGAAAACAACCTCAATTTAAGACTAATGTGAAAGCCTAACACACATAGGGTTAATAATTTAGTTAAGCTACATACCTACCAACAGTCTCTTCTCAAAGACAGTGGTTTTGTATTTGGTCATTGACATGGAAAGTGACAAAAATAGTTATGCAATGCATAACACTAGAAGCAAAAAGCTCTGTGTAGATTCCTACATGTGCACACCTGGTAAAATGGCTGTATAATTGGGAGTGGATGTGAGATTATCTGTTTCAAAATATTACAAGATTTGTCAGAAGCAGCCATCATTTTAAGACACAAATCATCAGGCAAACACTTTATTTCAAGCATACTTTAAAATGCTTCTCTCTTGGATCTGCAGCAGGTCCGGGTCGTTTGGTGGTCTACTCCCTTTCTGACTCCTCTGGAGGTTCTTTCTCCATTGATAAGTCTTCAGGCATCGTGGTCCTGGAATGCACTTTGGACCGTGAAGTCCAGCCGGCATATCAGATCACAGTTCAAGCATCTGATCAAGGATCACCACTGCCTCTCTACTCATTGGTCAACGTCACAATCACTGTGTTGGACATTAATGACAATCCACCTGTGTTTGAGCGTCGTGATCATCTGGCTACTGTCCCTGAGGATGTGGGAGTGGGCACTGAGGTTTTAAGAGTTCATGCTGCCAGCAAGGACATAGGGACTAATGCTGAGATCACTTACACTATCCGATCGGGCAATGAGCATGGGAAATTCTACATTCATCCACTGACAGGTAAGCAATTCCCCACTGTGTTTAATGTGTTGTTAAATTCCAGATAATGCGTTATTATATTCAAATTTTTTAGACCACGAAGATACACAATAATTGTAATGATATTAATAATTTAGGAAAAATATTATTTAGAAAATAAAGTATTAGTGGTACGGTATTAAAAATCTAAAATACACTGCTCAAAAAATAAAAATAAAGGAAGACTTTTTAAATGAGTACAGCATCAGATCGGTTAAACTTCTGCGATACTAATCTGGTCAGCTGAGTAGTAGACAGAGTTGTTAATCAATTTTAGCTGCTTGGGGACAACCTCTTTGCGCCCCCTTAGTATATCCGGTTCATCATTTTTTGCACGTGTACATTTTTGTGCAAACCTTTAGTAAGTTATGGCCTAAGTTTCTTCTGAAGAGAGGACAGGAGTAGTCAGAGAGTTTATTTTAGTACAACAGAAGGTATAGTCTCATTAACAGTGTTACTTGACAGACATGTATATAGGCATGTGGTAGCCACACAAACCACTGATTAACATTTTGAGTTACTGCAATGAAATGTCAGCAAAATGGACTAGCCTACTGCATCCTTTTTTCACTTTTAATTCAGTACTCTGGAGGTTGATAATTTGTGGCACAATGTGAGTATAGATATCTAGCATGTTTTTGTGTTTTTTTTTTCCTAATTGAGATCAGATGTTTTCCAAATGTTCCTTTAACTTTTGAGCAGTGTACATGAAGCTCTTTGGAGTTCAGGTCATAGACTGTAGATACTATCAACATCCATGATGTTAACTAACATCGTTATGGTGAAGTGATATGGTGAAGTCTGAAAAAGTATTTGCACCATTCCTGATTTTGTATTTTTTTTTTGTAAGATATCACTAGTAAACATGAAATGCAGATTATAAATTAAGGTTTTTAATATTAAGGGGGGAAAAGATTGAAACCTACATGGCCCTGTGTGACAAAGTGTTTTTCTCTTCTTAAAACATAATTAAGGTTACGGGTCTTCGCCTGAGGCCTAGCCCCTACAGCATAGCTGTAGAGGCCCTATTGTTATCCCACGTGTTTCTTCTTATTAGGGGCTATGGGGCAACGCCCGAGCCCTTATTGTTATCCTGCGTGTTTCTTCTTATTAGGGGCTACGGGGCTTCGGGCGAAGCCCCGAGGCCCTATTGTTGTCCCGCGTGTTTCTTCTTATTAGTGTGGATGCCCACAGGGCATGTGTATGTGTCCTATACACCTAAAAATTACATTACCAGATGGTGCTCATTCACGACATTAGTGCTATTACTTTTGGTGCTGAAATATTAATTGCCAGAATTTCTCCATTGAAAATGAATGGTATGGCCGAAAACCACAAACGCAAAAAAGACCGTTTTTCAAAGTCTATTGCCCAGGCATACTCTCACCTACAGACTTTTAAATGTAGATTTAAATTTTAAAATGTAGCCACAAGCCACAAGCAAGTATTGTATTAATCCGCATTTCACACACACACACACACAGAGGTAACTTTATGTTACTACAGTTACACATACACACGCTCGCTCAAGCATGCTACACAGAAACACGTGGGTAGCTTTATGTTATTACAGTTACAGATGCACACACACAAATATACATACGCGCGCAAGCACGCATTACTTTGTCACACACAGGCTAACTGTGTGCTAACTGTGCTAAATGTAGGCTAACTGTGCTAACTCCCATGTCGACAGAGACCGCACCCCCGGCAGTAGCCCCCCGTAGCCGTTTTAAAATTTCCCAGAGGGAATTTTCTAGTTACACTTTATCACACCTGAGTTCAGTTTCTCTAGAATTCAATCAATCAAGAAATCACTTAAATAGCCTGACAAAGTGAAGTAGACCAAAAGATCCTCAAAAGCTAGATATCATGCCAAGATCCAAAGAAATTCAGGATAAAATGAGAAAGAAAGTAAAAATCATTCTGGAAAAGGTTATGAAGCCATTTCTAAAGCTTTGGGACCAGGGTAACTTTGGTAAAAAATGTATGAATGGAGTATGCTACTGTCACTTCTAGATTTTAACCCCTGGTGTACTGGGACTTTTTACGGCGTACAGGGACGTACTCAGTCCTGTTCTAATTCTCTCTGACCGTTTTGTGATGGTGACAGCTCTTCTACACTGAACACCGCTGCCGCTCCTCCGTTTTCTGCTGCTCTTCTGTCTCTCACTGAGGGGCGGGGCTGTCCCACGCTCAGCACACTGCATGCTCTCTCCATACATCCATGGCTCTCACATGTACGTATGGCGTGCACGCTGCTGCATCGTCATACTGTGCTGCAGACAAGAGACATGCATGTGGAGCGACTAAAACTTTGTGAGTTATTCAATTCAATTTTATTTATATAGCGCCAATAACAATACAAATTGTCTCAAGACGCTTCACAAAAACCTGCCTGCAACCTCCAGAGTAAGCCTGAGGGCAACGGTGGCAAGGAAAAACTTCCTTTTAACAGGAAGAAACCTTGAGCAGAACCCAGCTCATATAGAGGGACCCATCTGCCGAAGGCCAGCCGGGTAGAAACAGAGAAGATTGGGGCAAATGTAGTTTATAGAGCTCCACAGGTCTGATACACAGCACTCCAGACCATGAAGACTGGGCTGGTTGATGAGGCCACGGAAGCAGTAGTTTAGCACTCCGCAGGTCAGATATTCAGAAATCCAGACCAGAGACCCTCACAAGAAGATGAAGGGGGAGGGGAGGGGAAGGGAGAGAGTGAGACACGGTGGTTGGTAATAGAAAATAAATTACGAGAGACAGAAAATAAAATTATAAGATATTAGAGGACAGGAGCCATAGAAGAAAGAGGAGAGGACATGTCCTCAGTGCAACGTCCCCCTGCAGCATAACTAAGGGATGGTTAAGCCAGCCCTAACTATAAGCTTTGTCAAAAAGGAAAGTCTTAAGCCTGATCTTAAACGTAGAGATGGTGTCTGCCTCCTGAACCTAAACTGGGACAGCCAGACAGTAATGAGTTACAATAATCCAGCCTGGAAGATACAAATGCGTGAACTAGTTCTTCCGCATCACTCTGAGAAAGGATGCTCCTAATTTTGATGATATTACGAAGGTGAAAGAAAGCAGTCCTGATCACCTGCTTTATGTGAGAATTAAAGGACATATCCTGGTCAAATATAACACCAAGGTTTTTCACAGTAGTACTGGAGGCCAAGGCAATGCCATCCAACAAAACCAGGTGATTAGATAATGAATCTCTGACATGTTCAGAGCCAAATACAATGACTTCTGGTCAGGTCATCCAAGTCGTTGTATCTTTAAGGCATGCTTGGACTATAACGAGCTGATTAGTTTCATCTGGTTTCATGAATAAATATAGGTGGGTATCATCTGCGTAGCAATGGAAGTTTATGCCGTGCTTTCTAATGATATTGAATTGCAAGGGATGCATATATAATGTGAATAATATTGGTCCTAGCACAGAACCCCGAGGAACTCCATAGCTTACTTTGGTATATATAGAAGAATTATTGTTTACATGGACAAACTGGAATCTGGCTGACAGATATGGTTCAAACCAGAAGATTCTCAAAAGCTAGACATTGTGCCAAGATCCAAAGAAATTCAGGACAAAATGAGAAAGAAAGTAAAAATCATTCTGGAAAAGGTTATGAAGCCATTTCTAAAGCTGTGGGACCAGGATATGGCAAGGTATGGCTAATGTAGTTCCTGTAATCTTGATCACACTTTCAAGTCTCTGTAGTAGAATACTGTGATCAATAGTGTCAAATGCAGCACTGAGATCTAGCAGGACAAGTATAGAGACAAGTCCATCGTCTGAAGTCATGAGGAGATCTTTGTTAACTGTTTCTGTACTATGATGAGCTCTAAAACCTGACTGAAACTCTTTAAACAAACCATTCCTGTTTAAATGACCAACCAAATGACTGACAACAACCCTTTCTAAAACTTTGGAGATAAAAGAAAGGTTGGAAATTTGCATATAGTTGGCCAAAACATCTGGGTTAAGAGTGGGATTTTTGAGTAATGGCAGTTTTAAAAGACTGAGGCACATATCCTGTTAATAAAGATAAGTTTATCTGATTAAATATGGAGGTATTAATTAATAGAAAAACCTCCTTGAGCAACTTAGTCAGGATGGGGTCTAGAAGACAGGTTGATGGTTTAGATGCTGTAATAACTGAGGTGAGCTCAGGAAGATCAATTAGAAAGAAAGAATCCAAATATTGACTAGGTCCTACAGAGGTTTCTAATGCCATTGTACTTACATCTTTGACAGCTGGAAGCGTGCTATGAATTTTATCTCTAATGCCAACAATTTTATCAGTAAAGAAGCTCATGAAGTCATTACTGCTGAGGGCTGAAGGAATAGATGGCTCAACAGAGCTGTGACTCTTTGTCAGCCTGGTTTCTTTCCACGCTATGTGAGCTTCTTCAGAATTAGTGGAATGCCAAATTCTTTCCAGCTTTCAAACTGCCTGCTTTTAACTTCGTAACTGTGAATTATACCATGGAGCTACCCTCCTCCAATTTATCACCTTCTTTTTCAGAGGAGCAACTAGATTTAGAGTTGTGCTAAGTGATGCTGTCATGCTGTCAACAAAATAATCTATTTGTGATGGAGTTAGATTGTGGTTGCTGACATCCACATCACTGACATAAGGCACTGAGTTAAATACTGAAGGAATTAATTCCTTATATCTAGTTATAGCATCATCAGATAAGTGTCTAACCATAACGAAATGTCTTTTCAATTTATGTGTAATCTCAAATTCTGTGTAATCTTAAATTCAGATGCTACAAGGAAATGATCGGACAATAGAGGGTTATGAGAATATACTATTTGACCTTCAGTTTCTATGCCATAAGTTAGTACAAGATCTAAGGTGTGATTGAAACAGTGAGTTGAACCATTTACATTCTGAGAAAAGCCAATTGAGTCTAGTAATGACATAAATGAAGAGCTGAGACTGTCACTGCCAACATCAACATGGATGTTAAAGTCACCTACTATAATGACTTTATCTGTTCTAAGCATTAAATCACATAGAAACTCAGAGAATTCAGCTAAAAGTTCTGAGTAAGGAGCAGGTGGGTGATACACCACAACAAAGAGAATTGGTTTTTGTGTTTTCCAGTCTGGATGAGCAAGACTAAGAGTAAGGCTTTCAAACGAATTAAAACTTTGCTTAGGTCTAGGATTAATACATAAATCAGAATAGAAGATTGCTGCTACTCCTCCTCCTTGGCCTGTGCCTTGAGGAATGTGATAGTTACTATGACTGGGTGGTGTGGACTCATTTAAACTGACATATTCATCATCCTGCAGCCACGTTTCAGTCAAACTAAATAAATCAATCTGATGATCAGTTATCAAATCGGTCACTAAAAGTGACCACATTTAATTTTCTTATTGCTCTGCTGTACTAGTGAATTTGTGTTGATTTCTATCAGGGTCCTATGAATAACTCCTCTATTGTTATTTTTCCATTTAAAAAATCTGGAAACAGACAGCACATCTATGGAGTTTGGGGAGTTATGGGTGTGAGACAGTACTAGAGAAGCAGCATAGAAGCTTGTAAGACTGCAACTTTGCCACCTGGGCTGAACTCTGGGTTGTCATGGTTTTGGGGGTTTAATAAAATCAGCCAAATTCCTAGAGATAAGAGAAGCACCCGCCAAGGTGGGGTGAACTCCATCTCGTCTAATCAGCCCAGGCTTTCCCCAGACAGAGCTCCAATTATCAACGTAGGCCACGTCATTGGCTGGACACCACCTAGATAACCAGCGATGGAATAACGACATGCAACTATACATATTGTTACTGGTCAGATTGGGCAGGGGACCAGAGAAAACTACGGAGTCCGACAGTTTTAGAAAACTTGCACACCGATTCAACACTAAGTTTAGTGACCCTCAATTGGCGTAACCGTTGGTCATTACTGCCAACATGAATAACAATTGTACCATACTTAGCCTTAGCCAGCAGTTTCAGATAAGATTTTGTGTCGCCCGCTCTGGCCCCTGGAATGCATGTAACTATGGTAGCTGGTTTCTCTAACTTCACGTTCCGCAAAATAGAGTCGCCAATTACCAGAGTTGGTTTCTCAGCAGATGTGTCACTGAGTGGGGGAAATCTGTTAGAAACGTGAAGCGGTTGGCGGTGTTCCATGGGCCGTTTAAGACTGTGCTTCCTTTGTACTGTCACCCAGCCACCCTGGTTTCCCGGCTGCTCGGGAGCTGCAGGGGGACAGCTAGCAGGAGCTTCCAATTCAGAGGACTGTGCAAGCACACACAGCAGCGGTGCAGAATTGGGAAGTGACGCAATACGCTTACTCATGTGAGGAGCGTAGGAAAAGACTGAGGCAGAGACTTCCTAGACCATACATGACTTAATAGGCTTAAATTAGTCATATTTCAGAAAGACGCCAATGCTTGTTTGGTAAACACAACTTGTTAATCAGAGCACAATGAAATGAAAGATTAAGAAACATTGTGAATCTTTTCAGCTTGCTGAGAACAAGCTGATGACAGCTGTCTGTGGATCCTGTTCATCCTGCCACAAATCACAAAAACTTCTAGCTGAGACGAACCAGCCCCAAACCTCTGTGTCACTTATCACTCATTTAGCTCGATTTTAGTAAAATTTGTTTCCAGATATTGGGTTTATTTTGACTACAGATACATGAACCCATGTTGGGAATAATTTGTTTAAAGAAATGGCAGTTAGCACAGGATAGAGACACCTTTTATGAAGTGGATATACTTCAACACTTATTCATTTGTCTTCAAAGATTATTCACAGATGGATTTTAACAAGAAAATACTTGTTAAAAATCTTTGTGGAAAGTTCAACTGAACATTGTTTTTTTTGTTGTTGTTTTTTTAAACCAGCATCAAGTACTGTACATGTGGTGAAATCATAGTGCTGTGGAAGCAGAACACTGGGGCTACTTACTGTGTTGTTGATCTAATGCTGGTGAATTGGCCATAAATATATTAGGTGTGGATCATTTAGCAGAAAAATTGTAATCCTTAAACTGACATTCAGTGATTGCTTTGACTCTGAGTTGAGTTGAAATGTAAATCGCCTGGATATTTTGGTTCATTCTTCCTGTTGGTAAAAGAAAAAGTTAAATTGTGAACCCCTGTGTGGGTATTGTGAGCATAATCCAGTCCATAGTATTGATAGTGATAATTGATAAATTGTCTACAGCTTCTTTATTTTCCTCTCAAATCGCACCAGATTGCTCCATTTAAATGTACGATTTACCAGTGAGAGCCATTATCCACAAATGATGAAAACATGGAATAGTAGTGAACCTTCCCTGGAATGGCCAGCCAACTAAAATTAGCCCAAGAGCACAGCAACAACTCATCTGAGGGGGTCACAAAAGACCCCACAACATTCAAAGAATTGAAGGTTCTCACTTGCCTCAGTTAAGGTCAGTGTTCATGACTCCACCATAAGAAAAAGACTGGGCAGAAATGGCCTTAATGAGTTCCAAGAAGAAAACACTGCTGAGCGAAAAAAACATAAAAGGTCATCTCAGTTTTGCTAGAAAACATCTTGATGATCCCCAAGACTTTTGTGAAAATACTCTGCGGACTGAAGAGACAAAAGTTGAACTTTTTGGATGGTGTTTCCACTTAAATCTCGCGTAAAAGTAACACTGCATTTCTGGAAAAGAACACCAGGTGTGATGGTCTGGGCTTATTTTGATCTTTCAGGGCTTTTGTGAGGTGGTCTGTAGTGTACTGCCTGCTGAGACTTGTTGAGTTGGTGAAAGGTAGTACTAGCCAGTGGGCTGACACCTGTAAGTTTCTACAGGAACTACTTTCGGTTCAACCTAAGATGCAGACAACACAAGATTATTCCCACCAGCTTACACCTAGGCTCAATCATAAAGGGCTACAAAGCGTAACAAATTCTTGAGAAAGCTCAAAGCTGCTCAACGAGAGAGTGAGACAGGTCTATTTCACCATTGACGCTCTCAAATCCGAGGCCGAACACTGCTTCTACAAACTTCTACAAACTAACATCACAGCTACCTGAGGACATTCTGGAGAAAGTCTCAGAATTTGTGGAAAAGGCCTAAATCACACAACACACAAAAGGTAAGGAACAACGTAAACGCAAATTCCTATATTTGCAAACTAGACACAACAAACAACACAAGTCTTGAAGAACTGGCATGGAGGAGGAAGGATGACCACACCACACAGCGGGGCATCCAGGAGAAGTGGATCAGACAGAGAATTCACTCAACCAGAGAAAGAGATCTTAACCAAAGGACTGAACTTCGCTGTCACTGCATCACTGCCACAAAATCTGCCATCAAGAACAACAAACTGACCAACACAGAAGCTGAACAACTCAGACTGGAAATAACATCAGCTCTCACCAGTGCAAAAACACCACCTTCTAACATCACCCCCCAGGAAAGGAAGGCGCTAGTGTCACTGCAGAGGGACCGGGACATCACAATCCTACCAGCTGACAATAGGAGATGCACAGTGGTGTTGAACACAGCGGATTATCACACAAAAATGAACAACCTCCTCAACGACAAGGACACATATGAGACGCTGAGATGTGACCCTACCAACATCTACAAAACCAGAATAATAAACTACTTACAACAGCTGGAGAAGGAAAAGGCCATCGACAGACTCTTTTATCACCGTCTGTACCCAGGGGATGCCACACTGTGTATATATGAACTCCCCAAAATACACAAAGAGGGAGCCCCACTCAGTCCTGTTGTCAGCAGTATAAACTCAGTCACATACAACATCGCCAAGCATTTGGCATCCATCCTCTCTCCGTTGGTAGGCAACACCCCACACCACATCGAAAATTCCAGGGATTTGGGAACAAAGTCAAGAACTTCACACTGCGCCCAGAAGAAACCATCATGTCCTATGATGTGACCTCACTGTTAAACTGCATTCCCACCAGAGAAGCCATGGATGTAGTAAGGAAAAAAATGCAAAAGGATGGCACCTTGGCCTCAAGAACCAACCTCACCCCAGAACAAGTCTGTGTGTTACTCGACCTGTGCCCGACCACCACCTATTTCCAGTTTAATGGAAAATATTAATTTATCCATTAATAGAGGATGGAAGAAGTATAGACCAGAGCCCTGGACACCTTTACAGTTTACACCCCCACCCACTGGTACAGGTATGTGGACGACACCGGGGCCAAAATCAGGACAGAGGAGATGGAATCTTTCACACAACACATCAGTGCAGTGGACAGCAACATCAGGTTCACCAGGGAGACATCAGCGGGGATAGTTTGGCCTTTTCGGACTGTTTGGTGCGTGTTGAAGAAGACCGAAGCCTCAACATTGAAGTATTTAGAACCCACGCACACAGACCAGCACTTGTTATTTGATTCCCATCACCCTCTGGAACACAAACACCCAGACAAAAACAGAGTAATGTAGTGTATGCTGTTCAGTGTAGTGAGGAATGTACAGACTTGTACATTGGGGAAACTAAACAACCCATCCAAAAACGCATGGCCCAACACAGGAGAGCCAGCTCATCAGGGAACGACTCAGCAGTCCACCTCCACCTGAAGGACAAAGGACACTCTTTTGAAGATAACAACATCAAAGTCCTGGCTAGAGAGGACAGATGGTTTGATAGAGGAGTAAAGGAAGCCATCTATGTCAACGCGGAAAAACCTTCTCTAAACAGAGGAGGTGGACTGAGATTTAATTTACCATCTATTTGTAATTCAGTTTTTACTTCTGTCCCCAAGAAGTTTCAACACCATTCACACCTTGAGCCTCCAGGCTCCCACCAACAATAGCCTTGTTAGAGCTCTATTAATAGGGTAAGTAGCCTAGGCACACAGTTCCCCCCATTCAACGACAGGTAAGTAGAAGCCATTATGGAAATAGTGACCCCAGTTTCTGGTCAAGTAAGTTTCTGGTGGGTGTACCCACAGAGTTTTTCTATTTAAACCTCAATTTCCCACTAGTTTATCAGAACTGAAGAAGCTACTCAGATGAGTGGCGAAACGTCTTCAAGAAACTCTACAAGTCCAGTTGACCTTATTCAACACCTTTTGGATTACCATGACCTGGATGACAGAGAACCTTCACTGACATACTGTAAGTTTCTTGTATCTTTTGTTTGAATTTAGAAAGAAGCAGTAGCGGTGAACTTGCATTTTCTTTTGAACTGTATTTTATTTAGAGTAGGCAATCAACTTTAGAAATTGTCTTTTTTTTTTCTTTTAAAATTGAGGGTTTATTTAGCGTTTCTGTGGCGTGAGAGTCTTTTGTTTGTTGTTTTGGCCTTGGTTCATCCTGAAGCCGTACTTCACTGGTGTCGTTTTTGGATTGCAATTAAAAGAATCACGTTTGTTCACATTACCTCATCTTTTCATGCTCTGTCCTCGAACCCCCTAACATAAAGTGGGGGCTGTGAGGGT
Organism: Mugil cephalus; assembly: GCF_022458985.1. NCBI lineage: Eukaryota > Metazoa > Chordata > Actinopteri > Mugiliformes > Mugilidae > Mugil > Mugil cephalus. The sequence continues at coordinate 28,142,050 of NC_061778.1, forward strand.
GTAGGATGTCCGAACCTTTTGACATGGATAGCTTTATCCAGGTCACATCTTTTGAGAAGTTAGAAAGATGCAGCAAGGTATATTTATTATTGCTTGCTAGTGTATTTAATGTTTCGGTCCCTTTGCATACATGCAAAGTGGAAATTAAAATCTTGTTTGATAGAACGACTGATGGAGAGAAGCATTATCGTCAAGTCAAAGCTTGAAGCTGTCGGTCAGTGCATTTACATGCACGTGAAAAATAAACAAATTACTGCCTTAATCAGACTCTAGCTGGGCAACGTAAGTGCATGTAATGGTAAATGGTCTTGCTCTTATATAGCTCAAAGGTACTCAAAGCGCTTTTACAGTCAGAGACACTCGCTCACACAAGCACACACACATTCACACACCAGTGCCAGTTGTACTGGGAGCAACTGGGGGTTCAGTATCTTGATCAAGGACACTTCGGCATATGGCACACTTGGGGGATTGAATCGCTAACCCTTCGGTTCATGGACAATCTGCTCTACCTACTGAGCCATAGCTGCCCCAAATGTAAATACGGTACTCCGACTAAAATCGGAGTTCTCTTTATTCGATTAAGACACTCAGATAATGCGATTGGAATTTGGTTTCCTCTGCCATGTACAGGTGCTGGCCAGTAAATTAGAATATCATCAAAAAGTTGAATTATTTCAGTAATTCCATTCAAAAGGTGAAATTTGTACATTATATTCATGCAATGCACACAGACCGATGTATTTCCAATGTTTATTTCTTTTAATTTTGATATTTATAAGTGACAACTAATGAAAACTCCAAATTTGGCATCTCAAAAAATTAGAATATTGAAAAGGCCAATGAAAAAAATGTTTTTTTTAGAAATGTTGGCCAACTGAAAAGAATGAACATGAAAAGCATGCGCATGTATAGCACTCAATACTTAGTCGGGGCTCCTTTTGCCTCAATCACTGCATTAATGCGGCGTGGCATGGACTCGATCAGTCTGTGGCACTGCTCAGGTGTTATGAGAGCCCAGGTTGCTCTGATAGTTGTCTTCAGCTCCTCTGCATTGTCGGGTCTAGCGCATTGCATCTTCCGCTTCACAATACCCCATAGATTTTCTATGGGGTTAAGGTCAGGCGAGTTTGCTGGCCAATCAAGGACAGGGATACCATGGTCCTTGAACCAGGTACTGGTGGTTTTGGCACTGTGTGCAGGTGCCAAGTCCTGTTGAAAAGTGAAATCTGCATCTCCATAAAGTTGGTCAGCAGCAGGAAGCATGAAGTGCTCTAAAACTTCCTGGTAGACAGCTGCATTGACCTTGGACCTCAGGAAACAGAGTGGGCCAACACCGGCAGATGACATGGCACCCCACACCATCACTGACGGTGGAAACTTTACACTGGACCTCATGCAACGTGGATTCTGTGCTTCTCCGCTCTTCCTCCAGACTCTGGGTCCTTGATTTCCAAAGGAAATGCAAAATTTGCTTTCATCAGAAAACATAACTTTGGACCACTCAGCAGCAGTCCAGTCCTTTTTATCCTTGGCCCAGGCGAGACGCTTCTTACGCTGTTTCTTGTTCAAGAGTGGCTTGACACACGGAATGCGACAGCTGAATCCCATGTCTTTCATGCGTCTCTTCATGGTGGTTCTTGAAGCGCTGACTCCAGCTGCAGTCCACTCTTTGTGGATCTCCCCCACATTTTTGAATGGGTTTGTCGTCACAATTCTCTGCAGGGTGCGGTTATCTCTAGAGCTTGTACACTTTTTTCTACCACATTTTTTCCGTCCCTTCGCCTGTCTGTTAATGTGCTTGGACACAGAGCTCTGCGAACAGCCAGCTTCTTTAGCAATCAACTTTTGTGTCTTGCCCTCCTTGTACAAGGTGTCAATGGTCGTCTTTTGGACAACTGTTAAGTCAGAAGTCTTCCCCATGATTGTGGAGCCTTCAGAACAAGACTGAGGAACCTTTTAAAGGCCTTTACAGGTGTTTTGAGTTAATCAGCTGATTAGTGTGGCACCAGGTGTCTTCTATATTGAGCCTTTTCAGAATATTCTAATTTTCTGAGATACTGAATTTGGTGTTTTCATTAGCTGTCAGTTGTAATAATAAAAATGAAAATGAATAAACACTTGAAATATATCACTATGTGTGGAAGGAAAGTATACAGTATACAAGTTTCACCTTTTGAATGGAATTACTGAAATAATTCAACTTTTTGATGATATTCTAATTTACTGGCCAGCACCTGTATACGACTTAATCGGACTACAATCAGATAACACGTGTGCGCATGCTCCACAACCTCTGCACTGGAGTGTGACCCCGGAACAAAAATATCGAAGAAAGCAGATTGCAGAAGAAGACGGTAAACAGAGCTGTGAGTCCATCTGAGGACTAGCGCATCTTACCTGCACCATAAGTAGCGCGCACATTACGTAGGAGATTAAAAGAGCTGTACTATTATCCGTCTTGTTGTTGTTTGATATGCCGGTCTGCGCATGAACGACTCTTGTTTAGACTGCAAAAATTAATAGTCTTAATGTAAGAAATAAATACTTGATTGAGCGGATATAGACTGAAATTAAGTGAAATCTGCCAGTGCAGTAAGATAATCACACTTGGTAAGATTTCTTAAAATAAGAAAAAATAAATACATATTAGGCAAGTGAGAAATATCTTAAAATAAGTGGTGAAACACTCATTCCAAGTACTGTATACAAGTCAAATAATCTCAAAACTAGCTTTTTTTTTTTTCACTTTTTCTTATTTCACTTTTTGTTTCTTACTCAAATTGAGTGAAAAAAAAACAAAATCCAGAGCAAATTAACAAGACGATTCTTCTTAATACAAGAGTTATGATTAGCTTTTATCTTAATCAATAAATTTAAAATCATACACAGAGAATATTGTTAACAACAGTTATTTGAAGTGTAATAATAATAATCATAATTAATGTCAATTCAAGTACATTTAACTTACTGTAAGCTCTACAATAGTGACACTGTTCTAGATTTAAGACAACCATCTAGTTGAATGAAAACAAGTCTTACATTAAACAAACTTCTCTGCATAAGAAAGAACATGCCTTTTTTTTTGCTCTGAAATGCAGGAGTCAACAGTTCTTACAATACAGTGCAGTTAGTCAGTTACACTGAGACTTCACAGCATTAAGTGTATGACTGGAGCACCAGTCATGTTTTGACTCACAATCTGTATCTGAGCTCTCTTCACTTTTCGTCGCAAGAAGTTCTCTGGGCCTGGGAAAAAGGTCTTCATGAGACAGAGTGCTGATAATTTCTTCACTTGTGTTTTCAGCTGTGACATAATGTAAGACACACATTGCAAGATAAATTAGTGCCATAGAACAAACTGTATGAAACAGCTGGTTAGCGCAGACTAGTTAGTGCATTAACAATAGATAAAGAAATTACATACCTCAGTGGACTATACATCACCATATCAGTGATGAATTAAACATTGCAATTGGTTGTAATTCTCTTAATTCTTAAGTGATTTTAATTCAAATATACAGAGTGTATATAGCAATCTACAATTTTGGAGAAACTCAAAAGCATAAATACATTTTAAGTTGTAGCTATTCAGAAGGTTAATGTTTTAGTATATAATTGAGGAGATCCAACCCAGTAACTGGATTTAAATGAAACAAGTAACCAGTATCATGCTCAATTTATCCAATTTATAATAACCCAATTTCATTAAAATCAGTCCAGAATTCAGAGTTATGATGTAAATATAAAACAATAACTACGTCCAAAACGTATATTTGACTACAAGTTTGTCCATGCCGTTAGTGGTTTTAGCTAGCAAGTTAGCTTGTGCTCGGCTGCAACAGAGTACACAACAAATGCACATTGAAACATGGATAATATTTAAAACGTATATGACTAAAAAACACGAGATATTCGATACAACTTAACCTACAATGAAATATGAATTCAAAACGCCTCGGACAAGGTGACTTTATTACATACCCATAAGTTACCTCCTGAGAGCCGTGCTGTTCTTCTTTTTTGTGTTCGCTACTGCGCATGTCCAACTTTCATCCGACACGATAAAAAAAAGTAAGACATCCCACAGGTGATTGTATAATGCTCACTTAGATTCTGAATAAAACACGTTGTTTTTCAGAGATGGAAATAGCCGTGGAGTGTCCCATATCTCATTTTCGTTTAATCTTTAATGAGGGCTGCGCAGTAAGGTTAAATAGCAGGACAGCCTGACCACTGCTGAACCATAGACTGCTGCCATTTCCAAAACAGGGATTTATGGCAGAAATTAATTTTGTGTAACTGAACATTAAAAAGTCCTGGATTTGTATATCATTGTATTTTATTCAGTTTTGTTGGAGTTTTATTTTGATTGAAGGAACACTTCAACATTGATCTAATCCCTAGTCTTGTGATCACCATGAGGCAAACAGCAGACTCCAGAGGGTCACTGTCTGATGAGTTTTCGTTAAAATCCGTTGAAACTTAAGGTTTTCCTATAAACAAGATATATTTTCTTAAATCAAGTAAGTCTAATTCCTGATTTATCTTTTGCAAATAGCACAGCAGCTTAAAAACCTCTTCAAATGTCAAAAAAGCTAGTTTCATACGACATATGACTCAAAACAAGATGTTTTCAAGACTTTTTCACTTCAAGATATTCAAGATGTATTGTCTTAAAACAAGTCCCTACATCTTGCTGAAATGGTACTTGTTAGGCAGTTGTGTCTTATATTAAGCGTAATGAGATATTTTGAGTAGAAATGAGACAAATATACTTTTTTGCAGTGTATTATATGACACAATAGGTCAACCGGAAAACGGGCTGTATTAACGTGGTATTATCCCGTTGAAAAGACATATATCGACTTCCGGTGACGGCATGTTCTGAGGTACGCACGGATTGTGGGTTCCCCTGGAAATCGGTGGTGTTTTGCTGTTTGTAGAATTATAAGACATTTTAATTGAAAGACGGTGAACCCAAATTACTGCAGACTAATATGAGCACGGTCAGAGACACACGGAACGCAGGGAAACAGCAAGAAGAAGCGAAAGGAAAAAAAGGGACACCATCTTCCCCGTGCGAGGCGAGTGGAAAGGCGGGCGAAATGAACACAGCACATTCTCCAGGAGTTAGGAGAGCTGAGGAAAAAAAAAATAAGGAGTCGTTTGCAGAGACCAAGGTATCGTTATCTAGACTGGAAGTTGGTCACGGATTTGAACCAGAGGGTGGAGAAATTAGAACAGAGAACCGAGGAGGCGGAGACGAGAGTCGGCGTGGCGGAGGACACCGGCCAGCCTCATGAGAGGATGCTGTGGCACCTGTTGAAACGCAGGCGGCTCTGACTACTATGTGTAATGATTTGCTGAACCGAATGCGCCGCAACAGTTTGAGAATTTATCAAGTCTCTGAAGAAAGTGAGAAAAATGACACGGCTGGTTTTGTGAAGAATTTAATTGAGACCGCGCCACAACTTCCGCTCGAGGTAAATATAAAGATTGAGAGGTCACAGAGATCGCTGGGACTAAAACCCGCCAGATCACCGCCTCCACGCTCCATTATCGTGAGGTGTCTGGACTTCACAGTAAAGGATGCCGCGGCAACCATGGGCCCAAAGACAAGTTAAGTTTCAAGGAGAAGTGATTTACTTCGACCAGGATTACTCTCCAGAAGTGCAGAGGAAGAGAGCGCGGGTCCGTGGAGTGATTAAGCAACTGAAGGAGAAGGGGATCCAGGCCAAGTGCCGCTTCCCGGCGCAGCTCGGAGTCAACTTGGAGTCGGGAGTGAAAACTCTTCCTACGCTGGTAGAGGCTTTACCAACAGTGACGGAGCTGGGGATCGCGGTGCAGGGGAGCGAGAGAGAGGGAGAGGCTGGAATGGGAGCTCTCAAGGGAGACATGGCAAAGACAGGACGGCGTGAAGAGAGAAAGAAAAGACACGTCTCTGTCTGCCGCGGACAGTTTTGCGGGATTAAAATGATGAGTGCTGTGCTCAGGTAACATATTTTGATGCGGTTGCCCTGGTACATTGCGACAGATTATCGCTGACAGTAGTAAGGTGCTGAACCTGTTGAAGATAAGTGAAACTTATAGGAATGTTAGTAAGACATTAGGCGAGTGAACTCTGTTTTTATTTTTATGTGGAGACCCAAGACAGGATCACCATCTCGCCAAGGATTTAGTCTTTTTCTTTGGTGTGTGATTTGGTCAGCACTAAGTGCATGTTGCCCAGAGGGAATTAAAAGTCACAACCCTCTGCCTGCATTACAACGGGGGCTGGACACATTTCTGTACTCAGCTGGGCTGTTCCTATATACTTGACATGTTGGTTAAGTACACACAAGTGATTTTTGAAAATATTATGATTAAGTCAATTGTTTTACGCAAAGGTGAATCTGGGGAAAGTAAAATGATAACAAGGAATGTGGATTTATGTGTGATCTAGGGGTTGTCAGTTATAATGTGAAAGGAATAATTAATCATATAAAACAAAGCAGATTTTAACTCAGTTGAAGAAACCTAATCGCTCAATAGAGTTGTTACAGGAAACTCATTTAAATGATTGAGACTGGGTCGCACAGATACTCTATGCTTTTTCTTCGAATAGGAAGAGAGGTGTGGCAGTTTTGATTAGTCAGTCCATTAGTTTTGCATTTCAGAGAGAAGTAAAGGATAAAGAGGGTAGATACATACTTATTATAGGAACAGTACGTGGAGTAGAGCTAACCATCATGAATATTTACGCTCCTAATGAAGATGATCCTACCTTCTTTAAAGAAGTAGCATCTGTAATGGCAAGGGAAGCCAGAGGTACCATAATTTTAGGGGGTGACTTTAATTGTGTTTTAAATGTGGAAATGGATAAATTACCTTCTGATTATGGACCCCCTAGCAGGGGGTAAGTAAGTGGCTTCTCCCTCCTATAGGGCTACAAAACACAGTTCACTAACAAAATTCACAAACACTCACCTTATTTAATTTTACTGATTTCTTACACACGGCAGCAGCAGTTTAGGCCAGACACTAGACCCAGTTGGTTGTGGGTGAATCGGTGGAGAGAGAGAGTGACTGCAGACACACACACACACACTCAGAGGCAACTGCTCACACACTTGGAGGGGAAGGCATATAGTAGCATCACATCTTCACAACAATAATGACCCAGGGTCATAACCAGTTATATAAAGCAAATTATGTAAATAAAAAAGCAAGAGATTTTGAATTTAAATAGACCAATTGAACCACAGCAACTAATTTTGGGTACTGTATCGTTAACAGATTTAGGGGAAAATGGTGTGTTTATGCTCAGGGTTCTTTTGTGGATTGCACATAAAATGATCACAGTAAATTGGCTTAAGCCCCATCCACCCACACTGGACCAGTGGTCTCAAGTGTTAAGGGTGTAAATTGCATAGTTACCTGTTATAATTTATTTGGAAAGGTGAGAATACGGTCTCTGTTCAACTGGGCTAGATGGTGTTTTTATTAGGGGCTACGGGGCAACGCCCAAGGGGTGCAAAGCCCCGAGTCCCTATTATTATCCCGTGTGTTTCTTCTTCTTATTATTTTTTTTTTTCCCATTCCTCCCTTTTTTCGTCCCTTAACTCGTTATATATCAAATATATCAAAACGTGCAGCTGGATTGGGATCGGTGTGCTATTACTTTTCATTACGAAATATGAATTTTTCGCAACATAAGTCGTTATTTCCCATTGGAAATGAATGGGATGGCTGAAAAAAAACACACAAAAAAATTATTTTTATAAAGATCTACTGCTCAAGCATATTTTCACCTACAGACTTCATTTGAACTTTAAAATGTAGACACAAGCCTTGTGTATTGGTGTATTATTTTCTTGTTTTGATAGGTCTTATCGTTGTTGATCAATCACTGTTCAATGACCATGATCTTTTTCGAAAAATCTCGTTTTAGAGTGCGGAATGTTGGTACTTAGAGTGAGAGAGCGTGTCTGAAAATGCCAGAAAATTTTGTCTTTACACACTCGTCCCGGCCACAATTTACACACTAGAGACATGTTTTTTTTTTACAGTTGTAGACAAACTTGTTGTGTCTCTCACAATGTGCTCAGCAAAGCAGTGAGACTTAAAGAAATTAAACTGCAAGCCTCTGTTCGCGGTAAAGTACCTCCCTGCTCTCCATTCACTCCAATGCAAAGATTTTCTGAGAAAGGGAGAAGGGATCTTTGTGTTTAACTGGCGAGTGTATCCAAAATATTTAATCCACAATGCCAAATCAATAGTCAGTAATCAATGCCATATATCAAAGTCTTCAGAAAAGTCTTAGGACACCCACGGTCTGCTTGTTTTTTGATATGAGCTACCGTTTTGTCACAGTAAGCCCAAATGTGAGACCAGCGAAAAGGGGGGAAATCTCGCTCTTTTCTTTGTCCCGGCTCTGCGCGCTTCCGTCGTCATAGACGACCACTGTGAGTTTCCACGGCAACCCCTGAGCCGCAGCTCTGGGCCACAGCTGAGACCAGTTCATAAATCAGTTGTCTCTGCTGTTAATGCAGCTGATCCCTGTGTCTCATACATTATTGTTACAACAACACTGACCTCCCCACCCACACAGGTAACTTTGTAATTACAGACATGCACACATGCACACACAAACACACAGGTAACTTTATGTTATTACAGTTACAAATACACACAGGAAGAGTAGTAGGATACACAAACATGCGCGATTTAATCTCTCACACACAGGCTAACTGTGCTAACCGTAAGCTAACTGTGCTAACTTACAACAACACACACACACATTACACAGGTAACTTTGTGACTACAGTTACACACACACACACACGCACGCGCAAGTGCACCCTTCTCACCCACCCACAGACACCGACACACTACACAGGTAGCTTTGTGATTACAGTTACATACACACATGTGCGCGCAAGCGCACCCTCCTCACCCACAAACACATACCACCCACACACATTTAAACACACATGCACACACAAACACACAGGAAACTTTGTTATTACAGTTACACTCAGGAAGAGTAGTAGGATCCACAAACATGCGCGCGAAAGTGTGCATTACTCTCTCACACACAGGCTAACTCTGCTAACTGTAAGCTAACTTTGCTAACCGTATGCTAACTGTGCTAAATGTGGGTTAAGTGTGCTAACTGTGCGACATGTTGGTCAATTGTGCGACATGTGGGTTGACTAAACTAAATGTAGGTTAAATGTGCTAAATGTAGGCTAACTATGCTAACTGTAAGCTAACTGTGCTAAATATGAGTTAAGTGTGCTAACTGCAGGTTAACTGTTCTCACTGTAAGCTAACTGTGCTAACCATAAGCTAGTTGTGCTAAATGTAGGCAAAGTGTGCTAATTCCCATGTTGACAGAGACGGTACCCTCGGCATTACCTCCTGTAGCCCCTTCAAAATTTCCCAGAGGGAATTTTCTAGTTATTATTATTATCATTTATTATTATTATTATTAATATTACTAATTAGACCTACAAAGAATATTCCTTCATCTCTTTGCTATTTGATTGTCCTTGTATTTTGTCAGTTTGATACCAATATGAGTAGCACATATTCCCTTTAGTTATTTGATTTTCTCTGTAGCATGTAAACTGGGACAAGAACTGTAGTCAGAAAGTCGAATTTTGAGCATAGCTCAATTTAGCCCTCTATGTAAACACACTGAGTGAAACACCTGCGGGTCTAGTCGATGAAGGTGGAGTGGAGGCTGCTGCTGCCACAGAGCATCTACCAGAGGCAGGAGCAAAGGCTCCTAGTGTCGCTCAGGGTGGGAGGACACATAGGATCTGAAGTTGGCCCTCCACCTGAAAGAAGTGGAGCTCGAGGTCAAAACGCATGAGGTTGACCTTATGCACGTCTGCGTAAGGGCCAAAGCAACTGTGTTGCGGGCTTATGAGTTGGTCCCTGAGGCATACCGCCAAAAGTTTTGTGCAGCTATTTTGTTGGACAAGTGGTGCACAGCGAGGAAGGTGAAAACCTTAAAGCAGTTTCATGAGTTCATTCTGATGGAAGAAGAATCCTGCGTTCCTGAAAACACTTTAGTTTATCTGAATGAGAAGAGAGGGGACACACTGTCTGAAAGCGGTGGTGTGTTCTGATGAGTTTGTTTTAACTCACCGTGCTATGGGGTGTGTAGAGCGCCCGCCCCATGTGTTGTCCAATATATATATATATAAACCTACGATGCTGTTTTTCTGTCCTCTGCCTGTTTTTCTGTCCTTTCAAAGAAAGTTTATTGGACACATCTAGTAAATAACAAAACATTTAACTAAGGTGAGCTACATACAGTATGTACACATGTGGATGTGTGTATCTTAGTGAGAGTGTATGATGTGTATGTTTGATCATGTGTCTGTGTGAGGTGTGAAGTGTGACCTCAGACAATGGCAAAGATGTAGAGTGGTTGCTTTTTTGCTTTTTTTTTGCTTTCTGTGCTGTGCTTTCTGTGCTGATTTGCAGGTCCTGCTGTTACTGGGTTGAAAAGTCCAATTGTTGTTGTCCTTGTCAAATGAACTATAGCTGTCCTGGCTGTGTGGTTCCAGTTTCATTGAGGAGAGTCCTTGGTTATCCTTGAAGACTCAAATGGTTGTTCTTTGCTTTTCTTGGTGGCTCCATCGCTTGTTAACCTAACTAGCAGACTTTGTGTCATGGTAGTTGGTTCCATCCTTAAATCCTTTGGTAGGCACTCGCGTTGCTACCAAGGTCAGTCCAGTGGAGGCCCTTGCCTTGTGCAGGCCTCATGGAAGTGGGAGAGCTGTAGCAGTCGCTTCTGGTGAGGAGTGGGAGCCCCTTCTTGGGATGTGAAGAGTAGTGTGAAAGAGAAGAAGAGAGTGTAAGAGGGCCATCTCTCCCTTTTATTGGCTTTATGACCTCAGAGGTCTTGGCCATACAGTGACCAATGGGGGTCAAGAGTGGAGGTTTCACATCTAGGTGTAAAAAGATGAAGGCTGCTGAGAGGTTGAGTTCCAAGGTCTTCTTTGTCTGGGGACCAAAAGGAGCTATGCGGCCTCGTATTCCATTTTGTTTGGGCTGAATCCCAACACCCTCCAATGTAGCTGAATTACAACAATTCTGTGAAGATCAGTGGGCCCTAATTCCTCCACAGTGCTGTAAAAGACTCATTGCAAGTAATCTCAAATGCTTGATTGCAGTTGTCGTTGCTAAGGGTAGCCCAACCAGTTATTAAGTTTAGGGAGCAATCACTTTTTCACATAGGGCCATGTAAGTATGGATTTTGTTTTCCATAAAATAATAATTAATTTAAAAACTACATTTTGTGTTCACTTGAGTTATCTTTGACTGAAATACTTTTTTTTCACACCACTGTATAAAACTTGTATCATACTATAGAGAAAAGTGTAGTTGTTCAGGTTCACCACTCACCATGGCACTATGGCACATGTCAAACTCAAGGCCAATTGTATTGTATTATCTATCAGAATTGATACGATCTAAATCTGCATTGCAATAGCTGAACTGGCCGGTACGTCAATCAACTTTTTTGACAAACTCATCAGTCTCATTGTTGCCTCTGCAATTGTTCATCATATAGGTTGAATAGAGTAGCTTCTGAAGCTCCATCAGTCCATACGGTTAACCGATAAAAGCTCAAGCCACGAGCATTAGAGCACTAAATACTACAATGCGTTAATGGAGATTCTTACACAAAGATGTAGTAACACTGTACCAGTTAACAGACAACAGGCTAAGCGGTCAGGCTAATGGCAGCACACATAGCAAACAGAAAACTGAATTTAAATATAAATGACCACTACAGCTAACACCAGTCAGTTAACACATATACACTAACTTTCAGACACACTGAAAGAGTCCGTCAGCCTGATAACAGAAGCATGTTTAACATGGATTGCTAGGGTTAGCTCCTCTCTCCACCGTATAGTAACCACTGCTTTAGCCCCACTACTCTTCCTTTATTCTGGTATTCTAGCACACTGTTGCCAACTCTTCACTAAGGAAAGTAGCTGTTGGCTCACATAAAAGTCACTAGATGCCAATTTGCATAATTGCCCAAGTAATTGTAATGGCCACTGAAGGACTTTATGTAAGAGGAAAAACGCTGTGAGAGAGACAAAAAGCATGTAACTCATGCTTTGTCTTTAAACTTTGGTGCTTAGTTTCAATATGACAGAATATGACAGAATTTACATGGTCGCATACTGCACCTCTTTGCAAATAACACTCAATCATTGCAGTGAGAGTGAGCTCACTCCAGCAGATAGATGGATAGATTTCTCACACCGTGCTTCCCCTGAAGTCCTTTGGTACTCCCCAGGGAACCCTCACACTTTGAAAACCACTGCCCTAAATAGTTAGGACTACAAATTAACTTGCTTTTGTTGATTCTTGATTATTTTGTATCTTCAACCCTTCTCTTTTGTATGTGTTTTGGACCGGCAAAAGGGACGGTGGCAGAGTTTCTTTCTTTTTTAAAATTTTGTGTGTTATTAGTGTATTTTTTGGTTTGACTGTGTGAGAAAGAGAAAGAGAAAGGCAAAACGGTAAAACAGAGTGAGAACTGCATGCGACAATGAAGAAAATTAAATGAAATAAACTCGCTTACATTAGATCAGTAACCTCATTCTTTATTAAAAATATAATGATGATATAAATTAAATTAAGGTGGTTACCACTGATGCCTCCCAGCGAGAAGGTCTGGGTTTGAGTCCAGCTCGGGTGGAGTTTGCATGTAAATGGTCTTGCTCTTATATAGAGACCAGTTCTTTTACAACCCGCTCTACCTACTGAGCCAAAGCCGCCCTCTCTGTGTCTGTGTGGATTTTCTCCTGGTAGTCTGGTTTCCTTCCACCTCCAAAGACATGTTCATTAGGTTAATTTGTGACCCTAAATTCACCCTAGGTGTGAGTATGAGTGCGAATTGTTGTTTGTCTGTGTTAGCCCTGCAATAGACTTGCAAGTCTACCCCACCTCTCACCCGATAACAGCTGGGACACGCTCCAGCAACCCCCAAATCAAAGACATGATGAAATTAAATTAAGGAACTTGACATTCCAGGGGAGTGTGGAGTCCCGTCAGTATAATGGTCGGGGAAACACTGATCTTTATTCTATCTTTATCTTTAAAAAAAAAAAAAAAAAAAAAAAAAACAACAACAAAAAACCAATTGCCTCTCAGCTTCACTCCCACTTATCCCGCAATAAACTCTACAAAGAATATCAGTCTGGTTTCCACCCCCGCCACTGCACCGAAACAGCCGAAATGTGGCCTTCGACACAATATCCTACTCAATCCTCATCAACAATATCACTGCTATGCTGACGACACCCAACTCTACCTCTCCTCTAAACCCACCTCACCCCTGGCCCAACCTCCCTCTGTGACTGTCTAAATGATCTCCAGTTCACACTCAACTTCCTAAAATTAAACAGTAATAAGATTGAAATCCTCTTGGTTGGCACAAAATCCACCCTGTCCAAATCCCCAAGTTCTCACTACCTCTCAGCAACTCCACAGTTTCTCCCTCCCTCCAGGTCAAGAGCATTATTCTGGATTCCACACTTTCATTACAGCCCTACATTAACCAAGTCACCAGGACCACCTATTTCCACCTTCGCAGTATCTTCGTCCCTCCCTCACACTCAAATCCATCACCATCCTCATCCACTCCCTGGTCACATCCCACCGTGACTATTGCAATTCTCTGCTCTCCGGTCTCCCCTTCAAATCACTTCACAAACTACAACTGGTCCAGAACATTGCAGCCCGCACCATATCCAGTATCCCCACCACCAGTCACATCACACCAGTTTTACAGCAACTCCAGTGACTACCCATTCACTACTGCATCACTTTCAAGATCCATAGTTCAATCTACCTCTCTGTTCCCCCTGCAAACCTCTCCTCTTTCGGCCGCCGATTATTTAGTCACTTAGCACCCCGTCTCTGCAACTCCCTTCCTCCCCACATCCGGAACATTAACTGCCTCACCACATTCTAAACAGCTTTAAAGACCCATCTATTTACTCTGGCCCCTCAAACTGACTGTTCTGATTTAATGATCTCTATGTATTATTATCTACGTGTTTATTTAATTATTTATTTATTTAGGATTATCTCTATATAATTGTTTTCATGTTTGTTTTGTATTTTATCTTCAGTTCATTTTTTAAGTGACCTTGAGGTTTCCGAAAGGCACTTATAAATAAAATGTATTATTATTATATTATTGTTGTCATTATTTGTATAGCACATTTCAACTGAACATTACATCACAAAAACTTTAAAAAACTAATTTGCACCTAGTCACAAGATGGTGAAGGTCATTTCCTGCTGTGGTTTTAATGTTATGGCTGATCTGTATAAATTTAACCAAGTGAAAGGAAAAGAAAGAAAAGGAGGATACACACACACACACACACACACACACACACACACACACACACACACACACACACATATATATATATTACATTCAGAAGTAAGTTTGAATGTAGTAATTATGTGAGTAAATAAATAGAGACAGCATGCGTAGAGTTTGAAATATTGGAGATTTCATTATCAAGTATAGTTAAGTGGTTTTTGGAGATAATGCAGATTCACGTGAAAAGAAACACACAAGGCATTGAGATGTGGTCACTGACATTTTCTTTTCCCAATTCAATCACCTAACTCATTGGACTTTTCATATTTTACCATTTATACTTAACAATATTTGGTGTGCCAGCAAGCTTCTATAATGATCTAATCGCTAGGTGGTGGCTAGTAACCTGTGTCCTGTGTTAATACTGAAAAACAATGACTTCTGCTGAATTTACTAAAATGCCAAAAAGAGAGAAGACACGTGTGTAAATGTGTGAGACTAGTAAATCATCAGAAGAACTTTACCACATCTTCAAATTCTGCTCTTCATAGATGTATATAATTCTGTTACTTTCTTTCTGTTGCTGTCTTTTATCCTCTTCCTCAGGTGCCATTATAGTTGCCCAACCTCTGGACTATGAGACCTGTAGGGACTACTTCTTGATGGTGGAGGCTCGTGATGGTGGCACACCACCTCTAAGTGCCATTACTAAAGTGAACATAAATTTAACAGATATCAACGACAATGCACCCATGTATAGCCGTGACCACTATACTGCAGTGGTGTCAGAGGATGCCACTATTGGAGAGTATGTTATTGAGGTAGGTTCAAAGCATCTTTCAGATTTCCCCTACCTGTACAAGGTCATTCTTAAAAAATAAAAAACAATGGGAACACCTTGAGCATTACCACTGTGGATGCAATATGACAATTGGACAACTGAAGTTCAGTTTAAAGCAAAAAAACAAATATTTATCCAAATATTTATCAACATTAGGAAATCAAGTAAATAATGCAAATTTTATTAGGTACCATGAGATATGGAAGGTCTCGCCTGTGTCTGTACCACAGTTAAACCATAGAAACCACTGTAACACATCTAACTGAACCTGCTTCCACACTACTGCATTGCTGTTATCTATTGTCCACCTGAGCCAAATAGTGACTCCGTAAATGAATTTGCCACATTTCTCACACATTTAAGTCTCTTTCCCTGAACATAATACTATTAGTATTATAGTAGGGTTTTAAAATGCATATGGACAATACCACTAATATGCTCATCTGAGACTCCACATCTTGTTTGGGTAGCTTTGGACTGGAATACATAGATAGGATACATACATAGAGGGAACACCAGAGCCCTTTTCTACATTGTCAACAGGATTTTACGTTCACCAGATACTCTTCTAATACTCAGCTACTCATTGCAACCCCCTTTCTGTTATCGGACTTTTATCTCCCAACTGCTGTTGAAGTTTCTCAGATTGTTCACAAGTCTAAATCATCAACTTCTCAGTTAGATTCTCTTTTACCCCATCTGGTAAGAGCTTGCTTTGTCCTACATTTTTACTCCTACACATAACAAGCTGTTCTACTTTTCTACAAAACTGACCTCTACTATTTCACCCTCTGCTGTTTCCACCTGTCTGACAGAAATTAAGTCCTGGTTCTCTTGCAACACCTTACGAATGAACACAATAAAATAGCAGTCCTTCCTCTCAGGAAGTTAAAAGTGTCACACTAAACATAGATAATTTCTCTGTATTTTCCTTCCCCAGTGTTAAGAGACTAGGGCAGGGGTCGGCAACCCGCGGCTCCGGAGCCGCATGCAGCTCTTTCGTTCCTCTGCTGCAGCTCTCTGTGGCGAGCGGTGAGAAGCAGGACGCTGATCAAAGCTGTTCACTTTTTCACGCTAACTAATTGCCTCAGAACAGCGGCAACTAGTCACTCATCAGTGAACGAGTGAGAGCTACACAACAACTGAATGACACTAAATGTCACACCACACTCATGGTTGTAACATCAACCAAAAAACTCCCACAGTGCATTGCAGCTCATTTACTACTTGCTGTCGAGTATTTAGTTCAAATGTATTTTTATTTTAATGCGTTAGTTTTTTTTTAATATAATTCTAAATTTGAATTGATGATGATCCTGTAACATTAAAATAAAATGTATTTAATTTTCTGTCGCTCAAAATATATACGACACCCGCCGGCAGGTCCAGCCCGCTATTTATTGAACTTTTCGACCCCAGGTAAGCCAACCACGGATAGATCCTCGTTATGTATGCATAAATGCAATTTCATTTTCTCTGTAGCAGTTCTTTCATTTCACAAATGCAACACACTATAGGCCTAGCATAGAGGTGAAAACGATATATGTAGTGTTATCTTCATTTTAGATGTCAAAGGGGTTTTGTGGCTCCCAGTGTTTTCTTTTCTGTGGGAAACGGGTCCAAATGGCTCTTTGAGTTTTGAGGGTTGCCGACACCTGGACTAGGGTGTCATCATTGGCAGCACTCTATCTCTGAAAACTCACATCAACAATGCAACCTCGGTTTTTATTATTAAACCTACATGTCCCTGTGTCAAAACATAACTTAACACACCTGAGTTCACTTTATTTAGCCACACCCAGTCCTGATTACTAACACATGTGTTCTCAATCAATAAATCACTAAAGAAGACTTGCTGGACATAGTGGAGTAGATCAAAAGATCCTAAAAAACTAGACATCAAGCCGAGGTCTAAAGAAATTCAAGTACAAATTAGAAACAAAGTAATTGAAATGTATCAGTCTGGAAAAGGTTATAAAGCCATTTCTAAGGCTTTGGGACTCTTTCCCAGTAGTGGTCAGCCAACAGAAATTACTCAAATGTGCAGCAACAACTTCAGGTTGGCACAAAATCCACCCTGTCCACATCTCACAAGTTCTCACTACCTCTCAGCAACTCCACAATTTCACCCTTCCTCCAGAGGTCACAAAAGACCCCACAACAACATCTAAAGAACTGCAGGCCTCGCTTGCCTCAGTTAAGGTCAGTGTTCATAATTCCGCCATAAAGAAGAGACTGGGCAAAAATGGCCTGCATGCTTAAGCAGTCTAAGCATGTATACTTGTCCTTCGGGGTATGGACATTGTTATTTATATTTAAACCAAAAAATAAAAGTAGATGACATAGAGTCATGTCATCTATCTGTCTAATCTCTCTATCTATTTAAATAGGGAAGCAGAAGCTTCATTGTGTCCTCGGGCAAGACGTTTAACCCACCTTGCTCCCAGTGTGTACCTCACTGGTGTGTGATTGCAAATGAATTATGTTTTGTGGAGGTTGTAGAGGCCGTAGGCACAGATTATTATCATCATCATCTTCATTATTATTATTATCATCTAATCTATCTAACGTGGTGCAGTCCCAGTCAACTTGAGTGTGTTCCTATAAAGATACCTAGAAACGTACTGTGTGTGTGCCCAAATTTTAAAGGAATACTCATATTCTCATATTTGTACACTCTTTAGGGGGATTGGTAATATGGACAAAATGTTTCATACTTTTTGCGTTTAGAAAGTTTTCTGAAAATGTAGGAACTGTGTCAAAAACTGTGACTGTCCCAGGACAATATTAATTCATCATGCTTATGTATCTTTGCAGCTGGAAGCAGAGGATGTAGACAGTCAGCTGAATGGAGCTATCCACTACACCATAGTCAGTGGAGACAGAGACAAACACTTTTTCATTGACCCTTTCAGTGGCATCGTCAAGGTCAACAAGCAACTCGACTATGAGACGGTGAGAACACACACCCACACCTGCTCCCACTCACTACAATTATCCAAAAAAATCTGATTTAAAGTAGCCATGCTCGACGTATACAGAGACAATAACTGCCCTAGAACACTCTAGCATAAATATTGCTTCCTGTTCAAAGTCAGAGATGAAATCTTCATGTTTATCACTGTGTTTATTTATGTATATCAAATAATTTCTGGATAAATCTATCAAATCAAATTTAATGGATAATTATATTTAACAAAAACTATTCACACTTCAACAGAAAATACACACAAAGCAACTATGATTGTGACTTCTGTGTGAAGTTGTTGTGAAGCTGTATTCACCATTAGATGACCAGCCTTGATGAGCCCAAAGTAACTGATTGCTGAAGCTTGTTAGAAGGCACTAATTATAGCAGAGCAATTAAAATTGCTTTCTCCAAATCATGCTCATATGCTCAAACCATGCCTAAATTGTAAAGGATATGAGGAGGTGAATAAATCACTAAACCAACCACACTAATATGAAAATATAGTGGTGTGAAAAAGTATTTGCACCCTTCCCGATTTCTTATTTATTTATTTATTTTTGCATCTCTGTCACATCTAAATGTTTCAGATCATCAAACAAATTTAAATATTAGTCAAAGCAGTGTTCCCCGTAATTTTATTGGGGATACCCTGACCCCCAGCGGGACCCCGCGACCCTCATGAAAGTCAAGCTCTGTAATTTCATTTATATTGCCAAATCACAACAGTGAAGTTATTTCAGGTCACTTTTAATTTGAGCAAATTTATTTAATGTAATTTTCTTGATGGTCATCTCCACTTTTCCTCCACTCTTCCATGCACAAACAAATGCAAGAATAAAACGAGACTAGCGGAGCTAACTTGGTGTTTACTATACTGTAGAGGGAGGAGCTAACCCTAGTTGTTGGAGTGTGTCTATATGTTTTATGTGTTAACGGACTGGGGTTTAGCTGTAGTGATGTTGTTATTTATGTTTGGGGGTCCAAGCTGCGAAGCTGCAGGAACCCCATTGTTTTTATTAGTGTTATGATTATTGGGGTCCAAGCAGCAAAGCTGCAGGAACCCCATTGTTTTTGTTAGTATTTTTATTATTATTATTATTGTTGGGGACCAAGCAGCGAAGCTGCAAGGAACCCATTGTGTTTCTACGTTTTCTTTTTCTTCTTATTATTATTGGAGGTCCAAGCAGCGAAGCTGCAGAAACCCCACTGTTTTTGTTAGTGTTGGGGGTCCAAGCAGCGAAGCTGCTGGAACCCATTGTTTTTCTACGTTTTCTTAGTATTATTGGGGGTCCAAACAGCAAAGCTGCAGGAACCCCATTGTTTTTGTTAGTGTTATTGGGGTCCAAGCAGCGAAGCTGTGAGGAACTCATTGCCCGAAATTTACAAACAAAGTATCTTTGTGATCCTTGGATCATGCTGAGTTCAGCCTACCCTATGACATCAAAATGCGTCATGATAGATTTTCCGCCATCTTGGATTTTGTCTAAAACCTTTAAAAAGTTTCACGCATCGCAAATTTTGTCCGATTCTCAAGAAAATCGGCACAGACTATCTTTAGACCAAGCCGCACAAAAGTTACTTATTGCCGTCCTCGCCGTTGCATTTGTACGCCCGACACAGTCAATTAAATGTGGCGGCGAAGGTGCCGTTTTCAATGTGGGATCATATCTCAGCAACGGTGAGACATATTGACATCACATTTGAGAATATGGGTCCTGACTCAGTCCCAAGTGGACACGATGAATTTGGTGTCGTTTGGCCTCTAGGGGGTGCTGTAATTAGAAAAACGTGTTTTTTGCTCATATCTCTTGATTGGTTTGTATTTGAAATGACTTTGTGACATCCACAGGTACTGTGGGGTGCCCCATTGATAATTCATGCCAACTTTTCGTGTTAGCCAATCGTTGTCGGCGGTGGCTGCGCCAAACAAGAAGTTTGCTCTTATCTCGGCGACGCTTTGACTTCCAAAGACCAAACTTGGTCGGACTTTTTGGGACTCCCTCCGAAATGCGCAATAAAAATTTGGTGTCACTCGGCCACTAGGGGGTGTCAAAATTAACAAAATTGCGTTTTTGCTCTTTTCTCTTTACATGTTAGGATTTCCCACTAGATTTTCATGTCTGCTGATACTGTGGAATGTCCCCTTTCAGGATCTGGCAAAACTTTTCATGCAATTTGCAAGAATGTGGCCGCCATATTGGATTTTGTCAAAAACATTTAAAAAGTTTCACGGGTCGCAAATTTTGTCTGATCCTCGCGAAAATCGGTACAGAATATCTTCAGACCGAGCGTTTTCATTGTCCAATCCGTTTGTCCACAATAGCCAATCGAAATCACATTTTCTACTGTCTCTTCATATAAGCCAGTGCTGGCCTATTTTTTTCACATCCGTACAACCAGGGGGAGCTCAAAGGCCGCACATCTCGGCTGTTTTCTAATTAGATTTGATGCCTAGAGGCGTCATTCGCGCCATGCCTGCTTTTAATTTTCATGCTGATATTATTAAACTGCCAAAAAATGCAATGCATTCTGGGAGTCGTAGTCTCTGCCGCTACCGACCGCTATGTGTTTTTACAAGGGGAATTACATTCCCAGATGCCGTTCATTCACCACATTAGTGCTATTACTTGTCTTGCTGAAATATAATTTTTCGCGACATAAGTCGTTTGTTTCTGAACTGTCCATGCTGTGTTTTAGTTCATGCTGGTCGGGCTTCTCTTCTCCCTCTCCCCCCCCTCCCCTCGGAAAGAGCCCGGTGGTTCGCCTGTTCGCCCAGCCTTTGAAACGTGTACCACACGTTTAATGTCTTTACGTTCGTTGCATTATGTCCCAATCACAATCAGTGGGAGAGTAAGCAGCAGTTGTGTTTCGTGTTATTTTGTTCAACTTTAACGATACAAGAAACTGCTTCAGAGCGAACGACCAGAGAATTCACTCAGCAGTACGTCAGTGCGCATGCATCCTGAATACAAGTAACACGTGTGCCTCTAATTAGGGCCCGGCAGATGGCACTCGTTGCTACTGCAACAATTTACTGACTGTATTAGTGAACTGAGGCAGAGGTCTATCAACGATTACAATCATCAATATAGCTGCATGCAGCAATGAGGGGGTCCAAGCACATCGGCCATAAGGCTAGATGAGAAGTTTCGAGCGAATCAGCAAAGGATTGCGGGAAATACGAGCTGGCTTCCTGGTTGGCGGCTCCGCCGGAAGTTTTGATTGGCTGTAGCGGGCAAACGGATTGTAAAATGAAAATGCCACTAAGTAACTTATGTGCAGCTCGGTCTAAAGATAGTGTATGCCACTTTTCATGAGAGTCGGACAAAATTTGCAACCTGTGAAACTTGTTAATCGTGTCCACTTGGGACCGAGTCAAGACCCATATATTCAAATGTGATGTCAATATGTCTCACCATTGCCGAGATATGAGCTCACATCAAAAAAGGTGCCTTTGCCGCCACATTTGATTGGCTGTGGCAGGCGTACAAATGCAACGGCGAGGACGGCAATTAGTAACTTTTGTGCGGCTTGGTCTATAGATAGTCTGTTCCGATTTTCGTGAGAATCGGACAAAATTTGCGTTGCGTGAAACTTTTTAAAGGTTTTAGACAAAATCCAAGATGGCGGAAAATCTATCATGACGCATCATGACGTCATAGGGTCGGCTGAACTCGGCATCATCCAAGGATCACAAGGATACCTTGTTTGTAAATTTCGGGCGTATGATTCAAAAGTTACATGCGCAAATGTACTTCCAACTTTGACCCGTTGGTGGCGCTAGAGCGTACTTACTGGCAACATGTGACTCAGTCAAATTAAAGATATGAATGTCCTTAATCGATGTGCAAAATTTCACAACTTTTTACCATACTGTTCAATGGGCTGCCATCGACTCCAACGGCAGTAGACGGAAGAAGAATAATAAGAAAACTCCTCCAAAACCAAGGAGTAGGTGATAGATTTTCATGGGAAATGGACAGAATCTGCCTCTGTTCACATCAGTGGGGATTTTGTGGCGAGGGTCAGCGACTTCAGATTCCTGGAGACATGCATCTCACAATACCTCACCTGGAATACCACAGCCCTTGTCAAGAAAGCACAGCAGTGGCTGTATTTTGGGAGATCCTTGAGGAATGTCAGTCTCCCCAGAAACTGCTATTGACCTTTTACAGATGTTCTATTCTGAGCATCATTACACATAACATATGGTATGGAAACAGCACTAAAACTGACAAAAAAGCTGTGGACTGAGTCAGGAAATCAGCACAGGATTTAATACAGTCAAAACTCCCCTCGTTGCTGCGTGCAAATACATACAGTGTGATGTTACTGAAATGCTGCTTCTTCATTTTGACAGTATGTATTAAGTATTGCATTTTTACTTAAATTGTTCAGTCAAGGGAGTGGCATCTTAATTTTGTTGTACTGTGTACAATGACAATAAAGGCATTCAATTCAGTTTAATTATTTCTTAAATTAAGGTTATTTTAGATAAATAATATAAACGGAAACACTTACATGAGCGGTGTGTGTAGCCCAGGCTGTAGACTGGACAATTTTATAAGATACATTCTGCTTTACCTTTGAGTATTAATCCTCTTATTTTTCTTATTAAAGCTTTCCTCTTGGCTAGTGGGAGAATCTTCTGTCTGTGTTATGGTGTGATATGGCATATGCATGGCACAGACCAGAAATACTTGGGTATGGGTGGTCAAAAAGGTACAGGGGATCATGGGGAATCCACTCCCAGATCTATATTCGTTGTATGCTAGCTAGCTGTGGTGATGTGTGACCCTCTTAGACCAGAGACAAGGGAGTCCCTTGTTAATAGTTATTTTATTTTATTTATTGTACAATTTATTAGGGGCTACGGGGCAACGACCGCATGCGGCTCTTTCGGTTCTTTGCTGCGGCTCTCCGAGGCAAGGACGCTGATTAAAGTCGTTCACTTTTCCACGCTAACTGCCTCAGAAAGGCAGTAACTGTTCACTCAGTAGTAAACAAGCAAGAGCTCCACAACAATTGAATGTCACTGGATGCCACACTACTCACCCTCATGGTTGTAACCATAGACATTAATAGGTATCTATGTCTATGGTTGTAACGCTGTAACATCCAACAAAAACACTGAACTCCCATAGTTTATTGCAGCACATAGTCTACTCCTTGTTATCAAGTATTTAATTCAAATGTATTTTATTTTACTTTGTTAGTTTATTTAATATATGATCTGTGTAACATTAAAATAAAATGTGTTTAATTTTTTGTCGCTCAAAATATGTCACAACTGTGTCAACTGAAATATGTCATAAATCCCTGTTAAGTATAGATAAATAACATTTCGTTTTCTCTGTAGCAGTTCTTTCATTTCATAAATGCAACACACTATATACATAGCATAGATGTAAAACATGATATATGCAGTGTTACCTTCATTTGTCAAATGGGTTTTGTGGCTCCCAGTGTTTTCTTTTCTGTGGGAATCGGGTCCAAATGGTTCTTTGAGTGTTGAAGGTTGCCGACCCATGCCCTAAACTAACTGTGCTAAATGTGAGTTAAGTGTGCTAACTGTGGGTTAACTGTGCTCACTGTAAGCCAACTGTGCTAACCAAATGCTAATTGTGCTAAATGTAGGCTAACTATGCTAACTCTCATTTTGACAGAGACGGTAGCCCTTTCCAAATTTCCCAGAGGGAATTTTCTAGTTTGACTTACTGTTTAATAAAACGGCCAATGAAGTCATGGGGTGATGCTTGTTAAACAAATGATGAGACTCAACAAAGCTCGAAATAAATGAATAAATAAATCATATGTAATAATACATATAGATAATATGACTTCAGTGTAAATCATATCTTGAAACCTAGTGATGATAATGCTACAATGAAATCAGAAAAAAAAGGTTTGTACTAAATTTGAAACATTGCTAGACTGGTAAGGGACAGGTCACCCACCCAAATGCCCTATTAAAATAAAATATCAAACAAAAACTCACTAATACATTTATATTTTATATGGAAAAGATCACCTCCCAATGTATATTTTGAATTAATTGAGATTTGAGGAATAATATTGCTAGATAGATAAGAAGAACACTGTGAGGAACACCATACAGTGGGGGAAATAAGTATTTGATCCCCTGCTGAATTTGTAAGTTTGCCCACTTCCATAGAAATGATCAGACTCTGGTTTTTATGGTTGTTTACTGGTTATGGGTATAGACAGAATATCAGTCGAAAATGCATAAAAAACACACAATCTAAAAGTTATAAATTGTTATGTATTTTATTAAGGGAAATAAGTATTTGATCCCCAAGCACAACACAAGTCAGTACTTTGTAGAGAAACCTTTGTTGGCAAGCACAGCGATGAGACGTTTCTTGTAGTTGGTCACCAGGTTTGCACACAGCGCAGGAGGGATTTTGGCCCATTCATCTTTACAGACAGTCTCTAAATCCTTCAAGTTTCTTGGCTGCCTCTTGGAAACTCGGAGCTTCAGCTCCCTCCACAGGTTTTCGATCGGGTTAAGGTCTGGAGACTGACTAGGCCACTCCATGACCTTAATATGCTTTTTCTTGAGCCACTCCTTTGTTGTCCTGGCAGTATGTTTTGGGTCATTGTCATGTTGGAAAACCCACCCACGAGGCATCTTCAGTGTTCTTGCTGAGGAAAGAAGGTTTTTGTCCAAGATGTTACAGTACATGGCTGCATTCATTGGCCCCATAATGCGGTGAAGTTGCCCTGTACCCTTTGCTGAAAAACAGCCCCAAAACATGATGTTTCCACCTCCATGCTTAACCGTGGGTATGGTGTTCTTTGGGTCATACTCATGTTTTTTCATCCTCCAAACACGGCGGGTCGAGTTAATGCCAAATAGCTCAACTTTGGTTTCGTCAGACCACAGCACTTTCTCCCAAGCCTTCTCTGAGTCATTTAGATGTTCACTGGCAAACTTAAGGCGGGCCTGTACATGTGCCTTCTTGAGCAGGGGGACCTTGCGGGCACTGCAAGAGTTCAATCCATAACGGTGCAGTGTGTTGCCAACTGTTTTCTTGGTGACGGAGGTCCCAACTGCTTCCAGATCATTAACAAGCTCCTGCCGTGTTGTTTTAGGCTGCTCCCTCACCTTTCTCATCATCATCCTCACTCCATGAGGCGAGATTTTGCAGGGAGCTCCAGACCGAGGACAGTTGATGGTCCTTTTATGGGTCTTCCACTTGCGAATAATGGCACCAATAGTTGTCACCTTCTCACCAAGCCTTTTGCTGATGGTTTTGTAACCTATACCAGCCTTGTGCAGGTCTACAATCTTGTCCCTGACATCTTTTGACAGCTCTTTGGTCTTGCCCATGGTGCTGTAGAAGTTGGAATGTAAGAAACTGATTCTTAGAGCAGGTGTGCTTTATATACATGACGAGTTAAGATCAGGAGTATTGGTAATTAGTTGACTGAGCACAGCTGTGTGCCACATGCGCACCAGCCAATCTGTAGGAGCCTGAATTCTAAGTGAATTGTTGGGGATCAAATACTTATTTCCCTTAATAAAATACATAACAATTTATAACTTTTAGATTGTGTGTTTTTTATGCATTTTCGACTGATATTCTGTCTATACCCATAACCAGTAAACAACCATAAAAACCAGAGTCTGATAATTTCTATGGAAGTGGGCAAACATACAAATTCAGCAGGGGATCAAATACTTATTTCCCCCACTGTATATGTCACTTCCAAATATATTCAGAATAGAAAGCAATTTAATAACAGACAGTGTTTTCTTGTGCAGTGAGTGATTGAAATAATTTTTTTCTTGTCAGACAACAGCATTTAACGTGCCACCTCTGGATGCCCTTACCGACACTGCATATAATTTGTAGTTGTTTTTCTTCTTAGCTTTGCTACCTCTTTCTGTTCTTCAAGGTCCCCAGCTACTCTTTGGTCATCAGTGCTGTGGATAGCGGAGTCCCAACCATGTCCTCTGCTGTGATCGTCAATATAGACATCTCTGATATTAATGATAACCCACCAACCTTCTCCCCTGCAAACCTTACTGCTGTCATACAGGTAAATGCAACGATTGGCATATTTACTTATATGCAAAGAACAATGTCTCATGAAAAAACAGATTGTTTTAATTTAAATTTAATTGTCAGTGTTAACACCCTTTACTCTTGCATTGAGCCCTAGCAATTAATCAAAACTAATTAAGGAATAAATAATAATATCATATAGTTGATCTGATCATTAGGGATTTCCACCAACTCAATTTTCCAGTTAGTCTAGGAACATCATCTCTATGTGTAAGGAAGCACTTAATTTAATAATGCATCACAATGCAGCAACTATGGTTAAAGTAAGAAAAAGAAACAAAACCACATTGCAACTAAAATGGCACAGTATAAAAGTCAAAAATCAAACAAAGGGAAGGGCAATGTTAAACTGAAAAAGTCATTTCAGAAGGAGAATCACTGAAAAAGGGAATGGAAAAGGGCAATCAAATTCTAAAAGCAATAAGTAAGAAACTCAAATTCCAAAAAGCATTAAACAAAGAAAAGGGCTAACTCTGGGTTCGTGTTCAGTTTTTTCACTGTCACAACTTTAGGTCGTCACTGCATTACGTCGTTCAGGTCATGTCTTATGGATGAAAACAATTTTGTCTCAGTTATGTACCATAATGCTTCAGCACCTCAAAGCTTAGTCCTTAGTCAGCAATTACAAGCACTACTTAAATTTACCAATAGAATTTCTCTGGATGCACCAAACAAATAAATGATCTCACTGTCTTTTACAATCTGATCCCTATGAGACTCCCTCTGAGATGGATTCTAACTGTCCCCTTAAGATGCAGCCTTTAATTAATAAAAGATCATATGTATATATCCAGATTCAAAATTTCACTGTCTTTGACTGAGCCTTAAATTCTTATTATGAACCTTCATCTTTCCATTTTTTCCTTAGGAAAACAAGCCAATTGGCACCAGTATCCTGCAGTTGTCAGTCATCGATCAGGACTCCTCCTACAATGGACCACCTTTTGACTTCCATATACTTGCAGGAAATGAAGGCGGGGAATTCATGCTGAAGAAAGATGGAACACTTGTGGCTAATCAAGTATTCCGAAGGGATTTGGCAACTGAATATAAAATTCAGATACAGGTACAGTCAAACAGTTTCATATCAAACCAGTTCAAGGTAAAGCTATGTCAGTAAATTTCTCTTACATACAGTATAAGGCATTTTAATAAACTGCTCACAATGACATCCATAACTAGTAGATTATAGTAGTCAGTTTATCTAAATTATATATTTTTTCTAAATTATATATATGATATAGTTTTATTTAACATTCATTATTACACAGGATAAGATGTTACAATCCCAAGATCCCAGGCAAAATTAATTTAGAAGCCCAGTCCAACTGAAAACCAACCAACAACCCAGCAGTCAGCTACCTTCTAGCAACCAACAAGAAGTCACAAGCTTACTATCCTAGCCAATGGCAGTAGACGCTATCTGGCACATCATTGGGGTTTTCAAGTGGGCATCTCCCTTCACCAGTGTTTTGTTAAGTTAGGCCCACAACACCTCAAGAAGGCTTAACAGTGAGTTCTAGCATCTTGGAGTCATTCCCCTCCATGCTGCCACCACACAACCATGTGACTTTGAACCACCAAGAGATTAGCGTAGCCCATTTTACTGCTATTCAACAAAGTACACAGTTGTGTTGGTCCGGTCTCAAAGCTACCCCTAGCTACCTAACATCAAATATTATCCAAATGGTTTCATTAATTTAATTTAATTTTCTGTAACTGTATATCCACTGGAGTCTTTTGAAGGGTTGGACTCTATCCCAGCTGTCATTGGGCAAGAGGTACACTGTGAATTTGAAGCATGACTCTACTGGTATTTCTCCTATTTGACAGAAGAGTTTTTCCTTATATTCTACTTAAAATGTGATAAATATGTTGCTTTAATTGCCCTGGTAAAGTTACATGTGGATGCTTATTCTCCAAGCAGGAGATCTTATTAACCACAATCAAATCTGTAATTTGAGTTAGTGAACTTGTCAAGTTATAAATAAAATATTGAACTATCAAAAATATATAAATTATTTTTATTGTCTTCTTGACTATCATCTTTTCTATCAGTTTTCTTTTTCATCTGTCTTTTTCTTTAATGAATTTTGTTCTTTGTCCTCCAGGTGACAGACTCTGGGAAGCCTCGTCTATCTTCTTTATCCATGCTGACAATTAGAGTTATTGAGGAGAGCCTGCATCGGCCAGTGGCACTGCCACTAGAAGTTCATGTTGTCACTATGGAGGATGAATTTCCTGGTGGTGTGATTGGTCAACTGCATGCCACTGATGCTGACCCGTATGATGTCCTGACCTTTGGCCATGCCCCACCCTCCCAGCGTAGTCTATTTAAGATCAATTCTCATGATGGAAAGATCAATGCCCTGGGTGGGTTGGATGCAGGCTGGTACTCTCTGAATGCTAGTGTCAGTGATGGCCGGTTTGCTGTTCCTGTGTCTGTAAGTGTGCATGTGGAGCAGGTAATACCAGAGATGTTGCGTGAGGCAGTGACGGTCCGCTTCGAGAGTGTGGAGCCACAACAGTTTGTGGCACTGCACCTGAAGAGCTTGTTGAAGTTATTCCAGAAGGTCGCAGCTTCGCAACAGCTAGATACACTGCACCTGCTCAGTCTGCAGCCAGTTGGTGGTACGCAACAACTGGATGTACTCATCACCATGGAAACAGCAGGGGGTGGGTATTACAAAGCAGCCTACCTCACCCAGAAACTTAGTGCATCACGTCGGCTGCTGGAGGATGTGCTCAGAGTCTCAGCTATCCTGGATAAAAACTGCTCAGGGTTGGAGTGTCGTGGGGCGCATTGTGAAGAGAGCATTATTCTGGATTCGCATAACCTGGCTACATACAGCACTCCACAAGTCAGCTTTGTCTCACCTCGCTTCCACCGGACCTCACACTGTACATGCAATGGTGAGTTAGAAAATCTCTGTAGAATGCATACAAAGATAGATTTAGTAAGTGATGACAGGCTTAAGAAAAGAAGCTTTTCCTTTCGAAATGGGAAGCAGGGTGAAGCAGTTGAGTGATAGTTCAAGGTGAATTGGTACTCATAGTTAACATATACAACATTGTTAATATGGTGCACTGAAAATGTTTTTATGATAATCTTATTGGATTTTCTTTATATCCTAATATGTATGTATGTACAGATGCCAGCTGTTCTGCTCTGCTAGGACAGTGTGAGGACCAGCTATGTCCTGAAGACATGGAGTGTGTTCCTGTAGAGATTGCTAGAGGACGATACTCATGCCAGTGTCCACATAGCAAACTGGAAGAGTGTGCAGGTGTGTGTATGTGTGCATGTACCTTTGTAAAAAATTTTTATTTTTTTTTTGTATAACCTTACTCAATGTTCTGTGTCCAGGTCATTCATCTCTGAGCTTCTCAGGTAGCAGCTATATCAAGTACAGACTATCTGACCGGCTGCAGACAGAGCTGAAACTCAGCCTGAGGATTAGAACACTGCAGAGTCAAGGAATCATCATGTACACACACACAGAGCCTGGTACTATACTCAAGGTATATACATGCACATTCAATTGTGTTTAATTCCTTGTTCCATAATCGCAGCACTATTTGTCTAACCTTAAACTTAAGCTACATCTAACATTACCCTAAACCCATAAAATGTAAAGGGGGTAGGTTGCCAAAGAGTGACAGTGTAAACAGAATTATATCCCCACATTATGAACTGTACAAATACACAGATGCCAGTCAAGCCATATATTAGGGCAGGTCAGTACACAGCTGCTTATTAGGGCTACAGGGCTTCACCTGAGGCCTAGCCCCTAAGGAACGCCCACAGGGTGTCCACACTCTTGTTCTCTGAATCTTTATTATTATTATTATTAGGGGCTACGGGGCAACGCCCGAGCCTCCAGTCTCCAGCAGCAAGCTGTAGACTCTATATCAAAACGTGCAGTTCGATCGGGATCGGTGTGCTATTAATTTTCTTTCCGAAATACGAATTTCCCATTTAAAATGAATGGGACGGCCGAAGAAACGCAAAAAAGGCCGTTTTTCAAAGGTCTACTGCTCAGGCATACTTTCACCTACAGACTTCATTTAAACTTTAAAATGTAGACACAAGCCTCGTGTATTGGTGTATTACTTCTCGTTTTGATATGTTTTATAGTTTATGATCAATCACTGTTCAATGACCATGATCTTTTTCAAAAAAACACATTTAGTTACCCTATATGTAGCACAGTTAGCTTACAGTTAGCACACTTAACCCACAGTTAGCACACTTAATGCACAGTTCGCTTACAGTTAGCATAGTTAGCCTACATTTAGCACAGTTAACCTACATTTAGTACAGTCAAACCACATGTCGCACACTTAACCAACATTTAGCACAGTTAGCATACAGTTAGCACAGTTAGCTTAGAGTTAGTACAGTAAGCCTGTGTATGAGAGAGTAATGCGCGCTTTCGCCCGCATGTTTGTACATCCTACTACTCTTCCTGAGTGTATCTGTAACTGTAATAACATAAAGTTACCTGCGTGTTGGTGTGTGCATGTGTGTTTATGTGTGTGACGCGCTTTTGCGCGCGCCCATGTATGTGACTGTGTGTGTGTGAGGGTGAGGAGGACGCGCGCGCATGTGTGTGTGTAACTGTAATCACAGAGTTACCTGTGTAGTGTGTGTGGTTGTGTGTGTGTGGGTGAGGAGGGCACGCTTGCGTGCGCATGTGTATTTCTAACTGTAATCACAAAGTTACCTGTGTAGTGTGTGTGTGTTGGTGTGTATTGTTGTAACATAAATGTATGGGACACAGGGATCAGCTGTATTAACAGCAGAGACAACTGATTAATGAATTGGTCTCAGCTGTTGCCCAGAGCTGCGGCTCAGGGGTTGCCGTGGCAACTCACAGTGGTCGTCAATGACGACGGAAGCGCGCGGAGCCAGGACACAGAAAAGAGCTAGATTTCCCTCCTTTTTGCTGGTCTCACATTTTGGCTCACTTTGACAAAACGGTAACTCCCATAAGAAAAACAAGCAGACCGTGGGCATCGTAAGACCTTCCTGAAGACTTTATTGTTTTTTGTCCCCCTGGAGTAAATATTCTGGACACACTAGCGAGTTAAACACAAAGGTCCTTCTCCTTTTCTCAGAAAATCTTTGCATTGGAGTGAATGGAGAGCAGACAGGTACTTTACCGCGAACAGAGGCTCACAGTTTAAATTCTGTACGTCTCACTGCTTTGCTGAGCACGTTGTGAGAGACACAACAAGTTTGTCTACAACTGTGGAAAAAATCATGTGTCTAGTGTGTAAATTGTGGCCAGGACGAGCGTGTAAAGAGAAAAATTTCAGGTAATTTCACACACTTTCTCACACTCTAAGTACCAATATTACGCACTCTAAAACGAGATTCGAGAGAAATTTTTATGGTCATTGAATAGTGATTGATAAACAACAATAAGATATATCAAAATGAGGAAATAATACACCAATACACAAGGCTTGTGTCTACATTTTAAAGTTCAAATGAAGTCTGTAGGTGAAAGTATGCCTGAGCAGTAGACCATTGAAAAACTGTGATTTTTGGGTGTTCTTTTTCAGACGTCCCACTCATTTTCTATGGGAAATTTGTTGCAGTTTTTTCACGACTTACATCGCAAAAAATTCGTATTTCAGAAAGAAAAGTTTTCTCTGCTGTTAATACAGCTGATCCCTGTGTCCCATACATTTACGTTACAACAACACACACCAGCACACACACCTCCCCATCCACACAGGTAACTTTGTAATTACAGTTACACACACATGCGCGCAATTGTGCCCTCCTCACCCACACACACACACTACACACTACACAGGTAACTTTATGATATTAGTTACACAGACACATACGCGTACAAGCGCGCCCTCCTCATACACACACACACTACACAGGTAAATTTGTGATTACAGTTACACACATGCACGCGCGCAAGCGCGCCCTCCACACACACAAATACACGTGTGTTAGCGTGCTACACAGAAACACACAGGTAGCTTTATGTTATTACAGTTACAGATACACACACACAAAGAGGACACACACACATACGCGCGCAAGCACGCATTACTTTGTCACACACAGGCTAACTGTGCTAACTGTAAGCCATCTCTGCTAACCGTATGCTAACTGTGCGTCATCTCGGTTAAGTGTGCGACATGTGGGTTGACTGAACTAAATGTAGGCTAACTGTGCTAACTTACAACAACACACACCAACACACACTACACAGGTAACTTTGTGATTACAGTCACACACACACATGCACGCCCTCCTCACCCTCCTTACCCACACACACACACGCACACACAAACTCACTACACAGGTAATTTTGTGATTACAGTTACACAAACACAGGCGCGCACAAGCGTGCCACACACATACACACACATGCACACTTTATGTTATTACAGTTACATATACACTCAATAAGGTTAGTAGGATGTACAAACATGCGCGTGAAAGCACACAGGATAAATGTGCTAAGTGTGAGCTAACTGTGCTAACCGTATGCTAACTGTGCTAAATGTGGATTAAGTGTGCTAACTGTAAGTTAACTGTGCTAAATGTGGGTTAAGTGTGCTAACTGTGGGTTATCTGTGCTAACTGTAAGCTAATTATGCTAAATGTAGGCTAACTGTGCTAAATGTAGGCTGTGCTAACTCCCATGCTGACACAGACGGTACCCCCAGCATTAGCTCCCCGTGGCCCTTTCAAAATTTCCCAGAGGGAATTATCTGTTTCATTTTGTTGATGTAATTATTAGTAATATTTCACAGATATTGCAACAGTATGAAATTTAAATTTAAATTAAATATCCAACAGTTTGTACTTGTACGGTGTACATTTTAGGCCATCCTCAGGATCAGGCTTCAGCATCAGACCTCAGATGAAAAGGTATAAGGTCTCAGGAAAACTTCTGTCACACCAAACAGCCACATGAAAAATAGTTGTTGGACCAAAAGGCCTAAGAAAAAAAACTTGTTACAATGAACTG
The DNA here is from genome assembly GCF_022458985.1 of Mugil cephalus. Classification (NCBI taxonomy): domain Eukaryota; kingdom Metazoa; phylum Chordata; class Actinopteri; order Mugiliformes; family Mugilidae; genus Mugil; species Mugil cephalus. The sequence continues at coordinate 28,175,324 of NC_061778.1, forward strand.
CCTCATAAAAACAATCTACAGACTAAAAGGCATCATAAAAGAACTTTTCACAATGAACTGCCTCAGGAAAAAAATGTCAGACTGAACAGCATCAGGAAAAAAAATTATCACATTGATCGGCATCAGGAAAAAAAAATAAATCTCACTGAATGGCATCAGAACAAAAGTTGTCACACTGAACAGTTGCCATGGCAGCTATGGTCGCGACTTGATGGCTTAGTTGTCTCTGGCCGACGTCATTTATTTCCACAATCAAACCATGGATGTATTATACTGTATTAGATCCATGGATCAAACCTAGACCAAAGACTATCTTTGTCTAGACTCTGCATCCGTGACTATTTTTTCCTGATTCCGTTCAGTGTGACAACTTTTTTACTGATGCTGTTCATGTGTGAGAACTTTTGCGCTGATGCCATTCAGTGTGATATTTTTTTTTTCCTGATGCCGATCAATGTGATAATTTTTTTTCCTGATACCATTCAGTGTGACAACTAATTTACTGATGCTGTTCAGTGTGACATTTTTTTTTCCTGAGGCCGCCAAGCAGCGTTTCACATTGTGAAAAAAATTTTTATGATGACTTTTAGTCCAGTGATTTTTTTTATGAGGCAGTTCATTGTAACAAGTTTTTTCGTACTATTGACAATTTTTTTCGGCCTTTTGGTTCGATAACGGTTTTTCATGTGGCTGGTTGGTGCAAGTGTGACAGAGGTTTTACTGAGACCTTATACCTTGTCATCTGAGGTCTGACGCTGAAGCCTGATCCTGAGGATGTCCTAAAATGTACACCGTATACTTGCAGTGCAAAGCCAGTCATTTCCTTTACTGAACAGCGTAATTGGAAATACCAGCAATGTTTATTTGTGTCTGTGTGTAGTTGGAAAAGGGGAAGCTGTTGTTCCAGCTGGCCTATGGTTCTGTTGGAGCTAGTGACACTCTGGACATGTTGGGCATCTCTAGCCATCGTATCAATGATGGCAGCTGGCACACTGTGGCACTGGAGTTGAACTGCAACTTCAGCAGTTTGACACTGGATGACAGCTACATTGAGCAGCGCCGTGGACCATCATTCCCCCAACCGCTCACTTCAGACAGAACTATCTACTTTGGAGCACTGGTTAGTTCATGAGTATCTGTAGCAGCTACACAGCAACTATTTAATTAATTGTACATACCCTCAAATCCACAGAGCATGCTACATGGTTGACGAAAGGAGACTCTGACACTGGCTACTAGACAAACTAGATTACTCTTCTTTTTCTGTCATATTCAACATTTTGATTTGTGATAACACAGTGTTGTGGTGGTTAGCAATGATGCCTCACAGCAAGAAGGAGTACTCCAGTTTTCTCCCACCATTCAATTCAAAATTGGCCATGTGAGTGTGAATGTTTGTCTGTCTCTCTGTGTTACCCCTGCGATAGACTGACGATCTATCCGGGGTGTGCTCCGTCTCATGCCCAGTGACAATGATGATCCAGCCCCCCTGTGACCTTTCAGAGGAAAGCAGTTACAGAAAAAGAATGAATAACTTATTCACATTTTCAATAGATTTTTTCGGATTTTAGTCTAGATTGACTGTCATTCCCAAACAATTTCTAAACTGCTTTTCTCCATTGCTGATATACCTGGTATACAGAATTAATTTCCTGTGTGGTATTTCGGTTGAAACCTAAAACTTGATTTCTGACCCCTTTCTATCCAGGTACAGCCCCCAAACTCTCGCAGTCTCATAGACTCCCAAAAGGATCTGCGGGTGCTTGCAGGTTTCCAAGGGTGTCTGGACAGTGTCAAGATGAATAACAATGAGCTGCCACTACAGAACAAACTTTCACATTATGCAGAAGTGGTGGGATTAACGGAAGTGAAGCTTGGCTGCATACTTTACCCTGACTCATGTCTGCAGCAGCCATGCCACAATGGAGCCACTTGCACCAGTCTCTCTTCTGGTGGTGAGTAACCGAGAACACCATCACAAGCACAGAGAAGGTCCTAAAAAGTTGGCAGGTCTTTAATTACATATTGATTATTAAATCAAGTGTGTTTGGGCTGTTTAAGTTATTTGGTAAATGTGAACTTATTGGTAACCTTTGTTTAATAGTGACATTTTTGGAGGTTGCATTTGCTCCTCCAAATACAATACAAAAATCCTGATGAACCCATGAATAGCTGGCATGGTTTTAAGATAAAGTATTAGCCTTAAGTAATGTTAAGCGATCTGAAAGCCTCAACAAGGATGATGTGATAGGAATAGCTGTGTATATTCTATTTATTATATATAGGACATCGAAAATTAACACCATAGTCGTACTGGTTATATTGATTTGCTATTTTTCAGCTATAAGAAGTAACCACAGCTTAGAGCAAATGTAACCTATAATAAAATCCCAAGTGTATACACTGACCAATTCATTAGTTACACCATTCTACCTCAACAGTAAACAGTATATAGTAAGCTCATTGAAATGTTCAAGAAAACAATGAGACAACAATGAGATGATTTTAGCTTTGTGACATGAGGTGTTATATCCTGCTGAAATTAGCCTGAGAACAGGAATATACTTCAAATCTTTTATTGATCAATTTTGATCAATGGCACTCAATGCGGCCTTTGACTGCTGTAGCCCACTTTCTTTAAGGTTTGATGGGTTGAGTTTTCAGAGATGATCTTCGTGTATACTACTACTACTTTCCATTAACGGCTGGGTACCTGTTGTTAAGGAGGGGCACTGTGTGCCTAAGCTACTTACCATATGAATGGTGCTGTGACAACGTCATTGTCAGTCAGTGGGTTTACATACACAGCTTAATGGAACTATGCTCGAAATTAGACATCCTGAATGCAGTCATTGTCCCAGTTTACATGCAACGGAAAAAATCGAATAACTGACAAGAACATGTCTTCATTTTCCACGGTATGTGTCTGCTCGGCAGGTTAATACTGTGCTATTACATCATATAATAAACAAGAGTCGTTTATGCAGCAACAGCAAAGCTGCTGAACCCACTGTTTTTCCCCATACATTTTCTTATTATTGTTATTCTTCTTCCATCTTCTGCCATTGGAATCTATGGCAGCCCATAGAACCGTATGGTAAAAAGTTGTGAAATTTTGCACATTGATTAAGGATATTCGTATCTTTAATTTGCCTGAGTCACATGTTGCCAGTAAGTACGCTCTAGCGCCACCAATGGATCAAAGTTGGAAGTACATTTGTGTATGTTGCTTTTGAACCGTACACCCGAAATTTACAAACAAGATATCCTTGTGATCCTTGGATCATGCTGAGTTCAGCCGACCCTATGACGTCATGATGCGTCATGATAGATTTTCCGCCATCTTGGATTTTGTCAAAAACCTTTAAAAAGTTTCACGGGTCGCAAATTTTGTCCGAAATTCTCAAGAAAATCTTTAGACCAAGCTGTAAAAAAAAGTTACTTATTGCCGTTCTCGGTGTCACATTTGTACGCCCGCCACAGCCAATTAAATATGGCAGCAAAGGCACCGCTTTCAATGTGAGCTCATATTCCCAAGTGGACACAATGTATTGGGTGTCGTTTGGCCTTGAGGGGGCGCTGTAATTAAAAAAACATGGTTTTTGTTCATATCTCTTGATGGGTTTATATTTGAAATGACTTTGTGACCACGACAGGTACTGTGGGGTGCCCCATTGATAATTCATGCCAACTTTTCGTGTTAGCTAATTGTTGTCGGCAGCGCCGCCGCCAAACAGGAAGTTTGTTCTTATCTCGGCGACGCTATGACTTCTGTAAACCAAACTTGATCAGACTCTTCAGGACTCCCTCTGAATTGCGCAACAAAATTTTGGTGTCATTCGGCCACTAGTGGGCGCTGTAATTAACAAATTGCGTTTTTTCTCTTTTCTCTTGATGTGTTAGAATTTCAGAGTAAATTTTCATGTTTACTGAAACTGTGGAATGTCCCCTTTCAGGATCTGGCAAAAGTTTTCACGCAATTGCAAGAATTTGTCCGCCATATTGGATTTTGTCAAAAACTTTTAAAAAGTTTCATGGGTCACAAATTTTGTCCGATTCTCACAAAAATCGGCACAGACTATCTTTAGACTAAGCCGCACAAAAGTTACTTGTGGCATTTTCATTGTCCAATCCGTTTGCCCGCTACAGCCAATCAAAATTGCCGGCAGAGTCGCCAACCAGGAAGTCAGTTCGTATTTCCGCCAATCCTTGGCCGATTCGCTCGAAACTTCTCGTCTAGCCTTATGGCGAACCTCCTCATTACTGCATGCAGCTATATTTTGGAGATGGTTTGCTTTTAAAGTGGCATGACCAATCTCTTCCACCACTTACAACAGCGCCATAAAGTGCAGTATGAGGAGTATGTCAAAATATGTGCTTGTGTGACATTTGGCACGTGGTTTTAAATTACAGTTGTGCTCAAAAGTTTACATACCCTGGCAGAATCTATGATTTTTTGAGCATTTTCCAGAGAATATGAATGATAACACAAAAACATTTTTTCCACTCATGCTTAGTGTTTGGGTGAAACCATTTATTGTCAAACAATTGTGTTTTCTCTTTTCAATGTTAATGTTGTGCTGTGAATTGCGCCACTGTCAAAATAAAAAGACTGGTACCCCACGATTATCGAATACTACTTGTGCCTGAAATGCACATCCCTACTTTGGACCTCCTTGCACTCTTCGACCTTCATGGGAAACATAAACTCAAATGTGATGAGCTAGAGGCCCTAGTGAAGACACAGATGCTGTACCATGAGTGCTGCCTTATGTGTTTAACATGTGGCAGTGAGTGAAAAGAACAAGATGGGGGACTGGTTCTGTTTGCAAATAACAGATGGTGCAACCTGGGACATACTACAGTGAAGGAGAAGCTATGCTGTCGGGATATTGAACCACTTGCAGTTGGATTGAGACCGTTTTATGTACTAAGGGAGTTTTCACACATCGTCGCCATTGTTGTTTACATGCAACCGCACACTGTGCCCGAAGTTGCATGTGATGTCATTCACGAGACTCCACGAGGTTACAGACTCAGCACCCTGATGCATGCATTGTCTCAGGGGACTTAAGGCCGGCTGTGACTCAGTAGATAGATCGGGTCTCTGAAAGACTGCTTTGAGCGCACTGACTGGAATATTATGGTACAGTCACAGGGGAACATGGACATTGACGCTATGGCTCACCAGTAAAAAATTCACTTTAAAATCTCACCATCCCATGTTGAAGCTGACAAAATCTGAGCATACAGACAGGACATATTTAAAAACACTGTATCCAACATTACAAAAGGATCACAGACTATATAAACTCTTGCAGAGAAACTGTGATGCCAGTGAGGACGGTGCATTGTTTTTCTAACAACGTCTGGATCACCAGCAGCATGAAGGCGCTCCTTAACCAGAAGAAGATGCTCTTCAGGGACAGAGACAGAGAGAAGCTCAGGAGAGTCCAGCACGAGCTGGAAGAGAGCCTGAGACAGGTGAAGATGGACTAAAAAAGGAAAGTGGAGAGGAAGCTGGAGAACAACAATACCGGGGATGTGTGGAGAGGAATGAGGACCATCACTGGTTACTCCAAGAAGAGCAGCCATATCACAGCAGGTGATGTGGACACAGCCAACGAGTTCAACCAGTTTTATGACAGGTTTGACACAGCAGCCAGTGCCTCGACCATTACCTCCCCCTCCTCCACCTCCTTCTCATCCCTCACAATGCAGCACCCCCAACACTGGTGCTGATTCCGATGCTGTGGAAGATTGGGTGACTGGCCAATGTTAACAGACTTGTTAACCCACCATCCACCATTCCCTCTGAAATCTTGTCCTCAGAAAAATTTGATCAATTTGCTTCTTTCTTTAATAACAAAATCATTACTATTAGACAAAACATTAGTGCCCTAAAATCTAGCACAGTACTCGCCATTCCTTTCCAGGAACTCCACCTGCGTCATGTCTCACTTTAACTGTTTAGATCTGACAGAACTTGACAATATTGTTGGTCAGTTCAGGTCCACAACCTGCTGCCTGGATCCTCTCCCAACTGCATTTTTCAAGACTGTCTTTTAACTTCTTAGCACCAGAGGTTCTACATATCATTAACTGGTCTCTTCAGTCAGGTATATTTCCCACATCACTAAAAACAGCTGTCATCAAACCACTTCTGAAGAAGAACAATCCGGATCAAAGTGTCATTGCAAATTACAGGCCCATCTCCAACTTACCATTCCTTAGCAAAATACTTGAAAAAACAGTTTACATTCAGCTCAAGAATTATCTCGCATTAAATAGCCCTTTAGATACTTATCAGTCTGGTTTTCATCCCCACCATAGCACAGAAACGGCATGTATTAAACTTTTAAATGATCTACGTATAAAGACAGACTCCAAAAAAATTTCGATTCTTGTTCTACTTGATCTTAGCTCTGTGTTTGACACCATTGACCACAACATTTTACTGGAAGGGCTTGAAAGGTGGGTTAGTTCTAAATTGGTTCAGAACCTACCTTTATGATAGGCAGTTTTATGTTTCTATTGGTGAATTCAACTCAAACAAAATGACCATTACATGTGGGGTACCTCAGGGGTCAATTCTTGGACCACTGCTGTTCAATCTCTACATGCTTCTACTCTCTCATGTCATCCGCAAACATAATCTTAGGGAATTGGTGCGCATGTACGAGTTTAAGTGTGTATGTGGTGAAAATGCATACACATGATTATTTACTTGCACTTGTATTTTTCAATTGATTCAGAATTGATTTTATTGTAACTGTTTGTATTGTAAGTATGTATACCTCTCGTAAGACACATTGAGTCTGCCATGTGCATGAAATTTGCTTTATAAATAAAATAAATTTGAATTGAATTGAATTATCAATGACTAAAGACCGGTGGCGTTCATGTTGCACATTATGAAGACATTGGAGATGATGTTTCTCTGCTTTCTAAGACCACAGGTAGAACATGAGCTAGACCCTGTGCAGTTCATGCAGTGTGCAGGAACAGGCGTGGATGATTCAGCCCTCTACATGCTTCACTGGGTTCACGCACACTTGGATGTATCAGGTGGATACATGAGGATAATGTTCCTGGATTTTTCAATTGCATTTAACACCATCCGGCCCCTCTTCCTCCAGAGAAAGCTGGAGGACATGGGGGTGGATCCTTCACTTCTTGAATCACGGACTACCTCACAGGAAGGCAGCAGTTTGTCTGGCCGAGGAACTGTACATCATCAGTAGCAGTGAGCAACATGGGGGCTCCCCAGGGGACGGTTCTGGCACCTTTCCTGTTTACCCTGTACACACTGGACTTCAAGTACAGGTCTGAGTCCTGCCACATTCAGAAATACTCTGATGATACAACTATTGTGGCACAGTGGAGTCCATCCTGGACAACATCAGGCACCCCCTTCATGACATCCTGGAGGGGCAGAGAAGCAGCAACAGAGGGAGGCTTATCTCACTATGCTGCAAGACATGAGAGATTCAGGAGGTCCTTTGTCCCCACAGCCATCAGACTGTACAACGCCTCTGTCTAAATGCTTAAATGCGTACTGTAAAGTGATAAATTGGTCAGCTGTACATAGTTTTAATATAGTCTTATACATATTTCCAGTCTTCCTCCTCCTCTTACACTGTTGATTTTGTTGGTGTGTTATGTTGATGTCTGTGTATGTTTGTGTACAAGTTACTGGAGACTGGAATTTCCCCCAGGGGATAAATAAATGGTCTTGGTCTTGCTTTTTTGATATAGCGCTTTTGTATCTACTCAAAGGTACTCAAAGTGCTTTCACAGTCAGAGACGCATCCACACATTTTCTCATACAAGCACACACACATTCACACACCAGTGCCAGTCACAAGATCAATCATCAGCATATGTTGTATCATTAGAATCTACGTGTTTCCTTCAGCTATATATGCGATATATGTATCTATTCAATTCAATTCAATTCAGATTTATTTACATAGCGCCAATAACAATACAAATCGTCTCAAGACACTTCACAAAACTCAGCCTGCAACCTCCAGAGCAAGCCTGAGGGCGACGGTGGCAAGGAAAAACTCCCTTTTAACAGGAAGAAACCTTGAGCAGAACCCAGCTCATATGGAGGGACCCATCTGCCGAAGGCCAGCCGGTTAGAAACAGAGAAGATAAAGAGAAAAGAAGAGCAGTAGAAACAAGATAAACAAACTTCTGTCGTAGATACATACATCAAGCGGAAGGAAACATGTAGGGTCTAGTAATATAACACATAGCTGATGATCTGTGACAGTTTGTGAGTATAACAGGAATTATGGGCAGGTTGGTGAATTGTTCATGTAGGTAGGAATGGACAACTGGAGGAGGCCATGATGACTGGGACAGATGTAGTTTATGGAGCTCCACAGGTCTGATACACAGCACTCCAGAACATGAAGAATGGGCTGGTTGATGAGGCCACGGCAGCAGATGTAGCTTAGAACTCCACAGGTCAGATATTCAGCGCTCCAGACCAGAGACCCTCACAAGATGATGGAGGGGGAGGGGAGCGGAGGGGAGAGAGTAAGACACAGTGGTTAGTAAATTATAAGAGATAGAAAATAAAACGATAAGATATTAGAGGACAGGAGCCAGAGAAGAAAGAGGAGAGGACATGTCCTCAGTGCATCGTCCCCCTGCAGCCTAGGCCTATAGCAGCATAACTAAGGGATGGTTAAGTCCAGCCCTAGCTATAAGTTTTTTCAAAAAGGAAAGTCTTAAGCCTGACCTTAAACGTAGAGACTGTGTCTGCCTCCCGAACCCAAACTGGGAGCTAGTTCCATAGGAGAGGAGCCTGATAGCTGAAGGCTCTACCTCCCATTCTACTTTTAGAAACTCTAGGAACCACAAGCAGACCTGCACTTAGAGATTGTAGTGATCTGTTGGGACAGTATGGTACTATGAGGTCTTTCATATATGATGGAGCTAGGCCTTTCAGGGCCTTGTATGTAAGGAGGAGGATTTTAAATTCAATTCTAGATTTTAAAGGGAGACAATGAAGAGAAGCTAATACTGGAATAATATGATCTCTCTTGCTAATTCCTGTCACTGCTCTTGCTGCAGCGTTTTGAATCAATTGGAGGCTTTTTAAAGAGCTACTTGGACAGCCAGACAGTAACGAGTTACAATAATCCAGCCTGGAAGACACAAATGCATGAACTAGTTTTTCCGCATCACTCTGAGAAAGGATGCTCCTAATTTTGATGATATTACCAAGGTGAAAGAAAGCAGTCCTGGTCACCTGCTTTATGTGAGAATTAAAGGACATATCCTGGTCAAATATAACACCAAGGTTTTTCACAGTAGTACTGGAGGCCAAGGTAATGCCATCCAACAAAAGCAGGTGATTAGATAATGAATCTCTGAAATGTTTAGAGCCAAATACGATAACTTCAGTTTTGTCTGAGTTTAAAAGTAGAAAATTACACGTCATCCAATCCTTTATGTCTTTAAGGCATGCTTGGAGTTTAACTAGCGGATTAGTTTCATCTGGTTTCATGGATAAATATAGCTGGGTATCATCTGCGTAGCAATGGAAGTTTATGCCGTGCTTTCTAATAATATTGCCTAAGGGAAGCATGTATAATGTGAATAATATTGGTCCTAGCACAGAACCCTGAACTCCAAGTTTGCAAGTACCATATACAAAAAACATCCCACACCATGTTCCCACCTCCAAACTTCACAGCGGATATGGTGTTATCTCTTTGGATGCCAAAACACACACCATGAGGACAAAATGCACTGCACATCACCCCAAAAACACCATATCCACTGTGAAGTTTGGAGGTGGGAGAGGGAGTCCCGAAGAGTCCGACCAAGTTTGGTCTTCGGAAGTCAAAGCGTCGCCGAGATAAGAGTAAACTTCTTGTTCGGTGGCGTCACCACCGACAACGATTGGCTAACACGAAAAGTTGGTATTAACTATCAATGGGGCACCCCACAGTACGTGTGGATGTCACAAAGTCATTTCAAATACAAACCCATCATGAGATATGAGCAAAAACCATGTTTTTATAATTACAGCATCCCCTAGAGGCCAAACGACACCAAATTCATGGTGTCCACTTGGGACCGGCTCGGGACCCATAATACCTAATGTGATGTCAATATGTCACACCGCACATCGAAAACGGCGCCTTCGCCGCCATATTTGATTGGCTGTGGCGGGCGTACAAATGTGACACAGAGAACGGCAATAAGTAACTTTTGTGCGGCTTGGTCTAAAGATAGTCTGTGCCGATTTTCTTGAGAATCGGACAAAATTTGCGACCCTTGAAATCCAAATGTACGTACAACTTTGACCCATTGGTGGCGCTAGAGCATACTTACTGGCAACATGTGACTCAGTCAAATTAAAGATCCTACTGTCCTTAATCAATGTGCAAAATTTCACAACTTTTTACCATACGGTTCTATGGGCTGCCATAGACTCCAATGGCAGAAGAAAGCGAAATAATGACAAATATAGCTGCATGCAGCAATGAGGGGGTCTAAGCACATGGTCCAATCGGCCATAAGGCTAGACGAGAGGTTTCAAGCGAATCGGTGAAAGATTGGTGGAAATACAAGCTGACTTCCTGGTTGGCGGCTCCATCGGCAATTTTGATTGGCTGTAGCGGGCAAACGGATTGGACATTGAAAATGCTACTAAGTAACTTTTGTGCGGCTCGGTCTAAAGATAGTCTGTGCCGATTTTCGTGAGAATCGGACAAGATATGCGACCCGTGAATCTTTTTACGGGTAGCCATAGACTCCAATGGCAGAAGAAAGCGTAGTAATAATAATAATAATAATAATAATAATAATAATAATAACAATAATAATAATAATAACACTAACAAAAACAGTGGGGCTCCAGCAGCTTCACTGTTTGGACCCCCAATAACACTAACAAAAACAATGGAGTTCCAGCAGCTTCGCTACATGTGAGTTGTTTGGTCCAATGTGTACTTGTGCTTGAGATGGCCTCTGTTTCTTTCGTTGCTTGAAAGGCAGTTCCGGAGCACTCAATAAATAATCAACAACTTTAAACCATTAAATCCAATATTCGTTCTTCCTGAACATGCACAGATCTGCATCTCATGTTTTCACTTTGTTGGCTCTACAATACTCAAAAAACAGGATTCATTTGTAGTACAATATGGTACTGTTTACTGTTGGTCGTGTTCACCTCCCGCCCCTTACTTTATTGTTCCCGGTCAAAAATGACCGGTCTTCTGTAACTGCTTTTAAGTTAGCACAAAACCACCAAATTTTTATTCAACATTGTTTAGCTATGAACAATGTCTCAAGGTAGTTTTGAACATGATTTTATAGAATTAGACATAAAATAACTGCAGTGAAAATACAAAAAGGCACAAACTCAACATGAAGTTGTGTGTGTGTGTGTGTGTGTGTGTGTGTGTGTATTCATGCACATGAGTGGCATGTGACACTCAGGTCAGAGTGGGCCTTGTAAACATAGGCATCACATCTGCAGCAATTGAATAATTCTTGAAAGGACATGAAACTGTTGTAAGGAGATAGTTGCCTGGAATATAGGCCTGCCAGACTTTTTGTAGCCTCATTGTTTGAACGATATACTCCTGCTAAAATCAACAGACCTACGTAGGCTTGAAGGTCTACCAGGTCGATTTCTCTCCAGGTGTCCCCAAACACACGCTTCCCCTCCAGGTTTGTCATCTCCAGTATAATTCCCTCAATGGACTCTGGTAAAAAGAGTTGGAAGCTGGACTTGACGTCATCCACACAAGATGTTGCATACTGTGTTGGCCCTGGTGTCATCTTTATGATGTTTTCCATTCTTGCTCTATTTCCTCTGTCCTGGGGGGTTGAAGACCAGAGCAAGTGTCCAGTCTGGGGCTGAAATGTCTCCTCAGGTGCCTGTTCTTCAGGTGCCTCTCCCTCTCCATTTGTTGACTGGTTAGTCTCCTCAAAGTCTGGATCACAATCTGCGTTGTCTTCCACTTCCGAGACATCCTCCTCTATCTCTGGTTCAATTTCAGTGGCCTTTTCATCATGTCCAAAAACCTAGACCAGAACCTCTTCGACAGAAAACTTGGTCAGTCGCCTACTCATTGTGCACAGAGTAACAGGAGTGCAAAGCAAACATCAAGCTATATATTTGGGGTGTGTGTGAAGATGATACATTAATTAGTGTGGAAGGTGTGGTTCACTTGGGGGATAGGCACAAAAGCGTTGGAAAGAGATAGGTTCACATAACAGACATCTGTCTAGTCTGTGAAGATATGATACAGTGTCTCATCAGGAAGTTGTTTCACGTGGGAGGATCGGCATATAAGCACGGGAAAGAGATGTATACCCCCAAAAGACATTGTTCAGTCTGAAATGTGTGAGTGAGTGAGTGAGTGAGTGAGTGAGTGAGTGAGTGAGTGAGTGTGTGAGTGAGTGAGTGAGTGAGTGAGTGAGTGAGTGAGTGAGTGAGTGAGTGAGTGAGTTGGGGTGGTGTGTATGGGGATGTTTTCTGTCTGACGGATGAATATAGTCTGGATACCCATTCATTTCCTATGGCGGTCACTTTTGACCGGGAACACCACAGGTGTAACAACGTTGATTAAAACACTCAAAATTCAATGACAGAAGTGATCATCACTTTTATATGTTCAAGTGCATAGTGTGGAGGATATCATAAGGCCTTGAGGCAATCAGATGTAAAACACAATGTTGTGAGTGATTTAAGTTGTAAATCGGTCAGATTTGACCCGAACACGACAGGAAGTTAATTTTTAGTGTTCTTTATACTTCCTCATGTATTTATTCTATATGAAGTTGTCTTTATATTTTCTGATTTATAATTTTACATTTTTTGATTTTTTTGTAACACTACTGTTACTCCAAGATGCAGCATTTGTAGTTGCATTATGAGTTTTAAAACTTGGTAGAGTTGCAGGGGAGAACAGGTTCACTGTGGACTGGAGGTCTTCACTGCATGATTCTTAATGAAGCCTGTGTCCTTGTAACCCTCTCTTCTTTCTCTTTACCAGGATTCTCATGCAGTTGTATCCCCCAGTACACTGGAGAGCGCTGTGAGATCAAGATAACGGTTTGTGTTCCCAATCCATGTCACAACGGTGCTGTCTGTAAACCCATTGGAAATGCATTCCTCTGCAGTTGCAGGAGAGGCTTCAGGGGTCTAATGTGAGTTCCACTTAAATCTGTGCAGGAATTGATTCAGCCACATTCTATGAAAATATTTTTTATTCTACCCCAGACAGTACGCTATAAATGTTAATATATAGTATATACAATGGTGAGCTAGTATACAGCTATGGGTTCTGCACACAGCTCTGCCGTTTGTCACATGGTAGGTATTTGAACCCATTTAATGTGAGTAAACTGAGACATCTAATTTCTTTTCACAAAAGTTCAATTTGAATATTTTTTCATCAGCTGCTTTTCCACCATTGTTATGATTGGGGACATTATGGTGGAGTTAACTTTTTAACACTGAGGACCACTGAAAATCCACAAATAAGAAACTGGAGCGAGAGACAAAAACAATAGTAGGCAGATTAGTAAAAACTCCATTTAATTCAAACTTAACTCCCATTGACAATTGAAGAGGTCTACGTCTTATTTGTCCAGTAGAACCTTCTCCGTTATGGTTGGTGACCTGTCCTCTTCCAGTGCTCCTCTCTCCTGTGGAGTCCCACAAGGATCTATTCTTGGCCCTATCCTCTTCTCATTGTACATGTTACTACTTGGGTCAATTATAGCCAGGCACAATCTTTTTGTTCACTGTTATGCAGACGATTTACAAATCTATTGATTGTATCGCCGATATTAAGCAGTGGTTGGCCCAAAATTTTCTTCATTTTAATGATAATAAAGCTGAATGTATTGTGTTTGTATATACTTTGACAGCTGGCTTCGGCACCTTGTCTTCAAAGCTCAGTTAGATCATCAGAAATCTCAGAGTGACCTTTGACAGTCATCTGAGGTTTGACTAACAAATTAACAGTGTTGTCAGGACTATTTTTTTCCAGCTTTGTCTCCTGGCCGAAGTCAAAATGTTTTGAAATCGTCATGACCTTGAGAAGGCCATCCATGCAGGTTCTAATATTTTCAAGGTTAGACTACTGCAGTGCACTTTATGTCGGCGTCTCCCAGTCTTCTCTCAGTCGTGTTCAACTTGTGCAAAACGCTGCTGCCCATCTTTTAACCAACACTAACAGACGTGTGCACATCATTCCTGTTTTTAACTCCCTTCATTGGCTTCCTGTCCTTTATAGAATTGATTTTAAACTTTTAATGTTTGTTTTGAAAGCTATTAACGGCCTCGCCATCGTATTTATCTGAGCTTTTAACTCTCCATAATCCTGGTAGAGCTCTGAAGTCAACAAATAAACTTTTGCAGTTCAAAATACAAACACTGGGGTGACCGAGCCTTTTCTGTTGCTGCCCCCAGGCTCTGGAATAAGCTACCAGCCAAGATGCGTCTTATTTACAGATACTATGTTATGGTCATTGGGCTAAAGTCATTCTGAGCTTTTTTGTTCCATAACCCTCAGGAACTGTCTTACTTCACGCAAACTCTGCAGTGATGACAAATTGTGAGAGGCATTGCTTGTGCAGGTCATCAATCCTGCCATGTTCAAAGACAGAAAGCCTTTCTTGCTTCAGGAGGACATACCAGTGTGAATGGCCAAAAGAAAATGACATATAAGCCACATTTTTACACAGATTGCACAGCCATGGCCATAAATTTTTGATCAGTTGAAGAACAATCTGTTTCAATACAGTTTTCAATGGATTGCCTACTCTTCATTAATTGTCTCTTGTCCAGTTTCATCTTTTTGCATTTTGAAGCTACCTAAATGTGACATCGGGACTATAAAGTGCTTTGAGTACAAATAAGTAGAAAAGCATTACATAAATACAAGACTATTTTAAATGGCAAATGGCTTGTATTTATATGTTCACAGACCCCTTAACTTCTAGTTCATGAACAACACACTCTAGTTACTGAGCCACAGCCGTCCCAATTATCGGTCAGAGAAACTTCTTATACTGCAAAACATATTATATATAATGCTGATTCTGATGTTTCTGGTCATCCATCTACCACTCCATCTAACATTAAAACATAATCCATTAACCCATTACTAGCACTAAACCAGCCTACATAACTCTTTTAACAGGCTGTACCTGCAGTATAATGTTCAGTTTGACTGAATATGATATGTCAACAAAATCCATATTTTCTTAAACGTCATTTCTTAGTTTTGGTGGCTGTGGCTGAGTAGGTAGGGTGGTTTGTCCATGGACCAGGGGGTCCCTATTACACAGATCACATGCTGAAGTGGGAACCCATAGTTACTGCACTGGTGTTCGAATGTGTGAGCACTTGCATCACGAATGGTTGGGGTACATGTGTCACTGTGAGTGTGAAGTGATTTGAGTACCATAAGGTAGAAAAGCACTATAAAAAGACAATACCTTCACCTAATGATCCTTCTTTATATACCCAGGCACCTCCAACATGACTATTAAATAATATTTTAATCACCTGTTAAGTTGAGTAAGTTGATAAGTTTTTTTATAAAATATAATGTTAAACTAATCTCTTCCACTCTTTCTTCCATCCTTTCATCCTATAGTTGTGAGGAAGATGTGAATGAATGTAACCACAATAATCCAGAGGGTGAGTGTGAGAATGGCGGTACTTGCGTCAACACTCACGGTTCCTTCTACTGTAACTGCAATGTGGGCTTTGTTGGCCAACGCTGCAGCCTACGCCCCGTCATTGTCCCGGACATGCAGGCTGGTCATGCTGTGGTTGGTAAAGAGGAGCTTATTGGCATATCTGTGGTGCTTTTTGTCATCATCACCCTCATTATTCTTTTCATCGCTTTCCGCAAGAAAGTTTTCAAGAAGAACTACTCACGGAACAACCTTTCTCTGGTCCAGGATCCAGCTACAGCTGCACTCCTCAACAAAGCCAATGGTATTCAGTTTAAGACACTTGGCTCAGTTTTACATTGCACACCAGGAGACCCTGTCAACCTGTACTCAGAGCAAGTAATGGAGCCCAATATAGTAGGAAAGGGCAGAATGATGGGACCGCCACAAGTCCCTGTGAGGCCTATGACATACACCCCATGTTTTCAAGGTGACTCATGGTCCACACTGGAGAAAATGACTGATTCATTTAATGTGGAGCATACAGAGATGAGCACCTTTCATCCAGAGTCACCAAAAATCTTGTCAGAAACCTCCAGGAGGGGTGTAGCGGTCTGCAGTGTGGCCCCCAACTTGCCAGTGCCACCTTGTCAGTCTGACTGTGACTCCATTTGCAAAAGGCCATGGGACCATCATGACGGTGAGTGTGCGTGTGTGTTTTATACACCTTGTAATTTGAGAGGTTTCAATAAAATAAATAAAAGAAAGGTTGGGGAAAAAAATGGGTAACAAACAGATTCATTAGATATCAGTTATCAATGTTTATTGTTTCCACATTTATTCCATTAGGCTTTGTAAAGATGAAAAAGCTTCTATGTTGCTTAAATATTTATCACAGGACTAATTTTTCCTGGAGAAAGTAGTAATTTGTAATAAATAGTAAGTTGTCTTTGAACAACCATAGTGTGCAAGGCCCGAGTGGCACGGACAGTGTTCTCCTGACGGTGGATTCATGAAAGTCGTATAAAATCTTCTCTATTTGTTCACAACTTGTCTGATTATGGATATGTAGACTCCAAACTCTAATATTGGCTCATTTTCCTGAAAAAACAAACAAATAAAAAAACGCCAAAGCATTTTATTTATTTATTTATTTAGTGGTTGGAACCCCATTGTTGTTTTTGTCATGTTATTGTCATTTACTATTTTCATGCCAGATGGTCTGAATGTGCAGGACACAGATGAGATGTCTGTGCTGGTCTTTGCTTGGTATGTTAAATGAAAAACACGGTTGAGTGTTTTTTCTGAAACATGTTTAATAGCAACATACTGTGTCTCAATACTGAGCGAGACTGTCTTTGCGTACGGAACATATTCGGCAGGATGTGTACATGGACTGGAAAAATATTAAATGAATCATGATAATGATCCTACTAAGTAAACAGAATCAGGAGCATAAATGGACAGAATATTTTTTTCAATGATGCTCACTCCACTTAACAAGAGGATGTGGCAATAGTTCACGTAACATCAAAGATATCCACAGCAACAGCGTGGTAATAGAATGGCTGGTGGTTTTCTTTGGCTGTGTATTAACCTGTTTTTAACATCTTGAGAAATTTTGTTAGCCAGGAGCTGGACTTGGCCTCTTAGTTTCAGTGAAAGGAATTCTGAATGCTTCAGCAAACCAACAGACTCCATGCTCCCAACTTTGTAGGAACAGTTTGAGCATGGCCCCTCCCTGTTCCAACATGACTGGGCACCAGTGCACAAAGCAAGGTTCATAAAGACAGCAGAGCGAGCAAGTGAGTGGCTGTGGCTAAGGAGGAAGGAGGAAACTGGGGAGCATGCTATAGGTAAGGCTAGTTGAGTAGTTTTAGTAGTCCGAATATGTATTTTTGTTTTGTTATACATGTGGGGGGCAAATTGCAAGACTGTTTGGGAGTTGGTTTTGTGTTTGGGTGTGTGGGTCGTGTCTTAGTCCTGTATCCTTAATCTCCATCCCCTACCTGAACCTAGGTCTGAAATGAGCTTGACAATGACGAGGTGAAACCTGTTAGTGAAAGCTAGTAATTCAAATGGACATGGTTATACGCAGCAGGTTTGTGTGTGTGGCTGACAAAAGGTAACAAAGGTAAAGGGCCACAGAATCCATCAAGGGAGGAAAAAGTGCTTGGTAGAGGGAACACAGGGACCCCACAGTGACAGTTACTTTTTAAGAAGTGTATCAAGTCAGTTGGCCGAAATCCAGCGACAGCAAGTAACTCACAGTTTGCAGGATATCAGCACTGCTAATGTTGAGGCAGATAGTTGCACGGAGACAGAAAGAGGGAGCAGCCAGAAAAAGAGTGAGAAGATGAGTGGTCAGAAACCAAGGGTCAAGTTGCCAGGTGCAGCTGAAACTAGGAAGTGGGAGGACATAGGGGAGGCTATGGCTCAGTAGGTAGAGTGGGTTGTCGGTTTGATCCCCCGAGTGTTCCATATGCTGAAGTGTCCTTGAGCAAGACACTGAACCCCCAGTTGAATGGTGTGCAAATGTGTGTGTGCTTGTGTGAGCGAATGTGCAGATGTGTCTGACTGTAAAAAAGCGCTTTCAGTACCTTTGAGTAGGTAGAAAAGCGCTATATAAGAGCAAGACCATTTACATCAATAATAACTTGGCTAGTGTGCTAGATAAGTTGAAAGGGACGGTGGAGAGTAAACTGGAGAGAATGGGAGATTTTATTTACGATTATGTTAAGGCCATTGTTGAGAAATGGAAGAAACCAGAGGGAGAGGTAGTTAGATCCAAGCAGGGCTGCGCGCTGCGAGTGTCAGTGTGGGAGGTCCACTTCAAGTCCTGTGAGATTGTGGACCCTAGGAACCTGAATGAGTCCACAGTGGGGACAGTCCTGTTTAGGATGGTAAGGGGAGGGGTGGATGGGGGTTTCTTCCTAAAGTCCACAGTCATCTCCACAGTCTTGAGCGGGTCTAGCTCCAGGTGGTTCTGACTGCACCAGAGAACCAGCGGATCCACTTCCCCTCTGTATGCACTCGTCCCCGTACTGGATGAGTCCAATGATGGTGGTGTCATCTGCAAACTTCAGGAGTTTCACAGAAGGGTCCCCAGAGGTGCAGTCATTCATGTAGAGGGAAAAGAGCAGTGGGGAGAGAACACACCCCTGGGGGGTGCCAGTGCTGAGAGTCCGAGTGCTGGATGTAAAACTTCCCAGTCTCACTTTCTGCCTCCTGTCAGTCAGGAAGCTGGTGATCCACTGACAGGTGGAGGGAGGCACAGTGAGCTGGGACAGCTTCTGGTGGAGAAGCTCAGGGATGGTGGTGTTGAATGTTGAGCTGAAGTCTGTGAACAAAACCCATGCGTAGATCCCTGCAGAGTTCAGGTGGTGCAGGATATAGTGCAGAGCCATGTTGACTGCATCATCCATGGATCTGTTTGCCCTGTAGGCAAACTGCAGGAGGTCTAGCAGGGGGTCAGTGATGTCCTTCAGGTGGGCCAACACCAGTCGTTCAAAGGATTTCATGACCACAGACGTCAGGGCAACTGGTCTGTAGTCATTTAATCCTGTGATAGGGGACTTCTTGGGGACTGGGATGATTTTGGAGCGTTTGAGGCAGGAGGGAACCTCACACAACTCCAGGGAGCTGTTGACGATCTGGGTGAAGACGGGAGCCAGCTGGTCAACACAGACTTTCAGGCAGGACGGAGACACTCCATTGGGTCCCAGAGCCTTCCTGATCCTCTGTCTTTGAAAGAGCTGACGCACGTCTTGTTCGTAGATCCTCAGTGCAGGCAGTGGGTCAAGGTGCAGGAAAGCAACCACCCGGTAGAACCCCAACTTTGGATAAATCCCATCACAATCCCCTGGATAAACCCCATGATGATGCCCCTTCTGAAGCCTCTGATACCCTGAATGAGTGCCATGATGCTTCGTTCAATGTGGACCATCACCATTTGCTCGGTAAACCTGATGACTGCATCCTGGATCAACACTATCATGATATACCCCATGATGATCCCCTTCCATATGATGATGGCAATTCTGTTATGCCTAACCTGCCAACAGAACTGCTTTCACAAATTATTCAAATGTCACTTATTCAATCTGACATGTCAATGCTCGGCATGTAAAACAGTTTCACCTTTTTCAAGACCTTTCCTCAAGATTTCTCCACAAATTTTTATTAGGGAATCTTTTGTTGAAAGCCTAAAGCTGCAAAATGACCATGACAATGTTCTGTGTTATGTATTATGAGGATGTACAAATTAGCTGGGTGTGGGAGTGGTCTCTTGCTGAGATTAAAGGAGCTATTTGGGAGAAATAGCAAGTGGATGAAAGCCTGGGTTGTCTTGATGCACATGTCGCATGGATGTTTGACAATCAAGGACATTTTTTAGAAGAAATAGAGAAATAAAGAGAAGATCAGGAAAGAAAGACATCATTTGAAGATATGATTTAAGTATGGAATTGTCTGTTGTTCATTTTCAGACTGATTATCTTTAATTTTACACAAATACTGGTTGTTTAACAGTAAGAGAAGTCTACGTTTGAGGGAAAGTTTTTCTAATGTTGCTACTATAAGAAGTCCCCCCCCCATCCAGTCTCTAGTAAATTTCTTGTAAATATTTCAGATATTTCCGTTACCAGGCAATCATTTATAGACTTCTTTTTTACTTACATAAGCATCTTAGAGGTGTTTTTGATGTAAAAGATTACAGTGGATATAAAAAGTCTACACACCCCATTTAAATGTCAGGTTTTCGTGATGTAAAAAAATGACAGCAAGACGAATAATTTCACAACTTTTTTAATGTGACCTCTAACCTGTACAATGAAAATCAAACTGAAAATCTTTAGAGGGGAAAAATACAAAATAAAAAACTTAAAATAACCTGGTTGCATAAATATGCACTCCCTTAACTAATACTTTGTTGCAGCACCTTTGGCTTTTATTACAGCACTCAGTCTTTTTGGGTAGGAGCCTATCAGCTGGCACATCTTGATGTGGCAATATTTGCCCCCCCTTCTTTGCAAAACCGCTCCAAATCTGACAGACTGCTAGGGAATCTCCTGTGCACACCCTCTTCAGATCACCCCACAGATGTTCGATGGGATTCAGGTCTGGACTCTGGCTGTGCCATTCCAAAGTCTCAATCTTATTCCGGTGAAGCCATTCTTTTGTTGATTGAAGATGAAGTTCCTCTTCATCTTCAGCTTTCAAACAGAAGGTCGAAGGTTTTGTGCCAATACTGACTGGTATTTGGAACGGTTCATAATTTCCTTCACCCTGACTAAGGCCCCAGTTCAAGCTGAAGAAAAGCAGCCCCAAAGCATGATGCTGTCACCACCATGCTTCACTGTAGGTATGGTGTACTTTTGGTGATGAGCAGTGTTCAACCTTGGTTTCATCAGACCATAACACATTTCCCACATGTTTGGCAGATTTCAGATGTCTTTTTGCAAAATTAAGCCGGGCTTGGATGTTTTTCTTTTGAAGATAAGGCTTCCATCTAGCCACACTACACCATAGCCCAGACATATGAAGAAGACAGGAAATTGTTGTCACATGTACAACACAGCCAGTACTTGCCAGAAATTCCTGCAGCTCTTTCAGTGTTGCTGTCGGCCTCTTGGCAGCCTCCCTGACCAGTTTTCTTCTCGTCTTAATCAATTTTGGATAGATGTCCTGTTCTTGCTAATGTCACTGTTGTGCCATATTTTCTCCACTTGATGATGACGGTCTTCACTGTGTTTCATGGTATATTTAATTCCTTGGAAATTCTTTTGTAGCCTTCACCTGACTGATATCTTTGAATAATGAGATCCCTCTGATGCTTTGGAAGCTCTCTGTGAACCATGGCTTGTGCTGGAAGATGTGGCTACAAAAATGTCAGGAAAAGCCTACTAGAACAGCTGAACTTTATTTGGGGTTGATCAGAGGCACTTTAATTGGTGACAGGTGTGTGCTGACTCCAATTTAACACGAGTTTGAATGTAATTGGTTAAATCTAAACACAGCCACATCCCCAGTTGTAAAAGTGTGTGCACACCTATGCAACCACATTATCTCAGTTGTTTATTTTTACTTCACCTCCCTGAAAGATTTCTGTTTGTTTTTCAACTCCGTTGTACAGGCTATAAGTCACATTAAAGGTGGAAAAAGTTGTGAAATTATTTGTCTTGCTGCCATTTGTTAACATCACAAAAACTGGCATTTAAACAGGGTTGCATAGAGTTTTTATATCCACTGTATTTTTCACTGTTTTTAGTAGGTTTAGTTTTGAAGGTCATATTTGTCGACTACAGGAAAGGACATCAATGTTATATTAAGGAAATGCAGCTGGAATAAGTTTTTTTTTTATGTTCCATATTTGTTTTTGTCCTTTGTCTGCTTTCTATCATGTATAACATTGTGTGCATGTCTTTCAACATTTCAGACCTTTAACTGATAATGTTTGTGCCAGTAACACTCATTAAGCATTTTAAACACACTCTCTCCTAGTTTTAGAAACTACTATTTTTAGAAATTAATTCATATTTATGATTCATGCTATAATGCTTTAAGTCAGTATTGAATTAATTATTATAATTTTTCTGATGGTCCTAATGTTTTTTTTTGTTTTTTAAATTAAGGCATCCATTTTGGTGGTTAATTACATAATGCACACAATTATTACACATTCTTCATAAAAAGTGCATCACCCGGAATTTGTAATAACTGATGGAACTTATTACAAAATGCGCTGTTTATAACATAGTGCGTTCAAGATTTTTATTACAAAATGTGGCAGATTATAAGAAAATAATGAGGTGATAAAAGGGGTTATACTACTAGCTAGCTCCAGTTAGTACAGTTATGGGAGGACAAAGGTAGATCAGGCAATGGTACCAGTACCAGTAATATTATTTATGCTAAGATTTGCAAAATTGGAGGCTCTCGCCATCTTAACCATGGAACTGACTCAACTAAAACTTCTCAAAAAGGAAGATGATGTACCTGAAGCTTACTTGATTTCCACAAATGCTCAGCTCGCCGACATTTACGACGAAGGCAGTGGATGTCATGGAACAAGGCCTTAGAGGAGCAATCTCATCAAGAATGACAGAGCAGTGTGAGTTAAAGGCTAAAACATTAGAATCATCATCAACACTAACACCGGAGAGCAGCAGAGAGGTTGTTTAACATATGGGACAATTTCATAGCTTACTGGATACGCAGAGGTAACAGGCAGATTAAAAAGGATACAGTACAGCTGTGATTGGCAGTTCCTCAGAGCCAATTCAATGTGCAGATCCAGAGTAAAAAACTAAGTCCAGAGTTACCCTTAACATGTGTCGAGCCCTTGACACGTTGAGTGAAATTAAAAGATTCTGTGAGACTTATAGTTATTGACAAAGGTGTTTGTGATATCATTTACAGGAACATTTAAATCACCAAGCAATAAAATTCTCCCAAATGTAGTGATGGACGCTAAAAAGTCAAGTATGAATGTGGTAAAATTTATATAATTCACTCCCTGTAAGGAAGAAAGAAGAAGAAACTGTCTTTATACAGCAAGGCAAGGCCTCCGCATATAAAAGCAGTTTTTCCCAGGGGGACCACCACAGCATCTCACCCTAAGTGCAGCGTCCTTCACAATGTTACGCCATGAGAAGAAGGTTGAAGACCTGACTGGGGGTTTCGGAGCAGACCCACCAATCACCTGAGCAGTAGATCAGACACGGGACAAACAGGAGCAGACTTGAGCAGAGGGAAATCCTCAACACTCAGAATATCATATCTGTCATAATTTGAGCTCAGATGGCGTGAAAATATTTGACTAGACCCTCTTTGTCTTTTCCTCTTATGGACCATGGTTCTTTGCTGGTTGTAGAACAGTTTGCTCTGAATCTCAGTTTTGGGCTTAAGGTTAAAGTGGCCTCAGCTGTTCTAGCTGCCCAGCAGCAACCACGGGTCCTGATGGCAAGGCGGGAGGACCAGCACCTATTTTTATCACAGAGTCAATGAGAGCTTATTCATTCCTGATCCAGTACTAGTTGGAGATCCACTGCTCCAGCTCCACGATCTTCTGGTACCTCTTGGTGCTGTGCTTCAAATTTTGTCTCAGATGATGTGTTAGCCACGTTTTTGCCACTAAGTGGGTGTGGCCCCGCCTGTTATTAAGTGATGTCAATGCATACACTCTATAGAAGGTAAGAAATATATAAATTACAGACTATATATAATATATTTTCCATGAATACCTATTAAATAATTCCTGAAGGTCTGCTCACTTCCTTTCATAGCTTTTCCCCTGGTTGTGCTGCTTTCAAAGGTGTATTTTCATACAAAAGCTTTTGGGGGCCTTCAGAATCTGTTCTGCAGGCCCTGTCTGTTGGTCAGACTGTTGCTTTAACCAATCAGATTTTGAGTTGAGGACACCAGGGCCTGCTAGCAGGT
The DNA here is from genome assembly GCF_022458985.1 of Mugil cephalus. Taxonomy (NCBI): domain Eukaryota; kingdom Metazoa; phylum Chordata; class Actinopteri; order Mugiliformes; family Mugilidae; genus Mugil; species Mugil cephalus. Next base: position 28,199,435 of record NC_061778.1, read on the forward strand.
GTAAGGTGACATCAGCATATTCATGCCGTCTGACTGGGTAGTCAGAGAGTGAGCTAGCAAACTGCATCTTTTGTGAGCTGGACAAGTAAAAAACACAGTTGATTTAATAGGTGTTTTGTCACCACACAATGGCTGCAGGAGGAGAAGAAATGAATTTGATTGAGAATTTACTGTCAAAGCCATTTTCAAGACTTTTTAAGAAAAGCTGAACATCATTAAGAAAGGTCGGGCAACTCAGAAGCTACAGAAAAGGATTTGTCAGCCACTTTCAGTCCACTAACTAGGAGCAGTACCCCTGGCTCACAGGCTAAGAGGAAAGCTCCAAATAGTTTCTTAAGTTCTGCTGAGTTAAATTAATTACATTTACATCTTTTATGTATCTTTATGCCATTTTATTGGGTCAACATTGATGCTTCTGCTGGATTTGACATGTGTGACTCTGGTTCAAAGCTTCAGTGCAGCTGTGGCTGCAGTGAGGGACAGGAGATTTGTCTGTGTTTTGAATTATTCTGAGTTTCTTGCATTAGTAATGGGATTCATCTTACTCTATGAGATACCATGATGCAACATTCTGTTTTATTGTTATCCGTTATATGGTTTCTATAGCAGTGTCATAACAATCGTATTAAAAGGCAGTGTTTCCCCTGGGTATAAGACACTACACTGTGGGGGCGGTATGGCTCAGTAGGTAGAGCGGGTTCTCCATGAACTGAAGGGTTAGCAGTTCGATCCCCCGAGTGTGCCATATGCCAAAGTGTCCAAGTGTTGAGCAAGACACTGTACATTTACATTAGAACCAGTAGTCTGGTTTTGTTTAGTCCGATTTTATTCCGGCATTCTGGCCATAGACATCATACAGTATATATGTCCATGATTCTGGCTGTAGGTGTGCACGGAGCTTCGTCCATGTAAAACAGAGAACGGAAGAGGATCAGAGATACACAACGATGAAGTAAATTAAGTGAAATATTATCTTCACTTAGGGGTCCCATTGGTGGTTGCATAGAGCTGGAGGACATTGAAGGCCTTGATGGAAAATGCCCGGCCCACCACTGTTAAAGTCTGTGATCCAAGCTCAACTGTCAGTTTTTGCCGCTCATTGGCCGTAACCACGGAGACTTTTGCTTGCTGTGATGTCATGTGCATACCAACCCCTTCACAGTTTGTAAACAATGTGATGTTTTTTAAGGGGCTGGGCTTAACTGGAGGTGAAATATCTCGAACAGTATAGCCTGTAAACGTTGGTTCATTTTCATAAAAATTAATTCGGCCGATCATAGACAAAGGCAGAGTTCGACAAACATCGATATTCCACTTGAGCTTGGCAGTATATTCCAAACATTTGTATTTGTAATTTGTGGTGGGAAATAAATTTTGGGGCTTTGGGTAATGTCAGACCAAGATAAGTAAAATGATCTCTAACTAACTTGAAGGGAATGCTGTCTAAAACGTGTGTTAGAAAGAGGTATGAATTCACTTTCGGCCCAATTTATTCAGTAGCCAGACAGCTGTCCAAAAGAGACATTTCTGTGCTACCCACCTGCAGGCCCATGATTCCTGGATGTGCTCATATTTTCAGGGCAAAGGGCTCAAGAGCGACAGCGAAATGGTTGGCGAGAGAGGGCTACCCTGCTGAACTGAGTGGTGTAAGGGGAATGGGGTTGATCTATCTATAAAATGGAACACACCGGACTAACATATATTAGTTTCACCCATGATATGAGTCACCAAAACCAATCCTGCTCAAAGACATATAAGGCCACTCAACCTGATCAAAATTCCTGCCCCATCTGCCTCTGCATAATTGGCATACAAAGCATTAAGAAGATGTCTAACTTTAGAAAATGAGTATCTACCAGAGATGAAACCTGTTTGGTTAGGATGACAGTGGTCCTCCAGACGCACCCTCTACCGTATAGTGTTGTGTTCGGTTTCAGTGCTCAGTGTGATACAGTGTCTCTCAATTATGTCCTCTTAACAGGGCCTGATCTCAATAACTCTCTCTTGGGAGTTCTCATTAGGTTCCGTAGAGAAGCCGTTGCTGTGACTGAGAACAAGACAGGAACTTCTTATGCTTCTTTTAGTTCTGAGACAATGATCTTGCCCAAGATGTTATTAAGTACCACATGACCATACATGTCTTTGGGAACAGTACCGGTTCAACAGTTGCCATCTACTACCTCAGACAGTCCTACAAGGGGATTACGAACCTGAGGTGAGGCAGTTTATTGACCACAACTTTTACGCCAACGATGGACTTAAGTCACTTTCCACTGCTGCAGGTTTAATCAGTCCGCTGAAGAGGACAAAGGATATTCTTGCAAACTCCAACCTGATGCTGCACGAAATTGCCTCTTACAGCAGAGAGGTTATGGATGGTTTCCTACCTCTAGATCTTGCCAGTAACCTAAAGGACTTAGACCTAGGCTCAGATATTCCTCCTGTACAGCACAGCCTGGGCCTTAATTGGGATCTGAAGTCTAACATATTTACCTTTAAAGTTGACATTGAAGAGAAGCCCTTCACTCGCCATGGTGTGCTCTCTGTAGTGAAAAAAGTGTGTACGACCCACTAGGATTTGTGACCCCCGTCACAGTTCAGGGCAAGCATATCCTAAGAGAGCTCATGCAAGAAAAAGGTAATTGGGATGATTGGTGAGACTCTAAAAGATCTCAGTGACTTGCGCATACCAAGACCCTATACCAAGGTTTCTCTCTCCACAGCAAAAAGGAGAGAACTAATCATCTTCTCAGATACCTCAACAAAGGCTATTGCAGTAGTTGCTTACCTTGCAGCAATTGATGAACACGAAATCTCTCATGCTGGCTTCATCATGGACATGGCAAAACTGGTTCGTAGTCCTGAGCACACGATCCCAAGGCTACAGCTCAGCGCCACTGTACTGGCGGTAGAGTTGGTGGACCTTATTTAATGGTAAAGTTGTATAGTACCACTTTACCACTGAGACGAGACACAGTGAGACGAGACATTTCTATTTGTATGTGACCAACCGCATCATCTGCATTTAAAGATCTTCTCATTCCTCAGCAATGGAAGTACGTGTCCACATTCCAAAATCCTGCAGACTACACAACCAGGTCTGTCATTGCTGCCCGTCTCTCATGCAATTTATGGCTCAGTGGACCGTCTCTCCTGAAACAAGATTCTGAAGAGTCCATGGGACCAGGCACCTTTGAGCTTGTCAATCCAAACATGGATGCTGAAGTTCATGCCCAAATCTCTACCCTTAACACACAGACCACTGTTCAACAGCTTGAATCTCAGTGTTTCTCTAAGTTCTCCGCATGGTCACTAAATCATGCCATCACCAATCTCAGTCATATGGCACTTGTGTTGAGAAGCACCCAACAGCACAACAGCCAGTCCAAGTGTATAATATAAAGGATATATTACAAACAAACAAGGCAGTGTTCAAGTAAGAAAATATGGAAATAAGTATACTTATATATATAAATATGTATATATTCACACATCTCCATTGGCAAGGATGCAGACAGTGCATCCCAAGTATAAGAAATATAAGTATATGTACATGTAGTTAGGAGGAGTATTGCACATTAACGGGATATGGAAAATCCTCACTAAGGTCGTGGGGATTGCCAGAGTCTATCCCAGCTGTCACAGGGCAAGAAGTGGAGTACACCCTGGACAGGTCGCCAGCCTATCGCAGCAGATACGGAAAATGAGTATGCTTATTATCTGTGTATGTATATATATAGTCACACATCTACCCTTTGGGAGGGTTGCAGACTGTATATACAGTGGGGGAAATAAGTATTTGATCCCCTGCTGAATTTGTAAGTTTGCCCACTTCCATAGAAATGATCAGACTCTGGTTTTTATGGTTGTTTACTGGTTATGGGTATAGACAGAATATCAGTCGAAAATGCATAAAAAACACACAATCTAAAAGTTATAAATTGTTATGTATTTTATTAAGGGAAATAAGTATTTGATCCCCAAGCACAACACAAGTCAGTACTTTGTAGAGAAACCTTTGTTGGCAAGCACAGCGATGAGACGTTTCTTGTAGTTGGTCACCAGGTTTGCACACAGCGCAGGAGGGATTTTGGCCCATTCATCTTTACAGACAGTTTCTAAATCCTTCAAGTTTCTTGGCTGCCTCTTGGAAACTCGGAGCTTCAGCTCCCTCCACAGGTTTTCGATCGGGTTAAGGTCTGGAGACTGACTAGGCCACTCCATGACCTTAATATGCTTCTTCTTGAGCCACTCCTTTGTTGTCCTGGCAGTATGTTTTGGGTCATTGTCATGTTGGAAAACCCACCCACGAGGCATCTTCAGTGTTCTTGCTGAGGAAAGAAGGTTTTTGTCCAAGATGTTACAGTACATGGCTGCATTCATTGGCCCCATAATGCGGTGAAGTTGCCCTGTACCCTTTGCTGAAAAACAGCCCCAAAACATGATGTTTCCACCTCCATGCTTAACCATGGGTATGGTGTTCTTTGGGTCATACTCACGTTTTTTCATCCTCCAAACACGGCGGGTCGAGTTAATGCCAAATAGCTCAACTTTGGTTTCGTCAGACCACAGCACTTTCTCCCAAGCCTTCTCTGAGTCATTTAGATGTTCACTGGCAAACTTAAGGCGGGCCTGTACATGTGCCTTCTTGAGCAGGGGGACCTTGCGGGCACTGCAAGAGTTCAATCCATAACGGCGCAGTGTGTTGCCAACTGTTTTCTTGGTGACGGAGGTCCCAACTGCTTCCAGATCATTAACAAGCTCCTGCCGTGTTGTTTTAGGCTGCTCCCTCACCTTTCTCATCATCATCCTCACTCCATGAGGCGAGATTTTGCGGGGAGCTCCAGACCGAGGACAGTTGATGGTCCTTTTATGGGTCTTCCACTTGCGAATAATGGCACCAATAGTTGTCACCTTCTCACCAAGCCTTTTGCTGATGGTTTTGTAACCTATACCAGCCTTGTGCAGGTCTACAATCTTGTCCCTGACATCTTTTGACAGCTCTTTGGTCTTGCCCATGGTGCTGTAGAAGTTGGAATGTAAGAAACTGATTCTTAGAGCAGGTGTGCTTTATATACATGACGAGTTAAGATCAGGAGTATTGGTAATTAGTTGACTGAGCACAGCTGTGTGCCACATGCGCACCAGCCAATCTGTAGGAGCCTGAATTCTAAGTGAATTGTTGGGGATCAAATACTTATTTCCCTTAATAAAATACATAACAATTTATAACTTTTAGATTGTGTGTTTTTTATGCATTTTCGATTGATATTCTGTCTATACCCATAACCAGTAAACAACCATAAAAACCAGAGTCTGATCATTTCTATGGAAGTGGGCAAACTTACAAATTCAGCAGGGGATCAAATACTTATTTCCCCCACTGTATATATATGTGTTTAGGAGGGATATTGCACATTACACAGGATGTTGCATCTATGTTATTGTGGATCTACTGGAAGCAGGCCTGGTTGTAGAGTCTGACAGCAGAGGGGAGGAAGGGTCTGTGCTACTGCTCCTTTGTCGCTGATGGAGCTTTCCAGGGCTCTCTCAGGGATCTGCTCTCTCTCTCTCTCTCTCTCTCTGTCTCTCTACTTGGGTTCTTCCATTTTAATTGTTCTTTCCCATTTTACCCCCTGCGTGAGGACAGCCTCATGCAGGGGGTAAGAAAAGGGGGCGTTGTCCACGATTGATGACAGCATTACCAATATCCTCCTGTCCCCCACCACCTCCACGGGCTCAAGGATGCAGCCCAGGACAGAGACGTCTTCTTCACTAGTTTGTTGAGTCTTTTTCTCTCTGCTGCCATGATGTTGCTGCTCCAGCAGACCACACTATAGAAGATGCCCAATGCAACCACAGATTCTTAGAAGGTCCTCGGGAGGGCGTCCTGTACTCCGAAGGACCTCAGTTTCCGCTTAAACCGTTCAAATCAGTTTAACTGATTTGCTTCATCTGGTCCGTAGATAATTAGTCGCTGGGTGTCACCTGCATAGCAATGGATACTTATGCAGTTTTTCCTTATAATAATAGCCTGAGGACAAGGCTTGTGGAGTACAAGGCAAACTGTGTTTCTTGTAGTAAAGTAGTTGAGTTGGCCTAACGAGAAAAATCTTGTGGCAGGTACGCAGCTAAGTTGAAATAACTTAAAAATGTCCATGCAAAATGTCAATCTGTGTTTCTCTCAATTTCTCTGATGAAGCATCCATGTATCCTCTTGTTAAGCGTGTGTCTATCAGTAAAAAAAAATAGAAATATCCTGGTAATTTATGCTCATGCTCTGCAATTAGTTATGTCTTGAAAATGTTGGCAATATGCTTTGTATTCTTCGAGTCCACCTGGGGCTCTGGCTCTGTCTGCGCATAGAGAGAGACTACACATTGGATTAAATTTCTCATAACCAGTATGTCCAACCTTCATGTGCATTACATCATTGCATTCCATGAATTCAGTTGTAACACTGCCACTCTACCTCCTAGGCTGAACTCTGGGTTGCCATGAGTTGTGGATTTAATAAAATCAGAAAGTGTTCCAATTGTAAATGAAGGCCATGTTGTTGGCTGGGCACCACCTAGATAACCAGCGGTGGAATGACGACATGTGACTAAACATGTCATCACTGGTCAGATTGGGCAGGAGTTCAGAGAAAACTAAGTCTGACATAGTATGCAAACTTAAAAACCACAGACTTTCACATTTAAACTTTTTCTGAATATTCACATTACCCAAAACATGCATTAACATAGTCATTTCAAGGCTGTACGCGGGTACATGTGCTCCTAAATGAAAAGATTTAGGAGCACAGGAAGAAATTTTGGGCAATGAACAGGTGTGTGTGTGTAAATTAAATGTAGAGGATGTCACAGTCCAGTACATTTATAGTTGGGCCGGCAGGCATGTTTCGAGGTAAGCCAGCGGCCCGTGGCAGGAGTATGATCGAACTCCTCAACAGAAGGCCCCTCCAGACTGATTCTTATCAGGTCTTCGTGGTGGAGATCCCTAGGCAGCTTCTTGTCTTATTTCTTATCCGGTTCTGTGCAGAGAAGTGTTCACTGAGGCACCATCTGCCCTGAAGGAGATGCACGTCTTTATCCAAGACTCTCCATCTTCCTCCGTGCAAACAGACTAAAATGGTGGCATCCAAAATACCTTAAATGAAAGTAAAAAAAATATATAAAAGTATTTTAGATAAACTAAATTCAGTCCTTTCTTTCAGCTGCTTGGTTATGGCAAAAATCACAACCATGATTGTGACTGATCATTTTTGCGTATTTTGCACATTGCACATTTTTGCACGGCACATCATCAGTCCATTAGTTGCCATGGTGATGGCACTCGGCACGAACTAGAGTTAATGGAGAAAAATGGTCAATAACTGCCGTGTTTTTGACTGCACCTATTGGACAGACTGTGAAAAACATTTGGAATTTTGAAGACTGACAAAAGTTATCACAAATCAAGGAGAACTTGAGGAGGTTATCAGAGGAAAGGAGGCACTTGTTGTTAGTGAAGCAAAACCAGGATCTGGAGGCAAAAGTTTGGACAACATCTGGATTGATGACGCGCCATGAAAATCCTCTATATGATTAATTGTTAAACCTTACACAGGATACAGCCAATAAGAGAAAAAAAAATTACTGATGGCATGGGAGTGCTCAAGTGTCTATTGTCAACCATAAGATGTTTTTTCCAACAATCATACCTCTTGAAATAAGGGAGAGAAATCATTTGACTGCTGTGACCAGGAAGCTATCCTTTACCTTATCTGGGTCCAGATTGGCTCAAGGCTTTGCTTCTGTAAACTCAAGTTTGACTCTGATGTTCATGTGTTATATGTAGATCAGCATTATATTATGTGTCAGTTATCGTCCGGTGTTGAATACAGAGTGTGTGTGGATAAATAACTATTGTTTTAAATATTATACACATACTGAAATCTGGCCCTATTGACAATATGACCTGTACCTGCAGGTAAGATGACTGGCATGGCAGAAGAAGAAACCTGTTTCTCATGGAGCAACAAAGGAAGTAACTCAGAGGTCCAGTCACTGAGTTCCCTTCAGTCAGACGACAATGACAATGGTAAGTTTTTCAGTTAGAGTTTGCCCATGTTTTTCTTTTTGTTTTCTTTTGTTTTAAATTCTGTATCTCTTTCCAGCACTCTTCCCATTTGTGTTTCATATGTGTGAGAAAACTTTTTCCAAATTTTGTGTGTGGTGGATATTTATGATGGAATATTAAGAAATCATGTCATTTGGCAGATGCTGAATTATACACACCGAAAGAGAAAGCACAGAAAAAGCACCAGTCGGTGCATTCTGATTTTGTCACTGGAGGGCCTGACAGACGGTATCATTGTAAAAGTTTCAGCTCAAAAACAAGTTTTGGTCTACTCCCATACAGACCGATTTCTGAAGGGTAGAGATTTTTGTTCATGTTGTTTAAATCAAACAAATAAAATGTGCTGTTACACGATCATTAATGGAAGCGCATAGGTTAATTAGTTCTTCGTCATGTTTGGGAAATTGCACCGAATGGGAAATGCATGTGGGACTGTGCTTATATAGAGCTTTTATAGCGATCCCACACTTTTTCATCAATCATGGCAATTGGTAATCCACGAGCTGCATGGACAAGAGGACATTCGGTTGCAGATATCGAGCACTGTGTGAGACACAGTGATTTATTCTAATATCAGCAGCCTTTTGAAAGAGCGGGAGTTTGACCTTCAGATCATCAACAAACTGAAAGCGTTAAAAAAACCACACCCATGCTGTCCATTGTTTATCTGCAATGAACGCAATGACGTATTACAGGAAGGAAAAAACAGGCATGCAGCTCTCACAGCGAGAGATCCAACCTGGGACTTCTGGTGATGTGAAAGTGTGCCAAAGGCGAGTCGACCTGGATCTGAAAATGCCGGATCAGCCTGGGATTTTCGATGTGAAAGTGGTATACAGTGGGGGAAATAAGTATTTGATCCCCTGCTGAATTTGTAAGTTTGCCCACTTCCATAGAAATGATCAGACTCTGGTTTTTATGGTTGTTTACTGGTTATGGGTATAGACAGAATATCAGTCGAAAATGCATAAAAAACACACAATCTAAAAGTTATAAATTGTTATGTATTTTATTAAGGGAAATAAGTATTTGATCCCCAAGCACAACACAAGTCAGTACTTTGTAGAGAAACCTTTGTTGGCAAGCACAGCAATGAGACGTTTCTTGTAGTTGGTCACCAGGTTTGCACACAGCGCAGGAGGGATTTTGGCCCATTCATCTTTACAGACAGTCTCTAAATCCTTCAAGTTTCTTGGCTGCCTCTTGGAAACTCGGAGCTTCAGCTCCCTCCACAGGTTTTCGATTGGGTTAAGGTCTGGAGACTGACTAGGCCACTCCATGACCTTAATATGCTTCTTCTTGAGCCACTCCTTTGTTGTCCTGGCAGTATGTTTTGGTTCATTGTCATGTTGGAAAACCCACCCACGAGGCATCTTCAGTGTTCTTGCTGAGGAAAGAAGGTTTTTGTCCAAGATGTTACAGTACATGGCTGCATTCATTGGCCCCATAATGCGGTGAAGTTGCCCTGTACCCTTTGCTGAAAAACAGCCCCAAAACATGATGTTTCCACCTCCATGCTTAACCGTGGGTATGGTGTTCTTTGGGTCATACTCACGTTTTTTCATCCTCCAAACACGGCGGGTCGAGTTAATGCCAAATAGCTCAACTTTGGTTTCGTCAGACCACAGCACTTTCTCCCAAGCCTTCTCTGAGTCATTTAGATGTTCACTGGCAAACTTAAGGCGGGCCTGTACATGTGCCTTCTTGAGCAGGGGGACCTTGCGGGCACTGCAAGAGTTCAATCCATAACGGCGCAGTGTGTTGCCAACTGTTTTCTTGGTGACGGAGGTCCCAACTGCTTCCAGATCATTAACAAGCTCCTGCCGTGTTGTTTTAGGCTGCTCCCTCACCTTTCTCATCATCATCCTCACTCCATGAGGCGAGATTTTGCGGGGAGCTCCAGACCGAGGACAGTTGATGGTCCTTTTATGGGTCTTCCACTTGCGAATAATGGCACCAATAGTTGTCACCTTCTCACCAAGCCTTTTGCTAATGGTTTTGTAACCTATACCAGCCTTGTGCAGGTCTACAATCTTGTCCCTGACATCTTTTGACAGCTCTTTGGTCTTGCCCATGGTGCTGTAGAAGTTGGAATGTAAGAAACTGATTCTTAGAGCAGGTGTGCTTTATATACATGACGAGTTAAGATCAGGAGTATTGGTAATTAGTTGACTGAGCACAGCTGTGTGCCACATGCGCACCAGCCAATCTGTAGGAGCCTGAATTCTAAGTGAATTGTTGGGGATCAAATACTTATTTCCCTTAATAAAATACATAACAATTTATAACTTTTAGATTGTGTGTTTTTTATGCATTTTCGATTGATATTCTGTCTATACCCATAACCAGTAAACAACCATAAAAACCAGAGTCTGATCATTTCTATGGAAGTGGGCAAACTTACAAATTCAGCAGGGGATCAAATACTTATTTCCCTCACTGTATATCAGATACTAAACATCGAAACAATGACATGACAGTGGCATGAACAGTTCACACTCAACACACAGCAATCAATATACAAAGTCACCACACATAATATACCACAGCCAAACAGCGATTTGAGCTTCACAGACAGGTAAACAGCTCCGTGAGGTTGTGTCCCCCACACACACGTATCGCACGAAATATTCACCTACAACTACACTACAAAAAGTGTCTACAGAGGAAATTGCGTTCATCAAATGAAAAAGCAAAGACAACACTGCAAAGTTGATGGACTTTTTTGAACATCTGCTGACTCCCACCTTAGTGAGGATAAGCGGTAGTAGGAGATGAGATGATATCTGATGACTCAGAGGATGAATTAGATGATGCTTTGTTATCTGACTGGACCTCCACGTTTTCGATATTCTCTGGTCTCTAGTGCAGGCACCCCAGCTGACAGCGATGCTCTTGATGCAAAGTAATCCTTTCACTCTTCTGTTCTCACTGTCTGTATATGGACACACACATACACAGCTACATCATAAAAACCACTGACAGGAGAAGAAAATAAGATTGATGTTCTGGTGTCAATACAATGTTCTACTGGGAAATGTTTGGACCTGGCATTTGTGTGGATGTTACTTAGACGTGTACCACCCACATAGACCAGACCACCCATAGCAATGACACTTCTTGATGGCAGCAGCCATCAACAGCAGGATGCAACCTAGACACTCTCCCACAAAGGAATCCAGACAGCTTAATTTGAATGGAAGTCATGTGAAATTGCAAACAATACAAAATATGTAATATAATACCAGTGAATAAAGAGATTTTGGTCCTTGAGGTGCAAAAGCTAATCAAGTGGACATGGATCTTCACTATCGTCACACATCTTGTTAACATTTGAGCTTTCCTCTTGAAAAACTAATGCTATCAGAGGGTGCTACTCTAAAAAATCTGAAATTATATAATTTTCTGCAAAGAAAAAAAGATGGGACATGGGAATATCTCACTTATGACAGCTGTTCTGGGACGTCTTTGTTTGGGGTAGATATAACTGGTATAAGGATCACCATTTGGTCTGTACGCTTTCTGGGCTCTGGGTGGGTGGGTGACAAGATGATCATATTGCAGATATTCCACATCTCCCCTATCCCATGCTTCTCTCAGTTTGGGCAGGAGTTCTTTTCTTCTTTTCTGCCTCACAACTTCCGAAAAGTCTTCATTGATAAACATTCCTGATGCAGTAGATTTCTGTTTCTCCAAACTAGCTCTCTGTCTTTGAAGTTTAAAAAGTTTACCACAAGTGATCTGTGTTGGTGCCTGTCCTTTTTGTGGTCCAGTTTATCGAAACGATGGGCTCTCTCAATTCCCATTGCAGTGGCACCCAGGTTTAGCTTCTCTGAAATGAATTTGTGAACATTTTTCTCAGTATCTTCCCATGTTAAGCAGATTCTTTAATGCCATCAAACATCTAATTGTTCCTCCTTGACTGATTTTCAAGGTAGTCAGCTTTGAGTTCTATTGTGATAATGCAGTCACAGATCTTGCGAAGTCCAGTTTCCAGAGTGTTTTCATCAACAAAGAGCTTGGACGTTTTACTTTTAATTTCATCAATGTTGTGCTCTGGCACAACTATCATGTAAATATATTGGTAAGAATATTAAGAATATGATGCCTCTCATGGAAGCACCATTTATGTTGGGGATTGAACACTGCCTCCTACAGACGGTGCCAATCAAGGTTATGCACTATAAATGTCGGTCTCTATTTGACATAGACGGCGCTATTTACTGTGCACTCAGGGGGAGTATTGGCTATATTGGCTATATTAATATCAATATATATATATAATAATATAATAATTACTATAAAAAATGTAATAGGATTTAATTGACATCAAATCCACACAGACAGTCAGTTTACCAAAAGTCTCATAAAGGTGGGTATGCTAACTATTAACACAGAACCTTTTTTAATAATTAACTTAACAATCACAAACAATATTACCTTATTAATAGAAGCAAATTTGAAGGATTTAAGAGTTCTACAGCATAGAGGTTGGCATATTCACTCTTGTACAACAACAGACAAGCAAAGTTTCAAAGAAAGTTTGTTGGACACATATAAAAATGAGAAAAATGGGATACAGGTGTGTCCTTTGTTCACTACTAAAGTCACAAACTCAAGTTACAGGTTAACTGACTATAGACTATAGAGGACAACAACAAAGTTTAAGTGCTTCACTGATTTCAATCAATACATACATTGGCAAAGTTGAAGTCTTCTATGCTTAGTCAAGGTATGTGCAAGATACAAGATACAAAATCTAATTGTTGTCGTCCTTGTTGAATGAACTACAGCTGTCCTGGCTGTATAGTTCCAGTTTCATTGAGAAGAATCCTTGGTTCTCCTTAAAGAGTCAAATGGTTGTTCTGCTATATTTTGTGGCTCTGTTGCTTGTTAACTCAACTAGCAGACTTTGTCTCGTGTCAGTTTGTTCCGTCCTTAAATCCTTTGGTAGGCACTTGCGTCGCTACCAAGGTCCAGTCCAGTGGAAGCCTTTGCTTTGTGCAGGCCTCATGGAAAAGTGAAAAGAGCCTCAGTGAAAAGAGAGCAAAAGTGAGAGGGAGGGCATCTCTCCCTTTTATTGGCCCGATGACCTCAGAGGTTTAGGCAGGTGAAGGCAGTTGGGAGGTTGAGTTCAAAGGTCTTCTTTATCTGATGAACAAAGGGAGCCATGCGGCCTTGTCCTCCATTTTGAATGGGTTCCAACATCAACATCCCTCTTAGTGTATTGAAAGCTATCCTTAAGCTCCGGGATGTTTCTGGTGGATGCTGCTAAGGCCTGGTGCTAAACATTGCCAGGTCAGTTTGACCTGGTCATTACTCAGGTCAAACAAATGGAGTCCTAAAAAGACTTTCTTTCCCATCATCCACTGTAGCCTTCACACCTAGGTGTGAAATCTAGTGGAGTCATATCCTCTCATTGGACCAACCCATGGGGTGTCCTGCCTCTCGACTGTGAGGTCACCGTTGCTATAACTACCGGAGACAGCCGCACCCTCATGGCACCCTTCCTGTTGCATCATTTGTTACTGTTGGAGGTGCACCTGTAACGTTATTTTATTTTTCTTAACAAGGCCACATGTTCTCTATCATGCTGGACGAGCTCAGAGATTTTATTTTATTTTATTTCGTTCAACTGAAAGTTTTAGATCCCTGCCGAGGACGCTGCATAGCCAGCCCTCGATGCCTGCAGAAGCAAAGGACAAGTGTTGCCTTTAAACCGTTGACAAGCTGCATTACCCACATCCCCACTGAGGAGCAGCCCCCGTACACGAGCTAGTATTGGATGCTGTCATCTGTTCAAGCCAATGAGTCCCGAGTCGAACCTATAACAATGAAGCCTGTCTCATCCATACCGAGCTGAACCTTAACAGACACCTATATTAGTACCCTAACATAAGGGCGAAGGCTAGCATGTGTAGAAGATGAATTTAAAGTTACAATAGGAAAGCATCCTCAAATTTTTCTCTTCACTTGAACAGTTTTGTGTGAATGCAATGGACGTTTTCTACTAGGGGGGAAGGAACCACTACTCGGCCCACCACTGACAGTGATTAGCATACGAAAGACCAAGTCACTCCAAGTCAGGCAGACTCCTGAAAATGGCCATGTGTGGCGTATTTGTGTCTTGCAAACCCTTGCTGTCACACGGCAGATTTGCCGACTGTATTCTCTTTCCGCATACTCCCATATACAGCCCTTTTCATGCAGTGTTACACACTGCGATATTTTTGCTTGATTTATGACAGTCAGTGCTTGAACGCACACTTCAAAACCCCTTTTGAGACTGTATCGTTTTTAGGCAATTTGACTTGGGCCCCTGAGGTTTACTACCTGTAGTAATTATTAATAGATATTAATGATTATTGTCAATGGCATGGCATCATAAAAGAATCATCCTTGGCAGTGACTACTACTGTCGGTCCAATCCACACTGCAGTACCAGCAAAAATGGGTCTCAAGACCATTGTAAGATGTGTGCTTTGTTTTGTCCATGCACCATTCAACATCCAGCAGCTTGGACCTTTATTCTTTAACTTTCCTGCCACCATGTCCAGAAAGATGGCACAGGATTCTGCATTACACTCCAAAGCATCCACCCTTCCAGAATCAGCATGCTATTCCTGCCAGGACAGTGAGAACCCAATCAAATAAATACTCACAGGTACATACTGTATCTTGTAAGAATTAATCAATTGACATTGGATCAATATTAATTATTAGTAGATGATCAATCCTATCATATCTGAGGCGTCAGCTCTCAGTACAGGGATCATCTGTTTCCAGCTCACAAGGACCTTCTGACAACGACTTAAGTGAGATAAGTGGTTTATTTACAATGGTGAATAGTGAATAATAGACAATATGATTAATAATATAACAGAGTAATGGAAAATGATGAGAATACAGAAATAAATGAGTTTAACAAAAGTAAGAGGTATGGATGAAAATGAGAATGCAAACGGAACCTAATTTCTTAAATTAAAGATCTAGATATATTTAAAGTTTGCTTAGTTTTCATTGCACGTATCAACTGCTCAAATATGAAGGTGATTGTCTACTTTTGGGAACTCCTTAGATGCTGCTCTGAACAACTTGATCGGGTGACCAAACGCTGTCGTGATGAGCTCAATCTTCCACGGAGGTACTGACAGGGAAACCAGCAGTATCGAAGCATTGAAAGCAGATTGATGGACAGTCATCCATGTCCAGATCTCAGCGTTAATTACAGCAGAGCTTCCCTCAGTGTTACGTAGACAAAGTGGACAAAGTGGCCATGAAGTTGCCGTGTAGCATAGTCACAAAAACAAACTAGAGAAAACAAAGACAGACTTGAAAGAGAACTAAGAACTGTGAGAGAACTGAGAAGGGAACTGAACTAGTAGAGAACAGGACCAAGACTGGCCAGGCGCTAGTTTATCACCACGTCTCTGCAGGGTGGGTCAGGAGTATTAAATAATAGTTGTACTTCTCACAATGTTAAACTCAGAAGTAGGATGAGAGAGAGACATGAAGTCAAGCACTTTCAATGAAACATCATGGCAGCATGAAAACATGTTGTCAGAAACATTCATTCATTTCTACGAATTTCCTCAATATCCTTATACATATAACTAAATAATATTAGTAAGCAACGCTAACTAATATAGAGAAGAAGGAAAGGTAGATTATATTCGGGCTAGGCTAACCAGTCTTGCTTTGTAGAATATACACGTATTAAAATGCTGTAACAGTATTACTTGTTAAAATTACATTCCAAAGACATTTCTTTAACTAGCCTCTGGATGGCAGTATGGCTCCATGGTAGAGACTTATTAAATTGATGATAAAATGATTAAATTTTTGAGCTAGAAAAACAAACAAAACTGTTTATGACACAAATCACGAGCTGATATAGATTAAACATTGTCATTTTTGTTACAAGTGTACATTTCATAGTTTGTAGTTCTCGTCAAAGAGAGATCTTGCAGTTCTGAATTATATATGATCTTTGTCTGCCACAGGTGGTCCAAGACGCCTGTTAGTCTGGTCATTCTTATCTGTGGTGCCTGTTAATGGATTACTCGTAAATGAGAGAAAAGTTTTAAATCCTTGTTTGTTGGCACAGGAACGTGCTTAAAAATTGTTTTATGGCTTTGTTTTATGGTCTCAGAAATCTGCAAAGGAAACAACAACAGTCCTGTCCATTATGGACAGTCCAGAGAAGTGACCTCTCTTGGTGGATTAGGGGAGAAATAAAATGTTCATTTCCATCATCTCTTTTACCTACTGCTGCTGGCTAGGTTAGTTAGTAGCTGACCACTGGTCTGCTGGTTGGTTGTCCAGTTGGACCTGGCTTCTAAAGGAGTTTTACCTCAGATCATGGCACAAGGGATTGTAACATCTCGTCCTGTGTATTAATGAGTATGAAAGCTAGCCTAGGCTAGTGACTGCTGTGAAGAGTGCAGTTGGCGACTAGGGAAAGACTTAGTGACAGCATGGAAAGACAGCTGACAGGAGGGAACAGACCCCACTGGGGCTACAGTGGGTTAGCACCTTACTGTGGCAGTAGCCAAGGTTTTGCTAAGCCTTTGACTGCACCCTATGTAGCTACAGATTTGAATAATGGTAAAATACCCCTAGAGTTAGCGAGAGCAGGGGCGGAAGATGACTCACCATTGGCTAATACGGTTATTGACTCTGGAACGGAATTGACTACAGATAGGCAGAACTTTTTAATAGAAGCTAGTGGTTCCGATGGAAATGGAAAGAAGCAGCAGGTTTTTGTGTGTGGCTGGCAGAAAGTAACAACACCAAAGGGCCTCAGAATCCATCAAGGGAGGAAAAAGTGCTTGGTAGAGGGAATACAGGGAACCCGCATTGATAGCTACTTTTTAAGAAGCATATCAAGTCAGTTGGTTGAAGTCCAGCGACAGGAAGTAATCCATAGCTCCTAGAATATCAGCATCCCTAACGTTGAGGCAGGTACTCGCACGGAGGCAGAACAAGAGCATAGCCAGCCAAGGAAGGAGAAGATCAGTGGTCAGAAACTAAGGGTGAAGTGGTCAGGCACAGCTAAAACTAGGAAGTGGGAGGACATCAATAATGATTTGGCCAGTGCATTAGGTAAACTAAAAGGGACGATAGAGAATAATGGTAAGGAAAGATTTGGCATTAGAGGGAAGCGGAAGAAACCAGAGGGAGAGGTAGTTAGGTCTAGGCGTTAGCAGGAAATTGATAGACTTATACAGGAGAGGAGAATGCTTAAAAGGCGATGGAAAAAGGGCACAGAGGAGGAGAAGAACAGCATTAATTTCTTACAGGCAGGTGTGAAGGAACGGCTGGCAGCACTAAGAAGGGCGGAGAGGAAAAACAGGAGAAAGAAAGTGCGGGTGAGAGTAGCATTCTATAGGTATCCATTTAGATTTGTGAAGTCGCTATTTAGTAAAGACAATAATGGCAGCCTGATGGTGCCAAAGCAGGAACTTGAGGAGTACTTGGTGGAGGTACACAAAGATAAGGAAAGGTTTAGGTTTGATGGCACTCCCCTCTGATATTTCACCAATTGGAGAAATAGGCAAGCAGTGATGTTAGCCCACCAAGGTGGAAAGAGGTTCAGGAGGTGGTGAGGCGTGCAAGAGCCTCTTCAGCCCTGGGACTGGTGTGCTTAGAGCACACCAGTACGATTTGGCACCAAATCCAGTTAGCAAAGCAAGAAAAGAGAGACCTGCATGCTGTATTTCTAGACCTGGATAATGTGTTCAGTTCAGTTCCTCACAGTTTGTTATGGGAAGCTTTTGATTTTTTTAGAGTTCCAGGCAGTATCAAAGGCCTAGTCAAAGCATATTTGGCAGATTATGGGCCTACATGGATGACATGACGACTGTAACGCCAACTGCTCCATGTACTAGCAGACTGCGGGATAAGTTAAACAGCAACTTGCAGTGGGCTTGGATGAAGGTGAAGCCGAGTAAGTTTAGCAGTATCTCAGTTGTTAAAGGAAAGGTAGTAGATAGAAATTTGTTATAAATGAGGAGGTGATTCCCACAGTGCTAGAGAAGCCAGTGAAGAGTCTTGGAAGGTGGTATGACGCAAGTCTCAGCGATGTAGCACACTTTGAGGGATTGAGACAAGATATGATCCAAGGCATTTCAAGCATAGACCAGTCAGGGCTCCCAGGAAAGCAATTTATATTCTGTTATAAGCGATTATGGTGCATGCAATTTGGGTTATTGCCACGACTAATGTGGCCATTGACAGTGTATGAGGTCCCTCTGACAAAGTTTGAGAAGCTTGAAAGGATCATCAATTAGGATATGGCTTGGTATCCCACGCTGCTTAAGCAGTGCAGCCTTGTATGGGAAAGGCATACTGGAGCTCCCAATAACTAGTCTAATAGAGGAGTTTAAGTGTGCTAAGGCTAGACTGGAGATGACTCTTACTCAGTCAAAATATCCAGTTGTCAGGCGGACAGCCCCTGCGGTTAAAACAGGGAGGAAGTGGAACCCAAGAAACGCGGTTCAGGAGGCACAGGCTGCCCTCAGGCTTAGGGATATCATGGGGCATGTGCAGCAAGGGCACGATGGCCTGGGACTCTGTGCAGGGAAACCTCTGTGGAGCAAGGCATCCGCGGCGGAAAAGAGGAAGATGGTAGTGGAGGAAATTTATAGGGAAGAGGAAATAATGAGATTGCACGAAGGCAGTGTCGCAGGCTAAGCAAGGACAGTGGGTGAACTGGGAGAGTGTAGAGAAAAGGAAGGTGTCGTGGAGAGAGCTGTGGAGCATGGAGGCTAGTAGGATTAGATTTATGATAGGGGCAATTTATGATGTGCTGCCATCTCCACAAAACCTAAACCAGTGGTTAGGGGAGGATGCTGCCTGCCCACTTTGTTCTTGTGTATGTACGCTCAGCCATGTTTTGTCAGGTTGCAGGGTTAGTCTCTCCCAAGGGAGATACACCTGGCGCCACAACCAGGTTCTGATATGCTTAGCAGCTGCAATTCAGGAAAAACGGATTGAAGCAAATTCCTCAGCTGCTAGAAAGGAGAGTAAGCAAATTATGTTTGTTCAGGAGGGAGATAAGGCCAGACCAGCGAGACTCAGGCATAATGCAGGACAGCTAAGTGTGGGCGGAGCCTGGGAGCTGAAGACCGAGCTAGATGGTGGCTTGAGTGTCCCACAACAGATAGCCGTGACCCTCAAAAGACCGGACGTGCTGTTGTGGTCTGAGAAAGAAAGGATAGTGTATTTTGTGGAATTAACTGTCCCGTGGGAAGACAGAGTTGAAAAGGCGAATGAGCGCAAGAGAGATATGCGGAGCTGGGATCGGAAGCAGAGTAGGGAGGCCGGAGCGCCTGTGTGCGCCCAGTGGAGGTTGGCTCCACCATTGCTCTCCTGTGTGAGTTGGGCATTCGCAGAAAAGAAAAGAGGGTTGCCGTAAAGAATATGTCCCTGGCAGCGGAACAAGGAAGTCAGTGGTTGTGGCTATGGAGGAAGCACGGTAGCTGGGGAGCATGCTTAAGGTAAGGCTAACTATGTACTGACAATAGGTAGCAGTTGTAGTTAGATTAATCTTATCTGTCAGTTCAAAGGCACATGGTGGCGTGGTGGCTGCATTGAGGGGGGTGACTCCAGGACGCTGGAGCTCACTGTTAAGCCTTCTTGAAGTGTCGTGGGCCTAACTTAACGAAACATCGGTGAAAACCCCAATGATGTGCGGCACACTGCACACTAACTACTGTTGCTAGGCTAGGCTGATTAGCTGGTGCTTTCTAGTGTTTTGTTTCTGTGGCTAGACTAACTGTATCTCGTTTTTGACATAGGCAGAAGGAAGAGATGTCTGGTCGAGTGTGGTCACATTCCCATCATCTCTTTTACCTACTGCTGCTGGCTAGGTTAGTTAGAAGCTGACCACTGGTCTGCTGGTTGGTTGTCCAGTTGGACCTGTCTTCTAAAGGAGTTTTGCCTTAGATCGTGGCACAAAGGATTGTAACATCTCGTCCTGTGTATTAATGAATATCTCCTCTAAATGAAAGAGAAATATTATGCCCTTTTATAATAATTTGCGTATTAATGTTTTCATGTTAAATATACACATGCCTATCCACATATGTGTATAGCAGCATAAAAGACAAAGCAAAAACATTTGTTCCAAGACAGACAACGCGAAATAAACCAGCATAAAATAATATGCACACTCTGTAGGAAAGGAGGTCCCCGGGTAAAACTAGTCCCATGTGAATAGGACTTAAACTTTTGAACAGCCTGTTTCAGTTAAATTGCTGTTTTCAATAAACTGCCTGCTCAAAATGGTTGGTCTCACACACACACACACACACACACACACACACACACACACACACACACACACACATCAATACTAAATCTAACAAAATAAAATAAAACACAGGAAAAACTAAGGCCAGCAAAATTGTCGGAGCCAGATCATTCACTGTATGGTCGGGCTCTACGCAGGACCCTGCCCCGGTCCTCTTGGAATCTGTTCCATTTATACTCGGAAGTCAGAATTTCTGAGTTCTTTGTACACCAATCACCTCCTGAGAATGATACGGTATGGGAAATTATGTTACAATTGATTCAATTTCCTATCTTGTGCTTTTGGCAGAATATGTCACATGCATGAGCATAGTTAACTTTAGAAGATTGTTGTGGTTTAGGATGTTGAGTTTTCAAATTAATTTTTAGGGCCACGGGGAAACGCACCGAGGCATTGGCCTCTACAGCTATAGCTGAAGCGGCTATAGGCTGTGAAAAAGTTTCCATTGAAATGAATGAGACAGGCAAAAAGAGTTTTTCAAACATCTACTGCTCAGGCATACTTTCTCCAGGAGACTTCATTTTAACTTTAAACTGTAGACATATCAGGCTGTATAGGGCTTCTAAAGTCACTCTTTTCTGCTGACACAAACTCACGAACATATACACTTTGGAGCTGAGCGACACACCATTTATTTTTCCTTCTCACACCTGCAAACTCTGAAATAATAACACTGTCGCCTCTCACACCCCCTTACAGTAGAGAATGTCCCCATCTCTCAATACACATGTAATGAAACACACAGGGGAAAAAAGACCTTCAAAAGACCTGCCCCCCCGCTTTAATGGAAGGGCCAAGGTACCTAAAGTGTCCAATAGCTGTTCATTCACTGCATGTGCATACATGTACTGTGTATTCAACACACGTTAGAGCCAGAGTCAATTAACACAGTCGCATCAACTCCCTCTACCAGTCTTTTAACATAGGCCGTAGACTCGGACTCACCCACCAAACAGGAGTCCACCGTGGGGTCCGGAGTCATTGCTGCAGAGTTGTCATTGTGACCCTGTGGTGGCGACACTGGCATCCGGGTCTTGATGCCAGCTACTGGAAGTTCCCTGCTCCTCTCCGTGCAGGGATGGAGATGGTGACTGTCCCGAGGGAGATAGAAACCTTACTCCCCATCGCAGCTGACGTTCCTCTGCAAATCGTGGCTCCCTCTGGCCCTCGCTGTTCAGCCAGCGAAGCGAGAAACCGATGTCTCGGGTCCCCCACTCTCGTGGAGACCATTCCCTGTGACCGTATCCTCCCTGAACTCTGCGCTGCGGAGACTGGCTTCCCATGCTGTTATCCATGTGGAAGTCCAGGCACAGGCACACCGCTGCTCTCTGTGCTCCCCCGGACTCTGCTGACGAGCCCCAGGAAAAGGGGAGCCACGACCGCCACACTCAGTCCCACAGGTATGTGCTCTCAAATCCCTCACCTCAGTTTGTAAATTGTCTATCCTCGAAGTGAGTCATTCCATGCGCAGAGATGCACGTGTGGAAGTATCGGAGGAACTGTTTTTGTCCAAAGGGGTCCTTTAACCTCTCCTTCACTTGCTCATAATCACACTGAACATCTGGCGGTAGAGTGTCCAACAACAGGAAAGCTGCGCCATCCAGTCTTGTTGGGAGGAGATTCACTAAAGTGGCGGTGTAACTCCCACTCTTGGCCCCCCTCGACTGGGCACGGACCGCGCCTTCAAACTGCTTCATCCACGTAGACGTGATGGCTTCTCACCGGCTTCTCACCGTCGCCACAAAACAGCGGCGGCAGTTCCACTCTCACGCCACTCAAGCCGCCAGTCCATGTAGCAGTACTCCCGAAATAATCTTCATCACATTCCGTAAATGTTGCACTTCAGTCCTCCGAACATGCCGCTTCAGGGTGTCCACACGAGTACAGTTAGCTGGCTTACTGGACCAACTGAAAAAGTTCAGTAATTGTCGAAAGAAAAAACTGCTCCAAAAGCCAGGACTCACTCCAATTACCACTGCCACCAATGTAGTGTTCTGAAGTGTATAGGGCTTCTAAGTCACTCTTTTCTGCTGACATAAACTCACAAACATATACTCTTTGAAGCTGAGCAACACACTGTTTATTTTTTCCATCTCACACCCGCGAACTCCGAAACAATAACACTGACGCCTCTCTCTGACGTTACACCCGCACCCCACTCTCACATATGTTTATGGCAGTTGCACGGCCACCCTACTGTTGAAATTTAAACCGCTGTATTACTTGAATAGCTCAAAAATGAATGCAAAATGATGATAATTATGTATATTTATAAATAACACTAAGCCAAGTTTAATATAGAACACATACAATAGGTAGGGTACTTAATCTCTCCATCAGTTTTGGGGTCCTTGGCTTGAAAACCCCTGCTCAACTCCATTGAAGGGATGCGTTGTTCATGGTAATTCACAGAAGCCTGGGTTTGAATCAGTTTAAAACTGTCTTTGTGCGCCAAGATGTGAAACTCAGCAGAGATGGATGCTCTGTGCTCTTTCAAGACTAGCTATTTCAGCTAGACATGCACTACTGTGAGTACCGTCCTTAACTTCCTCCTTCTTGGAGTGTTTTAAATATATGGAGGCCATTTTAGGTAGGCATGGTGTAGGAGAACATTTTATTTCTCCCCTGACCCACCAGGAGGGGTCACTTCGTCGGAAAGTTCATAATGGACAGGACTGTTGTTGTTTCCTTTGCAGATTTCTGAGACCATAAAACAAAGCCATAAAACAAGCTTTTAAGCACATTTCCATGCCAACGAACAAGAATTTAGTACTTTTTCTCCCATCTACGTGTAATCCCAACAGGGGCCAGAGATAAGACCGACCAGACTCCTCGGTGTCTTGGACCATCTGTGGCAGATAAAGATTGTAAATAATTCAGACCTGCAAGATCTCTCTCTGATAGAACTACAAACTATGAAATGTACACTTCTAACCAAAATTACAATGTTTAATATATACTCTATACTTCTTGATATTAGTTAGTGTTGCTTACTATTATTGTTTAGTTATATGTATTAGCATTCTGGGGAAAGTCAGCGAAATTAATGAATGTTTCTGATAAGGTGTTTTCATGCTGACATGATGTTTCATTGAAAGTGTTTCTCTCATCCTACTTCTGAGTTTAACATTGTGAAAAGTACAACCGTTATTTAATAGTCTGTTATGAAATCACTGATATGCAAAGGATCGAAAGCCGCAAAGACCAGTGTTGTGACAAAGAGACACACCCTGGAGAGTTGTTAACCAGAGGCTGGCCAGCCTCAGTTCTCAATTTTCGTTCTTGTTCAGTTCTCCTCCAGTTCTCTTTTAGTTCTCCTCCAGTTCGGTCTTAGTTTAGTTCTCACTTCTTGCTCACATCTTTTTAGAGCTCAGTTCTCTTCTTAGTTCTTTTTGTCTTCATGATTTTTAAATTATTCTTGCCACATTTAACGCATGACTTTTTCAAAGTACAAGCTGAATTTCATTATAACTGTCAAGACAGACACACATTAATAATATTTTTGAAGATGTTTTTCGGCCAGCCATCGGAAGTATTTTTCAGTTCCATCATTGACAACCGATTTTTAACACACGCCATCAGACTCTGCTGCATGGCAACTTCACAGATGTCCACTTTTGTCTACGTAACGCTGAGGAAGATTCCAGCTGTAACCGACACTGAGGTCCGGCTCTGCATCACTGTCCAATCTGCTCTCAATGCTTCGGTACCGCTGGGTTTTCCCCGACGATACCGCTGTGGAATATCAAGCTCAGGTGATTTGGTCACCCGATCCAGTTGTTCGGAGCGGCATTCAGGGAGTTTCCATAAGTAGACCATCACCTTCATATTTGAGCAGAGTTGATGATTGTGTTACAACTAAAGAAACCTTAAACAAATTTGAATAATTAATTTAAGAAATTAGGTTCCGTTTGCATCCTCATTTTCGTTCATACTTCTCACTTTTGTTAAACTTATTTATCTTGGTATACTCATCATTTTCCATTACTCTGTTAAATTATTCATCATATTGTTTATTATTCACTATTCACCATTGATAATAAACCACATAGTTCACTTAAGTCGTTGTCAGAAGGTCCTTGTGAGCTGGAAACAGATGATCCCTGTACTGAGAGCTGACGCCTCAGATATGATGAGATTGATTTTTTACTAATTAATATTAATCAGGTATTAATTGATCAATTCTTACAGTGTACAGCGTACTCTGTGGGTGGTGCCCCCTTTCGACAAGTGCAGTTATTACACTTAATTGTTTAATAACTTATTTCCCCTACACATGGTATGGGTTCCCCCATATGCTGGACTTTCCGGAATTCCGGAATTTTCTTCATTCTGACTGACAGATATTTTAATATCCCAGACCAGCTTCTCATGCCTACCTTAAACTTTGTCACTGAGAGTGTGATAGCAAAAGCCTATCTTTTTAATTGTTATTAATCTCATAGGAATTTGTATTATTGTTGTCTATTTCACCTTATTACCGTACCGTATTTCTTTTCATCTTTCTATCCTTTACTGACCTCTGTATGTTGTGTGTTTGACCTTTAATATAATGTAATTTATTGAACTTGCTATAATTGAGGACATGGTATACTACAAATGATCTCCCCCTCCCTGGGATCAATAAACTTGAATATAATTTACACTGATCACCAGCATCAATATATTTATTTTCATAGAGGAAATTTTGGCCATTGTGGGATTTTGCTTTGTTTGTTGTGGCTTTGTGAGTTAACTGACTGCATATTTTGTCTCAACCATATTAATAGTGTTGCCATTCCCAGAGGTTAATTGCTGTCACCACATAAGAGAGTTTATACTAGTGCTGTTGGGTTTATCTGTTATGTTATGTTGTTCTGATGTGGATGTCTTGCATGAGTTAAATGCATTCATTTGTTTATTTACTTTTATTTAATATTTATTTACTATTCCCATGTATATGAATGATATTGTGTTTTCCTCAGATATCAAAATGTTCAAGAAGTTATACCAGTTTTCATGGCAGACAATACTGGCAATTGGGAACATTTTTCACTTTGAATGCCTGTATTTCAGAACTTATCTGCTCCTTTTTCCCTCCACAAGCCTCCATAGTGACCGTCATTCGACTGGTCAATGATGCAGTCAACACAATCGAAAGTGAAGGTACCATGTCTCATCCCCTTTGAGTCTCCTCTTTCATTCCCATAAAATTACTTTCATCGACGACTCTAGACCTTTCAGAGCACAGCAATTTGCAGTACAAAGAAAAGCTATGGTTTGCTTATTTCCCTCAGGGCATTGCAGTATTTCCATTAAAACCCATTTATTCGCAATTTATTCAAGCTCAATATGTTCCCTTTGAGTAATACATACTTGATCTAAAAGTTACTTAATCATCTTGGGTAAAATGGACTTTATTGGCCCTGCATATACAGTATGTACACGTATACAGCCACTTCCTCTATGGATGTAGAGGGGATTCAAACAAGTCAGCAAATCCACTCTTCTATCCAAATTATTAGGACTGACAGAATGATTTTTTTTTTCATTTCTCGTACTTTAACAAAGTGAGTCTGTTTGTTTGTTTTTTTGTGTAGTCAGTCAAAACCACTTAAATTTCAGATTATTGTTTGCATGGATGAGTGTTGGCTAACCATATTCTGCTTGTCTGTACCTAGATCTGTAATTTCACTAATGACCCATAGCTGACCAAGTTTTTAAAGGCTTCTTTTTATTTTATTGCTTTTCCATCTGATAGTGTCAGTTATGGACCAAGGTCAAACCTACAACCGAGGTGACTAATCGCTCATGACAGCCACCTCCATTTCACCTACCTGTTCATCTTCCCATCAATCTGCAGCAGACAGACAAAATAACAATCACCTTCATTCGTGTGTTAACACATTTTCATTCCCCAAGGCTATACTACAAACTACTGATTGTTTATGTCAGTTGACCCTCTGAACTTACTTCTAATGCCAACAACTGTTCAATTCCATGTAATGAACATTTTTGTCCCTGACAAGATATACTGAACATTAATTTTGGATTAAATTAGAACGTCTGGTATTTTTTGCCTGCTCATATTAGCCTGATGGTTACTTAGTAGCCATATAAGTAAAAATGTCAATCTTATCAATCTGTGCAGCATCAAGCAAGTCTTTTGGATTGGCTTTATGGAAGCCTATTTTGACTAAAGGGAATGGCAGCTTGCTTTCAGGGCCCAATGACATTTTGCCGACCCTGAATGGAGCATGTAGAAAAACATTTGTTGGTCTGATGAAATAAACTCTTTTGGAAGAGCCTCTGACATTACTCTTGAAAAAACCGTGGAACTACTTGGGACAACATTCTGGCCACTAACACTAAATAACATTGACCATCTTGTGACAATGGAATGTTCTGCTAAGCAACGCTTAGACCTGGTATTCGTGTGGATGTTACTTAGACATATATCACCTACCTAGACCAGAGTAGACACACCATGCTATGGCTCTCCTTAATGGCAGCAGCCATTCCCAGAATGATGCAGTCTGACACAAAAATGGAAAAAAATGTTGACTTAGCCTCCAAATCCTCTACAGCCCACAGGGATCTACTGGAATAGGCTTAATCCACAGAGTTCTCTCCCCTCAACCGATAAGACCCCAAATTCCCCACTAAGAACATTATGTTGCAAGGTACCACAGGACACCCTCAGAAGGACCATTCTCTGTTGACAGTTTTGAAGACACAAGGGAGACTTACACAATATTAGATAGGTGGTCATAATGTTATGCCTCGTCGGTGTAGTTCACCTTTCAGCAAACAGTGATTAAAGCTTTCAGTCAGTTGCTGGCTTTAAGACAATTCTGGTAATCCAACCAAAGCCTAGACGTATTCCACATAGTATGTGAGATATGAAACCTGAAAATGAGTTCATGGTTGTTTAAGATTTGGTTTAAAACTTGGACAGACTTGCCAGCGGCATCATTTTTATCTGAAGCTGTAGCTACCAAATCAGTTGAAAATCAAATCTTCATTCAACACCTCATTTCTAAGGTCTGTTATGATGTTAATTATTTTGTCTACCTGCTGTATCTGTTTATCTCTGTGAATAGCCAACTGCACCATACTTTCATACCCCATAGTTTGTCACTGCGACAATGAAATTTAGTTTTAACTTGTGGGAGAATTCTGTATGCATGTTTTGTGGTGTGCTGAATTAGCTTGACAGTCTCCACCCCACTCCCCATCCTCCCCTCACCGTCTGTACCACTGTAATTAAGTTTTGCTTTCATCTCATCTCATCTTCTACTGCTGCTGAAATATCATTAGGGTGTGTTCTGCTTTGATGGCTTTGATGCATGCTTTTTTTTTTTCTTTTTTTGTCATTGCCTTTTTTTGGATTTCACTTGTTTACTCTTAAATAAATGTCTAAATGTCTGCAGAGTTCTTAATAGATTGTGAATTTGGTCATCTAAACCTTGGTAATAAACATTATCATTCATAAAAAGAAAACACTAGTGACTTCAGTGCTCTATGATAACATGTTAGCATGACCTATTGGATCAGATTTTTGATGCCCACCTTTCCAAATATTCAATGGGTCAAAAAGTGTCTGTCATTTTAAGAGTTCTTCCAAACTTCACCAAAAAAAAAAAAAAAAAAAAAAACTTTGTTTTTCTTTTTTTGGAGACAGCAAGTATTGTACTACGTGTCCCTTATTTATGGGTCAGATTTCAGCAGTTGTCAAACTCAAGTCCTCTTTGAAACACTGCCTTCAGATGAATGTGGCAAATCTACCTTTTAAATCATTAAGGCAGGAAAATTAGCCAGCCTCAAAAAATAGCATTACCAGTTGAAGCAAAAACATTTTTTTTTTCTACCTGTTTCATTTTAACTTTAAACTCATTCTCACCTTCAGAGATCTCTCAGATGTCTGATCCCGTACAGGCTTGTATTCCATTCCATTCCATATTCATATACCCTTCAATATCCAAGTTGCAACCTTCCAAAATCAGTACCATGACTTAGATGTAGACACATGGTGGAGAAAATCGATTTCCAATCGCATTATCTGGATGTCTTAATTGGATAAGGAGAACTCCGAACACCGATTTTCAGTAGTTGTTTACATGCATTTAAGTTGTCCAGTTAAATTAAAGCAATAATTCACTTTTCTCATGTGCATGTAAATGTACTTACTGAGACAAACGTCTCTAACTTCCTACCACTCACATGCCCATCCTATTGTGACAATAGACTGGTAGAAGGACTCTAGTAACTCATTCACTCCTAAGAACATACTCAGCCCCTTCTTTGTACATAGCATCACTGTTGTTCCTCCAGTCCAGCCTGTTGTTCATGTAAACTCCCATGTAGCGGTGCGCTACTTCCACCTCCAGGCCCTGGATTGTGATGGGCTCCACTGGTGTCCTCTTCCTCTTGAAGTCAATAACAAGCTCCTTGGTCTTGTGCACATTCAGGAGAAGGTGGTTTGCCTGGGACCCCTCCACAAAGTGGATTATGAGTGTCCTATACTCTACTTCCTGTCTGTCACCCTACCACTGCAGAGTCATCACAGAACTTCTGCAGGTGGCAGGAGCCAGAGCTGTATCAGAAATCACAGGTGTAAAGAGTAAAGAGAAATGGAGACAGGACAGTCCCTTGTGGTGCCCCCACATTACTGAAAACTGTATCAGAATGGGGGCACCCATCCGCACAAACTGGGGCCTGTCAGACAAATAATCAGCAATCCAGGAGACAGTGGAAGAGCTGACAGTCGCTTCAGCCCTTCTCTCTTGAATTCTGAAGAGGCAGAGAAAGTAGTTGGTTAATACTTTGAATAGTGTGATCTGATATTCTGTTCAGTGGTCTAACTCTTAGCTGTGAAATGTAAAGCCATCTTCATGAAACTATCCTAGTTAATTATTCTAGTTCCATTTCTTTTTGCTACTCATGGAATTTACATGAGTTATGATCATTTTAAATGACTTAACATCTCCTTTAAATATTTCTAAATAGTTTACTTCTTCAACATTTCCACTTTCTTTTATTATCAGTTTGTATTCCTCATCGGATGTCTTTTAACATTAAGACTCTTTTTATGTTTGATTTGCAATTCATATGCCTTATGCCATATGTCTACGAGAATCCCTTTTCATATATTAATACAACATTTTGTGAGACAGTGCCTTTTTATTCATAACTTAAATCCATCAGGTCATCAGGTCATCAGGTAAGTGTGCCATAATATTCATTCATAGCTGGCAAGCTTAATGCAATATTTCTTAATCACAAAAATTAAAAAAAAAAAAAAAAAGAATTACTAAAGTTGTCATCCTGCTTTCTTATTGTAGCTCCAACAACACCGTGTAGGTTTAAATAAGACAAGTTCTACCATTCATATGCATTGCTACTTTTTCCATGTAATTGATCTGTAAAATTAAAATGATAACAAAGAGCCAAACCTATGTTAAATGTATTTAAGTAGGTTATATCACCTTTATTAGCAGGCACTGTTGCAAAGAGGATCATGTTTTTGCTTGTTTGACACAAGTGTAATTCTTTTTGTTCACTTTACAATGTTGAACGACAGATAAATCTACTGGATGATAATCTACCCCTGTCCAGCATATAACTGTCATTATATAACATCTACAATATTTACTGTAGATGTTATACATCTACAGTTGATCATAACATCTTCTTTATGCGACAATGGCAAGAAACTGCCAGACACTGAAGGAGGGCAAGGGTCCCTTTAACTTACAGAACTGACTAAGATATCGTTTAGCCCTTCAACATAGCTTGGGTGCTGCTAATCCTTCCTTCCTGCTTGGTATTCTGTGACATGTGTGATATCAACCCTCAATGGCTCCTGTTGTGCATGTTGCATATTGTATCTTCCAATGAACTAACATGCTTTCTGTGGGCTACCTATTGACCTTGCCAAAAACTACTATGTATTGTTGATGTTCATGATGAGATTAATTCTCTGTTGACATGTCTACTCCACAACCCGTGTGTGGAAACCAGTGTGTTGGCTGAATAAAATGTAGGACTCTGGACTGTCACTGTCACAGTTTCTATTGTTGCTAACCATCTCCTCTTCTCCTGTTCAGCATATCACTGGGACACATCTGATTGGATGCCAAACGCCAGACTGTCAGACAATGAAGAAAGACCTTACTATAAGGCGAGTCCTTGCAGTGATGTTGCAAGCTTTGCCCCTTGTCATGGAGGAAGCACCAGTGAATTGGAGTCAGACTACTACCTTGGGGGCTATGATATCGACAGTGACTACCCTCCTCCCCGTGAAGAAGAGTTCCTGAGCCAGGACCAGCTGCCACCTCCGCTGCCCACGGACGAGTACTTTCCTGAGCCCTACACACCACTACCTGCCAACCCACTGGTCTCCAAGGAGAGCACATTGAGTTCTGGCAGTGCCGGGTGTCAGCATGCCAGGCCACACTTCCATCCCAGCCAATACCTGCCTTCCCACCAGCTACTTGTTGGGGAAATTCCCCTTGAGGACATTAACGCTTCAGTGAATGAGGTAGGTAATATGGATACTGATGATTCTGTGTTGCCAAATATGCAACTGTCTGTGGGTGCAGAGTCAACCTCTGAGATGCAGGTCCCCTGTGTGCTGGATGACTTGGAACATTGCAGTGACTTTGAAAGCATAGATGAGCTTCATCTAGGGATGACCATAATCACTGATTCACAGCAACAGACTGAAGTGTGATTGATTGGTCAATTTAAAAATGGTGTACACTGAGCCACAAGGAGCGTAAGAGCATAAGAGTGGCGCAGGTACACAATAGGATGCTATCAAATGGGAACAAATGCTTGTGATGAAAGAATTGAATAGAGAATATGAATGCAACAGACAAATCCAGAGTAGCTAGAAATTACAATTTTTTCCTTGTTTTGAAAACTTTGTAGTGACCCAAGGTTGTTCATAATTGTCACTGGCCGTAAAGTTTCAATGGTATTAAATACTGGTTATCACATCTCCAGAAAAGAAACTATATTTGTTATCAGTCTCTAATTTTAGGATATTTATATAATTGTAATTTTAGTTATAAAATATGTTAAGTCTGAAGTGGAGTGGAAATTGTAAGTATTGTAATTCATCTTTCAGTTCTAGTTCTGGGTTCTTGTTCTGGGTGCAGGGTTATTTCAATTAGATACAGTTTTATATTTCTAATGTAAGTAAGTGAAAATAAACACAGTTCATATTTTTAATTTTTAATTTTATTACTTATGATTGAGATTAGTATCTTGCTGCATAACCGAGCTACACTTTGGAACTTCATGAACTTCAAGATTTCAGAGAGTGTCCATTGAATTAATATGTCAATCATTGATTGCCCTGAAGCAGCATCACAACCTCACACCATCACTCTGCCAACTCCAGGTTAAAGCATACACTAATGCAGGTATAGCATTATGACAACTGACAGGTGAAGTAACTAACACTGACCATCACGTGGCAATATAATGTTCTGGTGGGAAACGTTTCAACCTGCCGTTCATGTGGATGTTACTTAGACATTTACATTGGATTACCGAGTTTCAAGTTTTGTAATAAGGTGTGCAGTTCAAGATAGGTTAGCAGATTAATAACAAACAAATTCTAACATTTTTTAACAATTTTTTTGTTTTTTTGTTTAATGTTGTCACATTGTTTCCTAAATGCCACGTGGGTTTTTGTAGGCATTGCATTCCAGTGTACTTTTAAAGAAAAGAAGTTAAACCCATACTCACTCATGGTTCATTCCCACCTGCCCTCAAGGATAAACAGCACATCTGACTGGTTGAGATTATTAGGGTTTTGCTGATATGTGTTTTGGTAATGGGACACTCTTTTTGTACATTTCCCTCAGATGGAATTTCACAATTTCTCAAGATATTGTTTAAGTTTACTTTGCTTTGCTTTCAAACACACTAGGCAGCATCACAAATTTGTCCTGACATTTTGTGAACAAAGTTGTTGTGTTTAAATTTTCAAAAATCAGACAGAAGATAAATCGTTTCAAATGCTTGACATCATCACTGTTTTGTAATACTTTGCCTGATCTGCTCAGAAAAAGCAGCTTTTTTTGTTAGTGAAATATCTGTGTTTGACTTTACTTCTCTGTACAGTTTTTCTGGTGTGTTAAAATCTAATTTTGTAGATTGTAGGAATTGCAATTCTGAACAGAATTCTGAACAGAGTATGTGATATGAATGTGTAGCATCATATATTAGCTATTTCGTCATTATTTGCCTATTCTATAAAGAACCGGAACTGCCAAAATAAGTTAATAAAAAAATAGGTTATTATATAAACGTTAGAAAAGGGAGTGTTATCCCAGAGGCGAGAGCCAGACAGTAAACTTCATTCGTGTGATTTTTTTCTCTTGACGATTGAGCAAGATTAGAATTCCCCACACTTTGTTCTCCAGTGAATGTTGGCTTTTCCTTCCTTGTCTGTTCTATTTTCGCACACAGTTAAAATCAGTCCATCTTCAGTTTCTGTGTCAGTACTTTATTTGTCAATAATTGCAACCTCTGGAGAGGTACAGTCAGGGGAGGCAATGTGTTACTTTTCATGATGAAAAGCATTGCCAATAAAATAGATTATACTATTTGCCCATTGATTAGTGATATAAACCTAATTTCCAGTATGATTACAGTCATTTTGATCATTTTTATAGTCAAAGTCGCTGATACCTGTATTTCCTGTGTAAATACAGGTATCAACACGAGCTGAAGCATCACCTCAAAAACACAATCTTTCACAAACTGAGTTAGGCTTATATCTTCATCATCACCAATATCTCTGTCACCAATACTACGGTTGTACACAGTTCGACTTCAGCCACCTACCAATCCATCACATTATCAATCCACCACACTCCACCATGAACAATCCACTCCACCACAGCATATAGGCATTCATTTGTAATCCAGACTAATACCTTGCATGTTCATGTTTCCTCAGTAAATGTTCATTCTGCCCCATGTCTGCAAAAGGTCTGTCATCCAGGTAAAGATTTATCCAAAAAATGCTAAAGGACTGGTGGGGAGTTAGGGTTTCAATAGGAATATCTCTAACAACCCATTATCAGTGGGAAGCTCCAGTCTCATTCTGCACCCATTTGATTTCTCCTTCATCAATCCTTCATAATTTTTCTTTATTTAAAAGTAAAATGTGGGTGTAAATAAATAAAGTGAAATAAATTGGTTGATAGTAAATAAATAAATACACTGATAAAAAAAAAAGGAAATTAATTATTAAATAAATAAACTGGGCAATTAAATGGGAAAATAGAGGCATTTACACAATATCCATTTATATTGCATAAGAGTTTATGACAGTTCTGGCCCTCCATACATTGCCTTTTTGCCTCCATACTCTATGCTGCAGATTACTTTTGCTCTTTTAGTATTGCCTTTTAATGTCACATTCATTAGTTTTGTTAATAGAACAGTTTCAGTGCATTTCTTTCATATCAAATGTTTTGATGAATTTCTAATGATATTTTAAGTCTGTTTAGTTTTAAGACACACTTGGCTGTCTGCATAAATGTAGTGTTTAAAGTTGTTTTTATTACATCCTTTCAAAAACCTTTGTTCAGAAAATAAAACAGAAGTTGCTTACCGTGTGATGTCTTCAATACCCAGATACATCTGCCCATATTAAGTAACGTACTAGTAATTAAATTTAGCAGTGTTAAATTATAGTTTTAATCTGACACATGAACACACTTCATGCATATTCTCCTACACATACATACACACACACGACTCACTCACACAAGTCGTAGTAAAACTGGAAGTTTTATAATAATTATGAATGTATATGCAATATTAGTTGATGTTTTGCATTAAATGCAGCTTATATAGGTGGTTTAAGCTGACTTGAAGGGGCAGAACATGTGATTATGATTCAGTGCTTGCAATAGGGGTGAGTGTGACTGAGGTGGTAAAGCGGTTAGCAGTTCGATCCCCGGAATGTGGCACATGCTATAGTGTCCTTGAGCAAGACACTGAGGCTCTGTAACTGTAAAGCGCTTTGAAACCCAATAGGTAGAAACATATAAAAGCAAGACCATTTACCATTACCAATAGACAATAGTTTGAATTACTGAGCAACAAATGCTAACTAAGATGTATGCTAACATGAGAGAACCCAACTGCAGATGTTTCAACAATAATGTAACGTAACGGAATAATTTCCCGGTCAAAGTTTTTCCACTCAGAGCCTCCTTCGTCAACTTTTCCTGAACATTACTCAGTCCAGGCAGACACACAAGTATTCACTGCGGTCACATGAGGAAAAGCTTTTCTTTTTCTCGAATACAAATGATTTGAAAACAATTTTTTTGAAATAAGTATTTGTGAAAAACACACAGGTTCAGCTCCATCCCTAAACCAATGGTTTGCCATTCATATATGTCTAGAAAGTGTGTAAATGAGAGCATTGTGTTTCATATGTGTATATGAGAGTGTGTTGTGTGTGTGAGGCTAATTCTGACTAATGTCCCCCACACAGCGGCTATGGCTCAGTAGGTAGAGCGGGTTGTCCATGAACCGAAGGGTTAGCGAGTGTGCCATATGCCGAAGTGTCCTCGAGCAAGACACTGAACCCCCAGTTGCAACTGGCACCGGTGTGTGAATGTGTGCGTGCTTGTGTGAGGGAATGGGTGGATGTGTCTCTGTCTGTAAAAGCGCTTTGAGTACCTTTGAGTAGGTAGAAAAGCGCTATATAAGAGCAAGACCATTTACATAGGTCATAGTAGCCTGTACTTGCAAAAAGTCCTGAATCAGTAACAACAGACAGAAGAGAACAGAATTAAATTCTAAAAGGATGGCTTTAGTGTGCATCGTATTGTCCAAATTAAAGCTGAGAGTTCGTTAAAAGTTACGGATGTAATGATTAAAGAGAGCTTGACCTACAATGCAAACAACTGGACCCTGCTCCTCCATCCCTCCTCATGCCATGTTACTGCACATGTGCAGACCAGGGCTGTTTCTAGCTTTGTGTCTAAGCAAGATGTTGCTTGAAGGCCCCTAGTTTGTCAAACTATGATGAAGAGTTTTAATACTCACATAATTGTGATGGAAAGCATAATTTCTCCGCTAGAAACAGACAGCAGTTCAGCTTTTTAAATCTTGTACATGATGTGCTCTATCCCTTCTACCAGCTCAGTTTCCTTTTCTGTGACTAGTTTTCTTGCATGTTTTTGTTTTGGAGTCACACACCAGTGCAGCAGTGGTGGTGCATGCGCACACGCTCTATCCTGCTGTAGTCCGATTAAGCATGTACATGCCAGAGCAAACCAAATTTCAATCATATTATCTGGGTGTCTCAATCGGATAAAGAGACCTCAGATTTTAGTCGGAGTGATGTGTTTACATGTACTTAAGTTGTCCAGTTACAGTCCAATTAAGGCAATAATCATTTTTTTTCATATGCATGTAAACGCACTGACTGTGAAAAAAGTTGCCACTTTTGGTAGTTTTGATAAAAACGGTTTCCTTCCCTGTCACCTTCTCTTTTTCACTCCACTGGGGTAACTCCACTTCATTTTTCTCATAGCTGTTAAAAGAGTAAACTATATTAAATGTTGATTAATGTTCTTAACAATCACAGTAAAAGCATTGAGATGATTCATAATAAAAATGCTAGAAATGGCCCTGGTTATACTGGGTTAACTGAATTTGAAATATAGCAAAGCCACAATTTAATCAACCAGCACTCACCATGTACTCCTGCACCAAGACATCAGGATTCTTATTCAGATAGATGCAATGATCCTTGTCGTATATGCTCTGTACATAAGTTGTGTTTGAGTAAATGCTGCATGCAATATGTCGTTGGAAAGATAATTTTCTTCTGATTTCATTGATATATTATTAGCCATTATAGGATTCAACCAACACAGCCGACACAACCAACACATTTTGTTCAAAACAATAAAAATGAGAAAAAGGCATAAACTCATATTGATCCAACAATCAATATTTATCCAGGTCAAATGCCCCTTCTGTATCGATAAGGGTCCAAACTGTTCATTTCAGTTGTATTTTCATTCCAAAAACTACTTCCCCCTTCCCCCTTCTTTCAGCCACTGATTGAGCCAATTACAGTCAACTTGGTGGATGATTGGCCTTTTATGTAGTCAATGAGCTGCTATATGTGACATTCCCAGTAAAGGTTGTTTAGTCGGAGATAGACCAGCGCGTATTGGAGCTGGATGTCTGTACGTAATTTTCAAATGAGAAACAATGCAAAAAATTTAATTTTACTTCACTATCTCTGTATCTGTTACTCTAATTATAAAATATGATTCCTCTGAGTGTCACCTTTCAGTGGAACCCAAGATTATGACTGTACGTTGAAGTGTTGAAAAGTTATGGCATTTTTATTCAAAATGTGTCCAAATGGCACAGTTTGGAAACGTCTGGTTATACCCTAAAGGGTAGAAGAAACTCAGTTTTGGTAATTTTTATATGCAATTTGAACTGGAAGTAAGACTTTATGCTATGATAATCTTGAGTTATCCAGATGAGATCTGTCCTCAGTTTTCTCTGAAGGCATCAGATAGCAAAACAAACAAACAAAAACTATTCAGGCAAACCCAACAACTTCTTATTTTTAACTGTGTGAGAACTCAAATCCTCAAGAACAATACCACTTAGAGTGATTCTAACATTTGTGATGGAAACTTCAGAGTCTTGGCTTTCAAAAGAGACCAACAATATACAGGAGCTCCAAACTGTTCACGAACAGTGTTTTACTTTACTTACACCTAAATAGATGTTTTACTGCAAAAAGATGGGAACAGTAAGGAGTTTATTAAGGAGTTCATTTATTTATTTAAATGGTTCCACATTAGCTGCCAAAACATCACATAAGACACTGTAATAAATCAACAACATATATACAATAATACATCTGAGAAAACACGAAGACATTAGCAAGGGAAAAAAAAACAATGCAAGACAGAAAAACAAAACAATAAGAAAAATAATATACAAAATCAAACAAAATAAAATAAACCAAAACTTTACATCACAGTACATTAAGCTATAATATTGTGTTTTTTTAAAAAGTTTTTTAAAACATAGTTGGTGCTTCAATAATCGTAGTTGGCAACTTGCTCCACACCGCAAGAGACGAGGCAGAGAAGACTTTTATGAGCTGAATTAGACAACAGCTGAAAGCCTCTTCTAATAAGGACCACAGATTTCACACAACATTCATTGGGGCTGTCAGGTTGAGAAGGTTTAAAGGTAGGACCCAAATGGAGGACTAAAGATGTGGCCGTTTTTCAAACAAAAAGCATTTAATGAAAACGAACAAAAATACAATAAAAAGTGCTGCTGAAGGCAGGTAATCCAGAACTCAATAAAGCAAAAACACACAGGGCAAGAAACATGGCATGGAACACAGGGAGTAGAGACGTTACCCTCAAAGCAGACGCTCGACACTGTGTCGAGCGTTCAAAGCAGAAGTATCGCGGCAAGAGGGTTTGATGCCTCGCTTCATAGAGCAAAATGAAGCTTCATTACGTCACACGTGTATCAGCGTAGTGAATTCGGTGCGGGGTTTGTGTATGTATATAAATATCAACATTTTCTCAAAATGTCGTAGGTTTTTGAGAGGACAGTTTTGCATATGTCATCGATTTAGAAGGAAGGAGAGTGAGGTTTCATGGTAAGAGTAGTATAACATTAGATTAACTTGCATACTTACATTAGTATGCAAGTTACACATTATTTTGTATTTCTATCAATCACCCAAAAGCATATATCTAAAACTTAGTAAAATAGTATTTTATGGAGACACAACCACACAAGCATAACATTATTTTATTGAAATAGTATAAATCAAGCATTTCAAAATGCACATACTGTAGATCCTTTATTGTTAAACAGTGCCTCACTGTTTTACGACCCTTTGCGCTGTTTCCTGTGAATCCTATGTATACTATTATCCAGCAGATGTCGCTACACTTAATTGTATCAAATGCTTCGAAATACTGAAGCACTTCAACACAATTGCTTCAGACAGATTCAGTGTTTCAGAAAGCTTCGGTGTCTCCATCACTACATGAGAGGAACACACAGGGAAAATAACACACTCACCATGGAAAAAAAAAAACAACGACACGACAGAGAACAAAGGGAAAGGCAGGGCTATATATGCACAAGAGGGCTCAGGGATGACAAGACACAGGTGAAACGGATCAGGGCAATCAAACCAGGTGAGAGCAATTAACAATCAACACACACAAGGAAACACGACAGGAAATCAAGTACTTAAGAAAATAAAACAGGAAATACAAAACACGATACAAACAGACATCAAGACAGGAACACAAGGAGGCACGAGAAACAGGAAACTAAGAAACTTGATAAAATAAAACAGGAAACACCAAACGTGGCACAGAATAAAAGACAGAACCACGACAGGTGAGCCAGCCAGGAGGAGATAAGGATTCGGACAGAAAATGTCGTCACCAGAGGCGCCACCACAGACTCCACCACTACACCCACGGGCCCTAAAATTTAAAAGGTAAGCAGAGCTAAATATCTGCAAATCTGAACAGTGATATGTGTGGGGAGAATGTGGTCCACCCGAGTGAGATTAATCTCTTCTAAAATATGGTCCACTCCTTCCGAACCTAACCCTTTTAAATTACTGAATCAATCAATAAACTGTGTTAAATGTTTATGTCTGTCTTCACTGTGTTTGTTTCAAATGTCTCAGCAGGACCATGGTGCAGAAAGAGTGAATGAGTTTGATAACTTGTTGCTTAATGTAGGTATTGCATGCTGGTATTTGCTGGAGGGAATAGGCTGGCAATAAATCAGGAATAGCTAGGAAAAACAGAGCAAGAAATTCCTGACGGTCTCTTGATGTTGAGGAAGTGTATTCAAGGGACCATGTGTTCGAGAGTTGCATTTTATAGGGATTATTGCATAATAATTGTGTACCAACCTAAAACAGGCACAGTTGTATGTCATTTTTGTCTTGTGTTGAAGAGATCGTGTCTGTAGTCACTGCGAAGGGAGGGGAATTACTCGAGTAAAAAAATAGTTATGGTGCAGCCTGTCCAAGAAAGAGGTTGGATGGCAGGTTGTAAGATGGAGCCTGTGGACACCATATACGCTAGCAACTAGAGAGATTGTATAACAACTCCAATAGTACAGTAATACTGGCCTTGCAGCCTTTTCTGAAGATTCCTGAAAAGTTAACTATTGCAAGAAGACAAAGGGGGGCAGTAGCTCTACGGTTGGAAATGCAGATTGCCAGAAAAGTAGAGTGAGAGACAGGTTAATTCGTATATATCACCAGAAGCCCAGCCAAAGACTGGAGTGATGACTTAAAGTACTACCCCACTAGGATACCTAGGCTTAAACAGGCCACAACTGCAAACAAAATATTAGTACTGATAAGAACAAGAGAAGCGGGACAGCCAGAAATCAGTAGATAAGAGGGAAGTGCTAAACAGGGAGTAATGGAAGCTAGGATGGTGAAAGGGGAGGGGCTGCTGACCACAGTGGAGTTAGTGGTAAGACAGCATCCTGACTAGCATCCTGATGCCACATGCTGCAAAGAAGTAGAAGCTAACATCAAGTATTACAAAACAAAATATATGAGCAACAGCAGAGAAGGAAAGCGAGCCAGGGAACGAGAAGTGCTCAGGTGGTTTAAAAAAAACAGCCGGACAGAATGTGTTAGATGCCTGTATTCAATGGTGGAGAAGAAGATAGAGCAAAGCAACAGGTGCTTCAACACCCAATGCTTCAATGGAACTGAGCCAGCCTCCTCCATACTCATCCCATGTGGAACTGACATGGGTGAAGCAGTGCCCATTGATGGGAGCTGATTCCAGAACAGAAGGAGAATTACACAGAGAAAATGCAAAAGGAGATGGAGATGCTGCATACCGTGAGCGAACAAAGAAAGGAGCTGCAAAAGCATTTGCAGCAAGAACAAGAGCTACATAGAGAACTAACGCAAGCTCACAGTGAAGCCCAGTGCTGTGCATTGGATGGGGAACTATATCCCTCACAAACAGTGAGTAAACATGAGTTTATTTTCAGGTGTGTGCTGCGTGGAGGAGATGATTGGTGTGGGAGGCTCCGGTGCTGGCCCCTGATTGGCCGAGGCTGATGGAGGATGCCTATATAAAGATCCAAGTTGGCAGCTGGGGCGGGTGGCAGGCTTTCTCTCATCTCCCTCTGCTCCCAACTACTACTCCCCTACTACTTAACAAAGTAGTAGGGGTGGACTGCCATTTTTTTTATCATTGTTTCTCCTGTTTATTTAGTTAGGGAGGTAAGTGTTCTGTCATTTGTTTGACTTTGTTAGGTTATTGAATTCATTTCAAGATAGGGTTGTTTGGTTTGTTATTTTGGCCTTGGTCCACCCTGAAGCCATCATTTCATTCGTTTCCCTGTTGTAAATAAATAACTTTACATTATAAATCTTTTGTTGTCTTGGTGGCTACTTGGGACAAGGGGAAGATGGGAGCCTAATCATGTTGTGT
Organism: Mugil cephalus; assembly: GCF_022458985.1. NCBI lineage: Eukaryota > Metazoa > Chordata > Actinopteri > Mugiliformes > Mugilidae > Mugil > Mugil cephalus. Next base: position 28,240,394 of record NC_061778.1, read on the forward strand.
CATAGACACCCCTAGATGGGACATAACACTCCAGTTGAGACGACAAGCCTCCAAGAAGATCAAGTAGATCCCTGTCCTCAAAACAGGTACTCAGAAGTAGATGCAGAGTGGAAGAAAGTGACAGTGGGGGGCTAGGCATCCCGATGCCACTGACATATAACATACACCAACACCCGCAGTATGTGCCATGGTCATTCTGTAACAAAACTGGACTGGCAGGAAGGTTACCCGACTTGAATAAAGGAACTAATAAGTGGATCACGGCTCTGGAAGAGAGCACAGGAGGTGTTACTTTGGCTCTAGGTGACATCAAAGCACGGCTCATGCATGTGGCAGGTAAATCCACCACAGAGGAAGTTTTGCACGGAGCAAAATTAATTGCAGTAATGAAAGGAAACAGAGTTGATGATCTGGAATTTAATAAATACCGCAATGCCTCTCATAGCAGCTCCGGGTATTACTGTATTACTGTCGTGTTTTGTGTTTTTATTACGTTTGCTATTTTATTTTATTTAAAAAAGGGTCCAATTTGTTGCTTTTGCAACAAATTGGACCCTTTTTTACTAATTTTAATTGCACTCGAGTCTCTCCAGATCTCTGTGTGCCATGCAGGCACCACTCGCCGGCATTGTTTACACCCCTGACCAGCTGATGGCCCTGAGGCATTCCACACTCTTGGCCAGAGAGAGACCCCCCATACCACGGGAGCTAAAGAGGAGATGGTGATGCTGCAGAGCCGGGGTGAAATGAAGAATGGAGAAGAGAAAGTTTAAGCCCTTTATCTCTGCAGTCATCACTGGAAATGTGAGGTTGTTGGCAAATAAAGTGGATGAACTGGGGGCGCTCGTCAGAATACAGAGGGAATACAGAGAGTCCAGTATCATGTGTTTCACAGAAACGTGGCTGCATGAGCAGATTCGGGACTCCAACATCACCATCCCCGGCTTCCAGACGGTTTGTGCCAACAGAGACACCGGCAAGGAGAAAGGAGGGGGCCTTGCCGTACTCGTGAACAGGTGGTGTCACCTCGGGCATGTCTCTGTTAAAGAGCAGGTCTGTTGCCCGGACAGCAAGCTCGTCGCCGCCAGACTTCATCTATAATTTTTGCAGAGGGAGTACTGGGACCTGGTTTTTCTGAGGAGGAGCTACCGTTTTGTCACAGTAAGCCCAAATGTGAGACCAGCGAAGAGGGACCAAATCCACCTCCTCTGTGTCCCAGCTCAGCGTGCTTCTGTCTTCATTGATGACCACCTTGAGTTGCCGTGTCAACCCCTGACCTGCAGGCCTTACCCACAGCTGAGACCAATTCATTAATCAGGGATTAATCTCTGAGGTCTCTGCTGTTAATACTGCTGATCCCTGTCTCCCATACATTTACTGCATGTTACAACACACCAACACACACTCCTCCCCCCACACACAGGTAGCTTTGTTATTACAGTTACACATGGGTCATGTGTAACTTTAATAAAGCGCACCACACACATACACACACAAACACACCGGTAACTTTATGTTATTACAGTTACAGATACACACGAAGAGTTATAGGACGCACCCACATGCGCGTGTATGCGTGCATTACTCTCTCACACACGAGCTAACCACGCAAACCATAAGTTAACTGTTCCAAGCGTATGCTAACTGTGCTAAATGTGGGTTAAGTATGCTTAATGGGGGTTAACTGTACTAACTGTGCAACACACACTACACAGGTAACTTTGTGATTACAGTTTCACACACACAGGAAGAGTTGTAGGACATACTCACAACACACACACAACTTTGTCACACACAGGCTAACTGTGCTAACCGTGTGCTAACTCTGCTAAATGTGGGTTAAGTGTGCTAACTGTGCTAGCCGTGTGCTAATTGTGCTAAATGTGGGTTAACTGCGCTAATTGTGTTAAATGTAGGCTAAGTGTGCTAAACATAGTCTAACTGTGCTAAATGTGGGTTAACTGTGCTAACTTTGCTAAATGTGGGTTAACTGTGATAACTGTAAGCTAACTGTGCTAAATGTAGTCTAACTGCTAAATGTGGGTTAACTGTACTTAATGTAGGCTAAGTGTGCTAGATGTAGGCTAACTGTGCTAAATGTAGGCCAACTGTGCCAAATGTGCGGAAGCAACCCTCCTCCATTTTGCGTCGGGCGGTTCACGCCTTCACGGTTGTCCATTCGTTTCTGATTATGGACACCTCGTTGGGCATTATCCCTTACTTTTATTATATTATATTATATTATATTATATTATATTATATTATATTATATTATATTATATTATATTATATATACTACTATTATATACTATTTAGTTACAATAACATTACCATCGTATCATCAGTACTACTGCCATCATCTTGCCACTGCGCCTTATCTACCTATGCATCTTGTGTTTTTTAAGTGTCCTTGTCCTATTCTGTTTTTATTTTTGCTTTTATTTTTCTCCCGCAGTATTTTATTCTATTGTATTTTATTGTATTCAAATACCGGACTGCTATGATGACCTAATTTTCCTTCGGGGATGAATAAAGTCATCCATCCATCCATCTATCTAGTGCCTCAGTTGTCAACCCAGCCCCAGGTGCCTCAGGGCACACCTATGACACCAGTTGCTCCTCTGCCACTCATCCACATACATGTGAATCAGCCTCAGACAAACAGAGGCCTGCTCTACAGAGGACAGCCAGAACAAAGAGGAGGCAACTATCATCAAGGAAAAGGGAGGGGATTCAGTCCACAGATGCAAAGGCGTGCACAATCCCACACTCAATTGAATGTGGAGCAAGAAAGAGAAATGTTGTGCTGGGGATGTGACCAGAGAGGCCATCATCGCAGCGACTGCCCCACCAATTCATCCAAAATATCAGGAAAACCAGTAACAGCACCTCTATTCAGAAAGCACTCCTATCAACTTATTGGGCCGAGATATTCTATGCCTATTAAAGACATCTATTATCTTCACACACACAATGCAAGACGTTCTCAGTGGTATGCCAAGACCTGCATGTAGGACCACAAGGAGCAACAGTTATACTATCACTGGAGCTGTGTCATTGGTTCCAGCTGCCCAACTCTGCCCCACGCATCACAGTGATGTTATCGATTCAATTCAATTCAATTCAGTTTTATTTTTATAGCGCCAATAACAATACAAATCGTCTCAAGACGCTTCACAAAAACCAGAGCACGGTTGTTCACAACCTCCAGAGCAAGCTTGAGGGCGACGGTGGCAAGGAAAAACTCCCTTTTAACAGGAAGAAATCTTGAGCAGAACCCAGCTCGTATGGAGGGACCCATCTGCTGAAGGCCAGCCTGGTAGAAACAGAGAGGATAGAAAGAAAAGAAGAACAGGAGAAACAAGATAAACAAACTTCTGTCATAGATACATATATCATGCTGAAGGAAACACGTAGGATCTAGTAATATAGCACATAGCTGATGATCTTATGTGACAGTTTGTGAGTATAACAGGAATCATGGGCAGGTTGGTGAATTGTTCATCTAGGTAGGAGTGGACAACTGGAGGAGGCCATGAAGACTGGGGCAGATGTAGTTTATGGAGCTCCACAGGTCTCATACACAGTACTCCAGACCATGAAGACTGGGCTGGTTGATGAAGACTGGGCTGGTTGATGAGTAGCAGTCATTGTGTGTTGCGTACTTCCAATAATTTCAGCAATGGTAAAAAAAAAGACAACAGCATGGCTTCCTGGGAACGAGTGAGGATCATGAGTACATTGAAAACTTATGAAGAAATTACGCCTCTGGATTAAAATAACTAAACAGTAGTAACAGAATGACGAGATAAAGAGAGAAACCTAAATCACAAATGTCACATGAATATCAAAAGGACTTACAAGGCATACTAGATGACTTTCCCTTTTGGCCAATATTGATACGCCAATCTAGAACCCATGTACAGTTTACGCATCAGTCTGTGCATTCAAAAGACAGCCCTGAGAGGTTAAGATTACAATCCATAAAGAAGACAGCATGGGCAATTCAGACTTATAACTTGGGTCAGGGTATAGTAGTAGATTCCTGTAAGCTATAATTATGACCTAGTGACTTCCCAGTTTCCCCCACTGCTGTCACGCATGCCCCTTTGTACTAGGTACACATTGAACATGATCTCAGTATATTATTTAACAGACTTGTTATTCAGCACCCGCATGTTCCTGCAAAGATGTAGCAAGGAAGGGCTAGAACGAAAGTCTGCAAGTTATGAACAATATAAGATTGCAAGGGCAAATACATCGTTTAGGATTAGAAGGCAATTATATTTAATGCTAAGGGGAAATGGTGACTAGGCCAGAATTATTTGATGTGTTGACCCCTTGCTCCCCTTGCTTTATGATATTCCACTAAGAAAGGTATGGCTGAGCTACCACAGACAGGCTGGCAGTATGACCCACACAGAGAGGGCCCACGTTCCAGACCTGGCCTGAGTCCTCCTCCAACCGGGCAGCCCAGCCAACTGCTGCAGGACCCATCTTGACTGCAGGCGTGCATACACCACATGCCCAGCAAACACCTCATGATCCATGGGCCTTGGGGAACTGGATGACCCAGTAGAAGCATCCCCGGCCACTGCCAGTGCTGACGGATGTCCAGATGTAGCCAGACACCACACCCGATGGAGGACAGCAACCCAGTACCAACCCTTCCATGAGCAGAGTTGCAGTAACTGTAGTATAGTTTTAAAGCCTGTGATGTGCTAAGAAGAAGATATGTGAAAAACATAAGCAGATGACATTATAATGTCAGAAGTTTTAGCTGAATTCTCTGAGTTTCTATGTGATTTAGTACTTAGAACAGATAAAGTCATTACAGTAGGTAACTTTAACATCCATGTTGATGTTGGTAGTGACAGTCTTAGCTCTTCATTTATGTCATTACTAGACTCAATTGGCTTTTCTCAGAATGTATATGGTTCAATTCACTGTTTCAATCACACCTTAGATCTTCAAAAAAACATCAAAATTATAACAGCATATTATTCATCATTTAATAGAAGAAAACAAGAACAACCCCAGATTTCTTTTCAGCACTGTAGCCAGGCTGACAAAGAGTCACAGCTCTGTTGAGCCATCTATTCCTTCAGCCCTCAGCAGTAATGACTTCATGAGCTTCTTTACTGATAAAATTGTTGGCAATAGAGATAAAATGCATAGCACCCTTCCATCTGTCAAAGATGTAAGTACAATGGCATTAGAAACCTCTGTAGGACCTAGTCAATATTTGGATTCTTTCTTTCTAATTGATCTTCCTGAGCTCACTTCAGTTATTACAGCATCTAAACCATCAACTTGTCTTCTAGATCCCATCCCGAGCTCAAGGAGGTTTTTCCATTAATTAATACCTCCATATTAAATCAGATAAACTTATGTTTATTAGCAGGATATGTGCCCCAGTCTTTTAAAACTGCTGTAATTAAACCTTTACTTAAAAAAAAAACACTCTTGACCCAGATGTTTTAGCCAACTATAGGCCAATTTCCAACCTTTTATCTCTAAAGTTTTAGAAAGGGTTGTTGTCAATCAGTTGATTGATCATTTAAACATGAATGGTTCATTTGAAGAGTTTTAGAGCTCATCATAGTACAGAAACAGCTCTAGTTAAAGTTACCAACGGTCTCCTCATGGCTTCAGACTTGTCTCTATACTTGTCCTGCAAGATTTTAGTGCTGCATTTGAAACTATTGATCACAGTATTCTACTAAAGAGGCTTGAAAGTGTGATCAAGATTACAGGAACTGCATTAGACTGGTTTGAATCATATCTGTCCGACAGATTTCAGTTTGCCCTTGTAGACAACAATTCTTCTGTATAAACCAAAGTAAGCTATGGAGTTCCTCTAGGTTGGGTTCTGTGCTAGGACCAATATTATTCACATTATACATGCTTCCCTTAGGCAATATTATTAGAAAGCACGACATAAACTTCCATTGCTACGCAGATGATACCCAGCTATATTTATTCGCGAAACCAGATGAAACTAATCAGCTGGTTAAAGTCAAGCATGCCTTAAAGACATAAAGGTTTGGATGACATGTAATTTTCTACTTTTAAACTCAGAATGTGAATTAAGAATGTAATATGATCTGAACCTCATTTAAGTGCAATATTGTTTGTTGAGATCTTATGGTCACAAAGGGGGAAATGTGGTATAATTTTTGAGCCTGTGATGTGCTAAGGGAAATTAAGAAGTAACACTTACGAGGGATTTCACAATACCAGGATTTGTGGATTAGAAGATCAGATACGTTCGACTACTGGAGCACCGTGAAATGTAAGAATGACACTCAGGAGTCAAAATTTTAAATAGAAAAGTAATGCAAGCTTTAGTTAGAAAAAAAAAAAAAAAAAAAATTTATTAGAACACAATAAAGAGATACATCGATGAACAAATAGATAGATAAATTAAGTTGTTTTTAAATTAAAACAAGACAAACAAAATTTTCTACTTGACTATTATCAACTATTAACCTGAATTCTTTGTTTCAATACAAACTACAAACACCATTCACTTATTAATTTTGCAAATTAAATAAATTATCCTACACAACAGCATGTGTTTCCAATTCCAAAAGAAGTTCAATGTCCAAGAAAAAGTCAAATGATGAGTGCAGGTCCAGTGTTCCAGGGATGGAGAAATTTTAAGTCTGGGGCATTGAGGGTAGGAGGAATTGTGTAACAGGGCTGAGTGTGAGGGTATTTCAGATATTGGGCCTACCACACCAGAGAGTGTAGCAGGACCTGTCCAGTGATGAGAGGATATCTAGGGTTCACTTCACTCTAGATATAGTGGGTGGCTCGCCATTGCTTCACTTCGCTTCACTGAAACAGGCAAAACAAAATCCAAAAGAACAAAAACAAACAAAACAAACAAACAAAAAAAACCCCTGACCTGTCAACAGACAGGTTCAGAGAAATATCATCAGTTACTTGGTGCAGTTTGTCATTCATAGTTACCATGGCAACAGTTACCATGACACAAAACAATATGCAATACTGCACATCTAAGTTAAACTGCTTCTTGTAAATAACGTCTACATTCTATAATCAATCATGAAACAATTCTATTGCAAAATAAAACAAAATAATTCATTAAAACCAATAATCATGCTCACCGATCTCTGTGTTCGGCGGGGCACAGGCACAAAACGGCTCTGGCACCCGGTACCGCAACAGTGGTTCTACACAAAAAGTAAACTAATAAACAATGTACTTTTGGTGACATTTCAAAGGAACACATCGTTCATGGATTATGCCTTTACCTTGCTGCTGAAAGCAGTAACAGATGAGGAGGAAGTTGTCCACACACAGACACACCGATGACAGTTGGGAGCAACAGCTAAGCACTAGCAGACGAGCTGGTGCACTCACTGATTGTTCGTTTGCCTTCAGTAGACTCCGTTTCGCTGAATTTATCTCGTTTTTCTTCCTTTCGTTCACTCCGCTCACTTCACAAAACTCTGCTCCAACTAGATCAGGCATGTCAAACATACGGCCCGTAGCGAGTCTCTAGCTAATTTCTATTAAAAGTTGTTATTTTTTAAAATAAATACAAACCAAATGCTCCCTCCGGCCGCTAGAGGGCAGTAAATGTGTAAAAGCGCTCACGTCAAGCATGCGGCACTGACACGAGTTAGTCACAGGAAATAAACATTCGCAACGTGATGTGTCCAAGTAAAAATAAATCGGCAATCTTGCTTCACCATTCACCACTACTAAACAAGTTATCGGTCAACACACCCTTCCCAAAATGGCACTGTCAAAAAAAAGAAGAGTGGACACGGAGTGCATAGTTTTCCAGGAGAAATGGACCGAGAAGTATTTATTCACAGAACTGAATGCAAAACCAGTGTGCTTGGTATGTAATCAGCAAGTTGCAGTGTTCAAAGAGTTTAATATTCGGCGCCACTCAACATAAAGACAAGTATGTCATATTAAAGACAATTAATATTGTGCAGTATATTCTCAACTTCAGTAGGCCCAGCCTAGTAGTTTGATCTGATGTAGTCTAATCCTATTGCCCATGCACTGCTATAACTTTATTTATTTATTTATTTATTTATTTTATTTTATTTTGTATTTCTTTATTCATTTATTTCAAAGCAGTATGACAATTAAGGCGAAAATATTTTTTTTTTATAGCTCCCACTTGAGTTTGTTTAGTGTGGTGAGTTGGTTCAGGTGTAAAACTGCATTCACTCAACTGTTAAAATAAACCAGTTGTTAACACATTCACGGCCAAACATGAAAAATCATTTTTTTCCCATTGTTTTTGAATAAATGTGTTGTGCTTAGAAAAGATCCCTTGTCATCCGTGATTATAATATGTAGGGTAGGCTACAAATGTAGGCTGAATGATAAAGCATAGTACTGAAAAACAAAGCTAAATATTTGGAGTTGACATTCTTTTACTGATCCGGCCCACCTGAGAACAGAAAGTCTGGATCCGGCCCCAGAGCCAAACTGAGTTTGACATGCCTGAACTAGATGCTCTCTGTCTCTGCATAGACTGATACTCACCCACACTCAAACGTACCTGATCTGATGCATTCAGGGGTCATAAAAACATGGGAAATGCTGATACCAGATGAAACCATACATACAGTTTTGTTATTAAACTAAACAGTTAATAAAACATTCATTTCCTTTCCGTTTCTTTTCTAATTTATTTATGAAGACCATTATTAAAGGGGTCACACCATGCAATGCAAAGAGACGATTATAGTGTGATATATAACATAATGAGCATTAACCAGAAATATGCTGCTGTAGTATTGTAGAATGATGTAGAATTAAATATGTCTCATGTATACCTTACAAGGGCACGTGTGATTTAATGTAAGGGCACATATTATGTTGAAGAGCAAGTCACACTTGTTGCTTTTGGTAAAATTCACAGCATGTTTGTAATAAACTTTATAATTAAAAAAAATTAAATAAAAATAGACTTGACAAACAATTAAGAAATAAGAGTGTAAAACAGGCAAGAATTACTTTAAAATTTAAGACCAAAAAGAAATTATGAAGCTATTGGTGTAAAAAGAAAGAAAGAAATAGGCAGATTGGGGCATAGAGAGATGCTCAAGCAGGACAGGGATTGCCTGGATATGTTAAAGGGGGACCTAGACTTCCAGACCCAGCAACAGAGTTTGGACTCTGTGGGGACTGTCACGGAAAGGTGCTACATGAGAAAAGTTCAGAGCATCCTGGACTGTGACAGCCACCCACTTCACCCCACCCTGGCTGGACAGGAAAGCAGCCGCAGCCAATGGCTCCTGTCACTGAGCTGTAGGACGGAACGCTTCAGGAGGTCATTCATCCCCACAGCCATCAGAATACACAACGCTAACTATTAGCTGACTAACAGTTGGCTGGCTAACTGTTAGCTGGTTAACGGTTAATGGCTTGGGTGGTTGCACTGTCTGTTGTGCATCTGCACACAAGACACTTTACTTTACAGACACTTTATTAAATAAACACTGAGGCACTTTCGATCTGGACTGAGACACTTTAAAATGTACATACATCTCATGTCTGTGATTGTAGATTGGACTGTATATTTTGAGAATATATTTTTTGTAACTTACTACCTCATTTCTTACACTACTTTTAAGATTTTTCTATTTTTATCTTATTTAATTTTTTTTTCTCCTTGACTCATATTTTTATGTCTATGTCTGATCACGTTTATGTCCTCAGTTATCTTGAGATTCTGAGACAAATCAATTTCCCTGCGGAGATCAAAAAAGTGATATACAATCTTGAACAGTGATGTAGAGATTTTCTAATGGTGTAATTGGTCAACGTTGAGGGACGATCAAGAGGTGGGCCCTGAGAACAGATGTGGCCTGTGAAGTTCCAACAGTATAAAAGAGGGGACATAAGCCCTTACAATTTAGTGATGAGAACCACAGTTCTTTTGACTGTACCGAATCACTCAAATCAGTGCATTAAAATGATTCATTCACCGAGTCAGTACCCGAGTCAGTGACGCAACGCGAATCAGTAGATCAGTAGCATTCACTGACTGGATCACTCTCCTCTGTCACTGATTATATTCCTCTATTTGGTGCAATATAAGCTGAAGACCCAGTACTAAGAGATGCGTTTCCAGCCCTTCAAATAAAAAAAAAGTGTAGCCCATGTGACTGTCTGGTCGTTGACCATGTTTATTGCACTGAAATGAAATAAAGAAATGATTAAAGTGGAAAATAAATAAAAAGCAAAGTAACAAACACTATTGTAAATGCCGTACATTTTAACATATGAATTAAATATCAACTTAAATGCAATCAAATCTAAAAACAGACCTCATTTAGTTTATTGCAAAAACATATCAAAAGCGAGAAAATGCCTTAAAAACTAAGAGCAGCCTACATTAAAAATATAAAAAGGCAATATCAACTTAAATACACTTAAATATGCACCAAAAAAGAAAATAAATAGCTTAAAGAATATAAAAACATACTAGACCTACCTATCCAATTCAATCAATTCAATTGTTATTATTTTAAATTTATTTTAAATCTGCACCTCGCTGCTCCTGCAGCTTGCCTCACTCGCTCTTCTGTCTCCTCCACTCATAACTTTAGTGTTCCTAAGTCTCTTAAAATAAAGGGGACTGCATGTGTGCATTTGTTTTCATGTGGACTGACTCAACATTAGCCGTTAGTGTGAAGAAACAGAAGTTATGAGAGCTTATCCCCAGTTTCACTGTGAGGAGGAAGCGGAGAACTCTCAGACGGAGTGATTCTATGAATCTAGTTGAAGTTAACCAACTAGCTAACAAGCATGGTTACTGCTCAAAAAAAAAAAAAAAAATTCAAATGAAACATGGCGATAAAACGGTGCAAGATCACTGTACTTATTTAAAATTAATGTTACATAGTGACTCTCAAGACATTAAAGTACATTTGGCTGACATTTTGAGAATACTAAATTCAGAAACCAAACTCAGTGACCAAAATAGTGGCATGCCATATCTCGAGTGCAAGCATGAGTCCTTTGATGTGGCAGGTATGGTTGCCTTCTTTTACCAACAATACAAAGCTTGCAAGCCAAGATCGCATGTGGTATCACGATAATTAACATCACTACCTTATTGACCCCCATTCATCTCAACATGATCTGAACAGGTTGATGTACCCTTTCTGCATATTACTGTATGTAGTTTCTATTAGTGATGACCAATCGAGGCATTGTTGAAGCCTAAACACATGATTCGAAAAAACTCGGAGCTTCAATGACACAGTGTGCTCTATTAGGACATCCAGGAGACAATAAAATGTAGTACATCTGAGACGTGTCTTTTATTCCTTTCATGTTTGTATGGGACTTTATTTGGCACACAACATGGTGTGTTTGATTACACAACATGGAAACAAAGCGCAAAAATAGGACTGTATAATGCAGATGTATGTGTGATTGCACAGTTGCACTAATGACACCAAATAAGCCATGTCTCCTTGGGGTGGGCTCCGGAGAAGAGTTGCTAAATTTCATTTCGATACATCAAAGAGTTCCCGAGATATGACCTCACATCCCATCTGGAACCTTCGCCATCAAATTTGATTGGCTGTTGTGGGCAAATGGATTGGACAATGAAAGGGCCACTAAGTAACTTTTATGTGGCTCAGTCTGAAGATATTCTGTACCGATTTTCATGAGACCCGACAAAATTTGCGACCTGTGAAACTTTTTAAAGGTTTTTGACAAAATCCAATATGGTGGCCAAATTCTTGCGATTGCTTGAAAAGTTTTGCCAGATCCTGAAAGGGGACATTCCACAGTATCAACAGACATGAAAATCTACACAGAAATCCTAACAAGTCAAGAGAAAAAAGCAAAAACGCAATTTTGTCAATTACAGCGCCCCCTAGTGACCGAATCACACCAAATTTTGATTGCCCATTTTGGACAAAATGCCACTAAGTAACTTTTGTGCGGCTCGGTCTGAAGATAGTCTGTGACAGTTTTCGTGAGAATCAGAGAAAATTTTTAGACGCGTTTGACAAAATCCAATATGGTGGCCAAATTCTTACGATTGCAGACATGAAAATCTAGTCGGAAATCCTAACACGTAAAGAGAAAAGAGCAAAAACACAATTTTGTTAATTTCAGCGCCCCCTAGTGGCCGAATGACACCAAATTTTTATTGCGCATTTCGGAGGGAGTCCCAAAGAATCGGACCAAGTTTGGTCTTCACAAGGCAAAGCCGAGATTAGCACAAATTTCCTGTTTGGCGGCGTTGCCGCCGACAACAATTGGCTAACACCAAAACTTGAAATTAACTATCAATGGGGCACCCTGTGGTACCTGTGGATGTCACAAAGTCATTTCAAATACTAACCCATCAAGAGATATGAGCAAAAAACATGTTTTTCTATTTACAGTGCCCCCTAGAGGCCAAACGACACCAAATTCATGGTGTCCACTTGGGACCTGGTCAGGACCCATACTGCCAAATGTGATGTCAATATGTCTCACCGTTGCCCAGATATGAGCTCACATTGAAAATGGCGCCTTCGCCACTGATTTCGATTGGCCGCAGCGGACAAACTAAGTGGGAATTAAAAAAACCATCTAGTAACTTTTGTGCGGCTTGCTCTGAAGATAGTCTGTGCCGATTTTCCTGAGAATCGGACAAAATGTGTGACGCGTGAAACTTTTTAAAGTTTTTTGACAAAATCCAAGATGGCGGAAAATCTCTCATGATGCATTTGACGTCATAGGGTAGGCTGAACTCAGCATCATCCAAGGATCACAAAGATACCTTGTTTGTAAATTTCGGGTGTACGGTTCAAAAGTTACGTGCGCAAATGTACTTCCAACTTTGACCCATTGGTGGCGCTAGAGCGTACTTACTGGCAACATGTAACTCAGGCAAATTAAAGATCCTGCTGCCCTTAATCAATGTGCAAAATTTCACAACTTTTTACCATACGGTTGTATGGGCTGCCACAGACTCCAATGGCAGAAGACGGAAGAATAATAATAATAAGAAGAAGAAAACGTAGAAAAACAATGGGTTTCTCACAGGTTTGCTGCTGGGACCCCCAATAACATTAACCGAAACAATGGGGTTCCTGCAGCTTCGCTGCTTGGCCCCCCAATAATAATAACACTAACAAAAACAATGGGTTCCTCGCAGCTTCGCTGCTTGGACCCCACAAACAATGAGGTTACTGCAGCTTTGCTGCTGGGACCCCCAATAACATTAACCAAAACAAAGGGGTTCCTGCAGCTTCGCTGCTTGGACACCCAATAACACTAACAAAAACAATGGGGTTCCTGTAGCTTCGCTGTTTAGACCCCCAATAACAATGATAATAACAAAACTAACAAAAACAATGGGGTTCCAGCAGTTTCGTTGCTTGGTCAGAAAAACAACGTAGAAAGACAACGTAGAAAGACAATATCATTGGGGTCCAAGCAGCTTCGCTGCTTGATAATAATAATAAGAAAACATAGAAAAACAATGGGTTCCAGCAGCTTCGCTGCTTGGACCCCCAAAAACGTAGAAAAAAAATGGGTTCCAGCAGCTTTTCTGCTTGGACAAAACAAACAATGGGGTTCCAGCCGCTTCGCTGCTTGGACCCCCAATAATAATAACACTAACAAAAACAATGGAGTTCCTGCAGCTTTGCTGCTTGGACCCCCAATGATAACACTAACAAAAACAATGGGGTTCCTGCAGCTTTGCTGCTTGGACCCCAATAACACTAACAAAAACAATGGGGTTCCTGCAGCTTCGCTGCTTGGACCCCAAATAATAATAACACTAACAAAAACAATGGGGTTCCAGCAGCTTTGCTGCCACAGCAGTCATCCACCATCAGTGTTAGTATTCTGTTTACAACTTTCTTTACTCAAACACTTACAGATAATAACACTACACATAGTCTTTTGGTTTCAGATTGCATTTATATCCATTAGCAGTTTCTTGATTTGGGTGCACACAATTTGGCATTCTGTTTATGGGGTTTGGCTTACAAAAATACTTACTTGTTTTCTTTGTTTGAGCTTCTCTGGCAAAAGGCCAGAAACCTGACAGAGAGGACCTTTTGAAGGCAATTCAGGGGAAGTGGAAGAGGAAATTCATCAGGTGACTGGACAGCAGGAGCCTTGAAGTTTCCTTTGATGGGATTTGCTGGGCTGGGCGAATTGTTTCCTTTATACACAGGTCTTTTCTTTGTTTGCTTAGTTAATGTTTAGTTTAGGTATGTTAGCTGTGTTAATTGTTACATTGTTAGTCAACTTTCCCCCTTGTTTCTGTTTTGGACTAGTCCTAAGAGTATGTAACCCTTGTGTGTCCCATTTGTTTGGCAGGTCAGTTTGATTAGGTTTAAGTAAGATTCCTTATTATTTAGTTGACCTCCTTTTGAGTTCGGGCCATATTTTTTTCATTTGTTAGGTCTTTATATTAGACTTCATTGGTTTTATAATTTTCTTACATTATTGGAACTTTATTAAAATATTTTTTATGCAATTTTACACCTTTGTCCTCTGCTTTTTCAGCTCGGTCCCATAATTCCATTACTCACTCACTCACTAGTGAACTCAACATAGGCCTGTTTGGGACTCCTCTTATGGTCTCAGAACTTTTGCTGGAGCAAGGTTTTAAAATTGCAGTTGTGACAGCAAGAGCTATGTTGCTCTTGTTGCAGTTCAGCTCTTTTAAACTTGTTTATTGAAAGGTGTAACATAGCTTTTACACTTTTCAATTTGCAGGTTTGTCTTTGTAGTATTCATTTAAAAAAACAGAAAGCTAAAGATGAACAGTAAAGCAGCATGATTAAGGTTCTTTGGTCGATATACAGTATCTATCTGATGGTAAAAGTTAATTAAAAAAAGTTTAGCCATGACATATTAACAAGTTACAACCAGAACTTTAATTTTGCAGTAGCTTTCTGGAACAAAATAGCACATATGTTTCTTAAACTGCTGAGGCGTGTTCTGATGATGTGTCACCACCGTCTGACTGCTGCTCTGCCAACATGTCCATTAGTTTCAGCTTAAGCACTGGATCTTTGGACTCCTGTAGAAAGAAAGCAGTCCTGTGATTATGTGTTGTCTAAAATTACTGCATAATGAGGCATAATGCTATGATTAGTACCAGAATACCTCAACAGTAGTTATGAATGTGTAATAATCAGATATCTGGATTTTCATTTAGCACTGAGCATACTCATTTCACCATTTTGTGTCACCTTGTGTACACAAATTCAAGTTATAGTACATAAAGAATATGGGCTGACAGTACAGATTCTCTAATAATACCAAGTTGATAAAAGCTATACCTCAGTGCAAAATAAAACTTATTACTAAGCCTTCAGGCACATATCAGCCGTTACCCAGGTAAAGACATTATGTGTAAACATGGTGTTTATAACAGACAGTGATTTCATTTCAATAATTAATTTATTAAATTGGGACAATGCGCATTAATCATTGGTGCATTAGGCATCAGGGCAGATGTGCCGGACTTAGGACAAATGCTAAATTTCAGTCGTAGTCCCAGGCAAGTACTTACACAACATAAACACAGAAGACTTTAAGACCTCACAACTACAACTCATAAAATAGACAATTCCAAAACCAGGTATGGGCAGACAATCGTAAAAAAAAACAAAAAAAAAAAAACAGACACAATTTGTCACGGTTTAAGAGGTGTGACCCGGAGAGAGAGAGAGAGAGGGAGAGACAGAATTTATTTTTGTAGTATGAGTGATGATTTCTGTATGATCACAGTTACATTATTGTACAAAACACAACTTTATGTCAACAGAGTGTTGTTGCTGGCGTAGGCTTAGCGATTCTTGAAATGTCAAAGCTCCGCTGAATCAGTAATGCGGGCCTCTTGCTGTGTGCACTGTGCATCCAAAGTGCAGGTAGTTGAAGGCAACACAATGTCACCAAAACGACATACTGGAGGTAGGCATCACGGCAGGGTGTACAATCCCTCCACTAGCCTTTACAATGGCAATGGAGGTGATTATTAGGGCCTCGAAATGGGTGGTAGGTGGAGAAAAGCTGCATGGAGGGCTTTGCCACCTCCCAATTAGGGCCTACATGGATGACATGACGACTGTGACGTCAACTGCTCCATGTACTAGCAAACTGCTGGATAAATTACTTGCAGTAGACTAGGATGAAAGTGAAGCCGAGTAAGTCTAGGAGTATTTCAGTCATTAAAGGAAAGGGAGTAGATAAGAGGTGTTTCATAAATGTGTAGTTGGTCCCCACAGTACTAGAGAAGCGAGTGAAGTGTCTGGGAATTAAGTCTTATGCAAGTGATAGAGTGCAGTGCGAAGGATTGAGGTAGGAAATGATTCAAGACATTTTGAGCATAGACCGGTCAGGGCTCCCAGGAAAGTTAAGGTTATGTTGTATGCAGTTTGGTTTACTGCCCTGACTAATGTGGCCACTGACAATGTATGAGGTTCCTCTGTCAAAGGGTGAGAAGCTTGAAAGGATGATTAATCATCAATCAGGATATAGTGATTGAGTGGCTACGGGACACACGTGGGTTTGTTTACAATGTTGGTCCGCTTGTCACAAAATGCAATGTGAAAACAACGCGAAACAAGTTTTTTTTTTTTAAATGCCCGGACCAAAGCAAGTGAACTATTGGACTTTCCTGGTGTGAACACACCCTTAGTGTTTTACTTCCAATCTTGGAAGAGGGGAGAGGTGTTGGTTGAAGTGTAGTTTGGCTGATTGTTGACGCTAGTGAAGCACAACACATTGAAAGGACAGTATAGAGGGTGTATTAATCTTTCTTGTTTTTCCCCCAAGTGTGGTGGCATTTTTGGTTCAGTTTGCTGTCAGATAATCCAGTGTCTTTGTTCCCCCAGGTGTGGTGGCATCTTTAGTTCAATAATTCCATCAGAGATTCCAGTGGTTTATTTCCCAGAATGCTTCGAGTGCCTCGAATGTGGCGCTTTGTGGTTGCTGAGTCTGGTCTACGTTGGCGAGTGTTTTAGTTAAGTTTTCATTAGGTATTCTCAATTAAAGAATTATTATTTTACACATGGTAACCAGTCTCTGTATCGTTTTCCTATCCCGGGATTTTTTTAATTTTTTTATTGTGTGTATGTGTTCTTGTGTATTAGTTGCATCTATCTATCTATTCATCGATAGATCGATAGATAGTATTAAAAGTATTTAAGTAGCGTGATCAATCTTTTTTGAGATCTGAAAATGTGTCTGTGCCGAATTTCAAAACTACTACCCTCCCTTCACCCGGACGGCTTCATCTTGACTCCCCTGCCAACCGATGCCGCCTCCCCAATCGCTGGAGCGTCTGTTAAATTTACGTTTGTTTCATGTTGGGAATTGTAAATGGTCTTGCTCTTATATAGTGCTTTTCTACCTACTCAAAGGTACTCAAAGCGCTTATACAGTCATTCGCTCACACAAGCAAACACACAATCACACACCAGTGCCAGTTGCACTGGGAGCAAATGGGGGCTCAAGGACACTTTGGCACCTCGGGGGACTGAACCACTAACAAAACAGTGCAATTGTTGATGTGGATGAGTAGTGCACATGTAGCAGAATACACGTATGCACATATCACTGCATGAAAAAGCCTGTATATGGGGAGTATGTGGAAAGAGCAGTTGGGTCCCAGACGAGCCCAAATGGGATTTTTGCCGCAGCAGTTGAACCAAAATAGAGTAATTTCATGAGGATTGCAGGGAAAACAGTTGCAGTCGGCAGAAAAAAGGGCAGAATGCGGGGAAATTGCACTAATTTAGTAAGAGACTTTTGGCTGACTGAGACATGCTGTATGTGGTGATCTTATATTATCTAAGCAACTTTATTTCATGTTGTCCAGAATTTAACATTTTTTCCATTTTACAGGAAGCTGTGAGGAGACTCTATAAGGCACAACATGACACCACCAACAGTTATGATGCATATAGAAGGTGAGATAACATTATTTGTGGGTTATATTGAATTGTAAAAGGCAACATCTCTCCATGACTTTCTTTGAGTCTCCCCCATCTAATTTGTTCAGTGCTCAATCTTCCGTTTTCTCTGTGTTTTTGCAGCTGTACAATGTGAGAGATGCCGTAGCCCACAGCAGCAAAGAATATCCATGGAAAACTGCTACTAGGAGTGGACGATATATCGATATAAAAAATATATTGATATATTTTTTAATGAGATATGGAATTGAACTATATCGCATATATCAATATATGCAGTTCAAAATTTGCCTTCAACAAACATGGAGGAAGCAATGTCTGCGGAGCGTGCCGAAGAAGAATTGGTTGGTAAAAGAAAAAGTAGGGGCTCCGTATTATGGAGATGGTTCGGATTCAAAGTATCAGATGAGCAACAAAATGGCGCTGTATGTAGGGAGTGCAATAAACAAGTTACAGCCAGGGGTGGAAGCACTATAAATCTTTTTCACCGCCTAAAACAGTGGCACAAACTGCAGTATGAAGAGTGTGTGGGACTGAGCTCTGCAGAACCCTCAGCTGCAAGCCATCCACAATCCGCGAAACCTTCAGCCCTGAAACAAAGCTCACTGCAAGCTTCATTTTCATTTGTTAAAGTTATAGTTGTCAAAATGTTGATGCTTTTCTCATATAAATATATTTATTTCAGAAAATGATTGGCCTATTTTACATGATGGGCTATTCTTATTTAAGATATATTTTTTCATTTAAATGTGCACTTTATGAAGCTTTTATTTCAAAAAAGGTACTCCTGTACTCCAGTATTTATGTTTACATTTTATTGTTCTTTGAACAGCTGAGCATTATTTTATCCGTCCAGTTTAAATAAAACTACATGTGACACGTCAAATTTAGATAAGATAAGATTTGTAGTGCTTCCACCCCTGGCTGTAACTTGTTTATTGCACTTCCTACATACAGCGTCATTTTGTTGCTCGTCTCTTTGCGATATATATCTTATATCGATGTTCAGCCTAAATATATCGGGATATGACTTTTGGTCCATATCGCCCAGCCCTACTGAAGGGGTTGAACTACCAGAGCGCAAAATAGGTGATATCCAAGACAGCTACAAGTACCTTGGTATCCTACAGGTTAATGGAAACTATGAGGAGGCTGCAAGGAACTCCACAACACCACAACCAAATACCTCCAGAGAGTAAGGCAAATCAGCTGAACGGTAAGAACAAGATCTGAGCCATCAACATGTACGCACTACCAGTCAACAGATGGGATCCCTACTGGGATTATAAGATGGCAAAAGGAGGAGATAGAAGCCACAGATATCAAGACAAGAAAGCTCCTCACCATGCATGGTTCCCCCCAAGTCCAACACCCTGAGACTGTATGCTAAGTGAAAAGAGGGAGGCAGAGGACTAGTGAGAAAATGTCTCAGACAACAGAAACCGAATGAGAGTGCAGAAAAAGAGGAACAGACAAGCTAGAAGGACAAGCCTCTACACGGCATATACCACCTACAAATAAAAGGAGTGGTCGACATTGAGAAAACTGTTCCACCACACGCCAAAGGTTCTCTATTGGATTGAGATGTGGTGACTGTGGAGGCCATAGGACTACAGTGAACTGACCTTTGTGACATGGTGCATTATCCTGATGGAAGTAGCCGTGGCATGCGGGCACAAGTTTCCACAGAAGAGGAAGTCTTTCGTGCGGAGTTTGAGATGATATGAGCTTTGTGACATGGTGCGTTATCCTGCTGGATGTAGCCATCAGAAGGTGGGTACACTGTGGTCATAAAGGGCTGGACATGGTCACCAACAACCATACCACGTTCAAAGCGATTTAAATCCCCTTTCTTCCCCATTATGATGCTCGGTTTGAACTTCAGCAAGTTGTCTTGATATATATTTAGATATAGTATTTTTTATTTGCTCATTCAATTAATTATTTATTCACTTTATTTAAACTGTCTATTATGCTTGAAAAATTAAAAGAATATGAAGAATGTGCTGAAGTTTGGACAGAAGTTTGTTCATAAACAGTGCTACACACATTTAAAATCTATGAAACACAAAGAGGAACATGATTTTACACTTACGCAATGGGATACCTACAGGGACACCATCACAAAGTGATTGAATTGCACGATGACAGTCAAGATATATATTTAAACATTGTTGCGATTGACTGAACGGGATCAGAAGACAACGACACAGTGGAAAAAGAAGAAACTCACTGGACTGCTGGATTCATGCCCTCCCACACTTACCAAAATTTTACTTCACTATGGCTCAAATGACACAGCTCGAGAAGAGTCAATACTGACAAAAGTAGACTTCATCCACGTCTTCAATCTTCTCAACAGCTGTGGAAAAACTGCTTTTATTTCCAGCCCAATACCTACACTGGGTTTCGGTGTGGGGCGTTTCAGCAGGATTCTTTATCTTCACACCTGGCTCCAATCTGTCTGCCCAGAGCACAAAATCAACTACATCCACAAGTTTGACCTGTTCTGGGAACGTTCCTCCTTGTATGCAAGAGACGGTCTTCATGTAAACACGCTGGGAAACCGCATGCTCACAGCTAACCTGCATCACATTGTGCGTTACGTCCACAAGTGATTATTTACACGCACCTGCTAATCTGATTGCTCTTGCTGGTTCCTGGTTAAACTCAGATATCATTCCTTTAGTCAACCCTCCAGATTACTCTTTCCACAATCTGTCCAGGCTTTCTGGTCGCGGTGGTGGTGTTGCTATCATCTACAGCAAAAGTATAGGTTGTTCTCCTGCCACTTTTGGCATTTTCTCCACATTCAAATTCCTTGGCTTTGTTTTAAATTGTAAAGCTCCTGTGCATCATTGTTGTCAGTTGTCATGCCACGATATGAGCTTTGATTTTAGGCAATTTTAACATTCACGTCTGCTGTTCTACAAATATACTAACAACTGATTTCATGCATCTAATTCACTCTTTTAATTTAGTGCAATCTGTTACCTCCCCAACACATATAAAAAACATACACCCTGGACTTAGTATTGTCTTTTGGCCTCTCACTTAGCAGTTTTGTCCTCCATGATATCTGTGTGTCTGACCACAAGGTTATTCTATTTGATTGTATTTGTAAGCTTCCCTTACCTTTACCAAAACTACCTGTCCCAATTTGCTCCCACATAGTGAAATCTAGTACACCTAGCCTGTTTTCAAGTGCCTATTTTGCTGATCCCACAGTCTCTCTACTTGTTTAACTACTAAAGCACCATTAGACCTCTTCCTCTTCCTCTCAAGACCAAAGCTAGGAGGACAATAGTGAACACTTGGCTAAATGAATCCACAAGCAATATTTGTAGGGAGTGCCGGAAAGCGTAAATGAACAAAAGACAAATTGCACATATCGTATGAAATATATAAAGAACTTCTGATTACATACCAATCCGCCGTTAGAGACTCAAAAACAAAATACCTCTCAGATATCATTATCAAGAGCAATCATAACTCCAGAATTCTGTTCAACACCATGAACTCTGTTATTAAGCCCCTGCTGACTCCTCTATAAACTCCTCCCAAATCACTTGTGACCAGTTCAGATACTACTTTCTAAACAAATCCCTATTTCGTTATCCTAGCTCAGATGCATAATAACAAGCATGAAGGCAATTAGCTGCGAACTCGATGTAATTCCAACAAAATAATTGAAGCAATCATTGGAAGCAATTGGTCCTACCTTACTGACAATCAGGTGTTGTCCGGACTTGTTTTAAGCATGCCATAGTCCATCTACTACTCAAAAACCTTGGTCTTGATCCAAACATTCCAAACTATTTTAGACCAATTCCAAGTTTTCTTTTTTATCCAAAATCTATAAAATAGATTTTAATCAGATTCTGTCCTTAAATCAGAGCAACATATTTTAAAAATTCCAGTTGGGGTTCTATGAACACCACAGCACAGAGACAGCTCTTTTAAGTGTAACAAATGGCCTCCCCTGTGCTGTGGATGCTGGCAAATGCTCCATCAGCGCAGTCTTTGACACTATTGACAACAAAATTCTCCTCCATCGCCTGTCACACTGGGTTGGCATCTCTGGTCCTGCCCTTGATTGGCTTTGCTCCTACATCTCAAACAGACAATTCACTGTTTCCATTGGTGGTCCTCCTCCACACCTGCAAATATTACATGTAGGGTTCCTCAGGGCTCAGTTTTAGGACCACTTCTCTTCAGCCTGTACATGCTCCCGCTCAGAAAAATTACCCAAAGACACAACATCTCCTTCCATTGCTACAACAATGCCACACAGATCTACCTCTCCCTCAATTCTCAAAGTCAGACTGACATCACCTGGATAAAAAACTGTTTTGATGACATTAAATATTGGTAGGCTCAAAACTTCCTTTAAATAAATAAGGACAAGACAGAATCCCCCTCCCTCCTCCTATATCACACCATATGCAAAGAACCTCAGTGTCTTATTTGACAATAACTTAAGTTTCAATAGGCAGGTAAATTCTGTTGTCAGGTCCAGTTTGCTTCAGCTCAGAACCATCTCAAAAATCAGATACTTCCTATCACCCTCTGACCTAGAAACGGTTTTTCATGCATTCATATCATCCAGGCTGGACTACTGCAACTCCTTCTACTCAGGTATTACCCAGAACACAATCTCTCGTCTCCAGTAGTCCAAAACTGGAACAGCCTGCCAGAGGCTATTAGGAGTTGGATGTGAAGCACTTTGGGGCAAATGCTCTTTGCTTTTAAGGTGCTATATAAATAAAATAAACTTAAACACCAGACTGTTTTTACATGCACAACATGCTGCATTGGAGTATGGTGTGGTGGTCATAAAGAGCCCATACAGATGTGGCAGTGATTGCTGTAAGTTTGCAGACAGATTTACCATGTTGCTTGTATTTCTTTCACAGGAGTTGGCAACAGAATAAGGATCATTGACATAACTAAGGGTGTACAGCCTGTATGGCCAACCAGCTGCTCAAAATGTGAATGAGGCAAGCTACAAAGCTTTTTGCATGGCATCATCAGCCTGGTAATGGATGCCACGTTGAAGATTGGAATTTAACAGTGAACTGGATCACTAAAGGAGATGAAGATGCGCTCTCCAATTCATTGTATGCTAAGATGTGCAATGACAATAAAGTCTATTTTATTCAATTCAATTCTATTCTACTCTAAAAATCTTGCCCCTAAAAGTGTGTTGTAAGTAGTCCACTCCAAAAGGCATTTAAAAAAGGCAACTGGACTAGTAGTAGCAAAAACCAATAATGGCTTGATAGCACCATTGATAGGGAAAGTGGTTAAGGGACAAACAGCCCCCTGCCTCAACAACAGGTAAGTATCCAGTCATTAATTGGAATTAGTTGCACCAGTTTCTTGTTATATGTCTGCAGGACTGCCATACAAATATTTATGCCAGTGCCAAATTTTGAAAAAGTTGAATCTGACTAGAGCTCTCCTGAGAATGATAGTGATGACTAAGCCAATTGCAGTGTTACATAGCAAAAATGGGGTAGGGTGTTCCAGATTGATTGACTAATTTGTTTACACGGCTGGTAAGACTGTCAATGACAATTGAAACATTGGGTGTGATCAGATCAGAAGTTTGGCAAGTTGTAAAGTTTACTATAAATACAATACTTCACTAGATTAAATATAAAAGGTTCAACACAAGTTTCAAACCATGCCAAAAAACATTTGACAAAGCCAGATCAGTTCCGACACAGAACTCACACAGATAAACTATGTTTGACTGCTCACATTTGGTCATGGATTTTGGTTCATAACTGAAAGAATGGCCTTATAAGCAGCTAAAATTAGTTGTTCACAGTATGCAAGCTACTAGTTTCTTACACAGCTTTCCATATGTATTTGCATTGTTTGGAGATGATTCTCCACCAGCCACGGCGGCTATGGCTCAGTAGGTAGAGCAGATTGTCCATGAACCGAAGGGTTAGCGGTTCGATCCCTGAGTGTGCCATATGCCGAAGTGTCCTTGAGCAAGATACTGAACCCCCAGTTGGTCCCAGTGCAACTGGCGCTGGTGTGTGAATGTGTGTGCTTGTGTGAGCGAATGGGTGGATGTGTCTCTGACTGTAAAAGTGCTTTGAGTACCTTTGAGTAGGTAGAAAAGCGCTATATAAGAGCAAGACCATTTACAATACTCACAAGGCTGGAAAAAGTTTTTGCATGCAAGTATTAGTATACATGTATAGCTACAGTACAACGTTAAACAGTTTTATTATTTTCTTAATAGCAGACTGATTCGGAAAAGAGCAAAGTATAAAAGGAACAAACACAATTGTGTGGAATAAAATAATTAAAAAATACTAAGAGCCACTAATTAAAACCCATTAAAAATTGTTTACATATGTGTGTTCCTTCATAGTTTTGATGTTCATTATTAATAGACAACGTATAAAATAAAATAACTGAATTCAATAAGAGGGTGTGTCCAATCTTGTGACTGATACAGTGCACTTGGATATCAGACTGGGTTTTATTTGGTGTGGGATATGAAAGAAAATCAGTGGCATCGCACATCACTGAAAGCCAAAATGACCATTAGCTACAGTCCGTACTTGATTTTGCATTAAAGATTTCCATAATACACACACACCAGAATACAAACCAAATTGACGGAGGAAGAGTCAAATTTCTAGTATGCAACACCAGAAAAAGAATTTGTTCTCCTTTCCAGAAAGGTGTAGTTTTCAAGAAACTGTGAAGTCCACCAAATGGGAGCAAAAAGGACTAAACAGAAGAGGACACTTACAGGAGGAGCTCCTCTTCTTCTCAGAATGATACCCTCTGTGAGTAAAGCCTTCCCAGTGTTCTCAAACAGGTCAGAGACACTGGGCTTGGTGTGGTTTTTTAACTCAGTGTACTTGTCAACAAACCTGAAGAGAAAAAAAAATATTTAACAGCAGTGTAGTGACATGATATGGTTAACTACACCTAACTACACTACATTTTATTTTCACGTGTTTGAGCTAATATTATGTTGCTTAAATAGTATTTTCACCCCTCAGAATGTTCTACATTTCTGCACAAAAATGACTCAAAACATAAGCAGATTTTCACAAAAGTCCTAAAAGTATACATAGAGAAGGCAGTCATACAAAAGTAACAAACATACTTGTGTATTTGTTTATCCAGGCCCACTTTTCAAACAAACACATGTTGTGGAAGGCTATAATGGAACAAAGAGATGGCATGTATTCTTCAGGAGCTCAGAAATAGAGTTGTTGTTGCTCATCAGGCTAGAAAAGGTTGTAGAACCATCGCTGAAGTATTTTGAATCTACAAATCCACAGTCAGACAAATCATGAGCAAATAGAGGAAATCTAAGATGAGTGTTTCCCTCCACGGGAGTGGTTGACCAACATAGATCACCTGAGGCTGCAGCCCACTGCTCCAAATGTACACATTGCTGTGTAAACAAATGGATGGGTCAAAATGCAGGGATGGACTTTCCCCATGAGGGATCAATAAGGGAATTATTTATTAGGGCTACTTGACAACGCCCTATTGTTATCCCGTGTGATTCTTCTTTTTCTTCTTTTTTATCTTCCTTTTTTCGTCCCTTAACGCAAGTTATATATCAAAACATGCAGTTTTGTGACAAATTTTCCATTGAAAATGAATGGGACTGCCGAAAAAAGAAAAAAAAAAACACGCAAAAAAGACAGGTCTACTGCTCATTTATAATTTAAAATGTAGACACAAGCCTTGTGTATTGGTGTATTAATCCTTGTTTTGATAGGTCTTATAGTTTTTGATCAATCACTGTTCAACGACCATAAAAATTTCTCTTGAAACTCGTTTTAGAGTGCGCAAGCTCGTTAGTTAGATTGAAGGCACGTGTGTGGCTTGAAATTTTTCTCTTTCCACAATTGTCCCGGCCGCAATTTACACACTAGACACATGATTTTTTCCACAGTTGTAGACTTGTTCTGTCTCTCACAATATGCTCGGGAAGCAATGAGACGTACAGAATTTAAACTGCAAGCCTCTGTTCGCAGTAAAGTACCTGTCTGCTATCCATTCACTTCAATGCAAAGATTTTCTGAGAGAAGGAGAAGGGACCGCTGTATTTAAGACGCGAGTGTGTCCAAAATATTACTCTTGAAAAGCAAAAAACATATCAAAGTCTTCACGAAGGTCTTAAGACATCCACGGTCTGCTTGTTTTTCTGATAGGAACTACCAACTATGCTAACTGTAAGCTAACTGTGCTAAATGCGGGTTAAGTGTGCTAAATGTGGGTTAACAGTGTTAACTGGGTTAACAGAAGCATTAATATCATAACATCAAGTCTCTGCATCTTACTACAAAAACATACCTGTAGCTCCACAGTTATTGTACTATATTGTTTTATGTAGATAGTATCTTCACTAATTACCTAACCTATATCAAATGAGGGGGAGGAGGAACGACAGATATAAATATGATGGTTACTATTACTATGACTATATTTGCTACCTGCTAATATTAAGGCCTCAGGTCCCTGTGGGGCCGCACCCGATAGATCCTTGCCTGGGGTCTCTTCGCTCCTCCCGGCCTCTGGCCCTTCCCTCTCTGCCCTGGATGACTCACATGCAAACAGCCAACATGGCAACCTCCATCTTGTTTTTAATGCATCACACACGAGCCCCTGTGGGAGGCGAGGGACAGGAGCTGGAGGGTGCGGGGACCCTCAGGCTGGTTCCCAGTGGGTCATCAAGGGCCCGAGACACCACATTAAAATCAGTGTCTTAGAAGATTTATCTTCCCTATCCTTCCTCCTCCCCCTCCACTATCTCTCACTATCCTTCACTATAGTAATTATTATCACTATAATTATTAATTGTTTTGTATATGTCTGTTGGTTTTTGTTTATTTTATTTATTATCATTATTACTTTCTTTTTTTAATACTTATTTATGGAAGCTTTGTTTTACGTCATATGTTCATTATATATCCATACTATAATATAAATAACAATGTGATAATTATTATTATTCCTGTATTATTGTATTAACTGGTAAACATACAAATTATGATAGGTCTCACACGCACATCTGCGCGCATGCGCACACACACAAATACACACTGTTCATATCTTCTTTGTTGTTCAAAATTTGTATTGTATGTACTGTATTTAAAAAAATAAATAAAAATAACTGTGGGTTAACTGTGCTTACCGTAAGCTAATTGTGCTAAATGTAGGCTAACTGTGCTAACTCCCATGTTAACAGAGACGGTACCCCGGCAGCAGCCTCCCGTAGCCCTTTCAAAATTTCCCAGAGGGAATTTTCTAGTTTATTTAATGGCCCCTCTCATGTGGGTTAATGGTAATGTCTGAGAATCCACCATTAGGAGAACTCTGCGTCGCAGAGTGGCAAGGACAAAGTCACTGACTAGATCCCATCCTGACTAAGTTGCTCAAGGAGGTTTATCCATTAATTAATACCTCCATATTAAATCAGATAAACTTATCTTTATTAACAGGATATGTGCCCCAGTCTTTTAAAACTGCTGTAATTAAACCATTACTTAAAAAACCCACTCTTGACCGGACGTTTTAGCCAACTATAGGCCAATTTCCAACCTTCCTTTTATCTCTAAAGTTTTGGAAAGGGTTGTTGTCAATCAGTTGGTTGATCATTTAAACAGGAATGGTTTGTTTGAAGAGTTTCAGTCAGGTTTTAGAGCTCATCATAGCACAGAAACAGCTCTGGTTTAATGCTTCCCTTAGGCAATATTATTAGAAAGCACGGCATAAACTTCCATTGCTACGCAGATGATACCCAGCTATATTTATCCATGAAACCAGATGAAACTAATCCGCTAGTTAAACTCCAAGCATGCCTTAAAGACATAAAGGATTGGATGACGTGTAATTTTCTACTTTTAAACTCAGACTCTAAACATTTCAGAGATTCATTATCTAATCACCTGCTTTTGTTGGATGGCATTACCTTGGCCTCCAGTACTACTGTGAAAAACCTTGGTGTTATATTTGACCAGGATATGTCCTTTAATTCTCACATAAAGCAGGTGACCAGGACTGCTTTCTTTCACCTTGGTAATATCATCAAAATTAGGAGCATCCTTTCTCAGAGTGATGCGGAAAAACTAGTTCATGCATTTGTGTCTTCCAGGCTGGATTATTGTAACTCGTTACTGTCTGGCTGTCCAAGTAGCTCTTTAAAAAGCCTCCAATTGATTCAAAACCCTGCAGCAAGAGCAGTGACAGGAATTAGCAAGAGAGATCATATTACTCCAGTATTAGCTTCTCTTCATTGTCTCCCTTTAAAATCTAGAATTGAATTTAAAATCCTCCTCCTTACATACAAGGCCCTGAAAGGCCTAGCTCCATCATATATGAAAGACCTCATAGTACCATACTGTCCCAACAGATGACTACGATCTCTAAGTGCAGGTCTGCTTGTGGTTCCTAGAGTTTCTAAAAGTAGAATGGGAGGTAGAGCCTTCAGCTATCAGGCTCCTCTCCTATGGAACCAGCTCCCAGTTTGGGTTCGGGAGGCAGACACAATCTCTACGTTTAAGGTCAGGCTAAAGACTTTCCTTTTTGACAAAGCTTATAGCTAGGGCTGGACTTAACCATCCCTTAGTTATGCTGCTATAGGCCTAGGCTGCAGGGGGACGATGTACTGAGGACATCTGCCCCAGTCATTATGGCCTCCTCCAGTTGTCCACTCCTACCTAGATGAACAATTCACCAACCTGCCCATGATTCCTGTTATACTCACAAACCGTCACAGATCATCAGCTATGTGTTATATTACTAGACCCTACATGTTTCCTTCCGCTTGGTGTATGTATCTATGACAGAAGTTTGTTTATCTTGTTTCTACTGCTCTTCTTTTCTCTCTATCTTCTCTGTTTCTACCCGGCCTTCGGCAGATGGGTCCCTCCATATGAGCTGGGTTCTGCTCAAGATTTCTTCCTGTTAAAAGGGAGTTTTTCCTTGCCACCGTCGCCCTCAGGCTTGCTCTGGAGGTTGCAGGCTGGTTTTGTGAAGCGTCTTGAGACGATTTGTATTGTTATTGGCGCTATATACATAAAACTGAATTGAATTGAATTGAACTACTGTCCAAAAATAATATAATTTTTCAGCTTGTCTTTAGTTACATCATGTAAACAAGTCAGAAGATTATTGGGAAAATTGTATGTGGACAGATGAGACCAAACTAGAACTGTTTGGCTGAAATGTCTGGAGAAGGGCATGGCAAGCATTTCATGTGAGGAAACCCCCCAACATCTCGGAAATGAAGCAGTTGTGTCCTGAAAGTGAGCTAAAATTCTTCCAAGCCACTTCAGAGGACCAAGCCTAAGTTACTGGAAATGCTTAGTTACCATTATTACTGCACAAGAGGATCACACCGGATACTGAAAACAAGCATAACATAATTTTGATGTGTTAATGCTGTTTGGTAAGCGTACTGCACCGTACAGTAAAGGAACGGAAACATTATTTAAATAAAATTGATTTGAATACTTTTGATTCAAGTCACTCACATGCAAAAATAACTTTATTTAATATTAAATACAAATGATGGTATTTCTACTTCATTTTTTTGATTAGATTATCTGCCAGGACTAATGTGAAAATCTGCTGATGTTTTAAGTCTTTTTTTTTTTCTTAGAAACATAGACTCACAGAATATAAATTCTGAGAGGTGCAAATACTTTCAAGTGGCACTGTATATAATGTATCATACATTTTCATAAAATGCAGGCAATCATACCTCTGGGAAGTAGAAATAAAGTTTGATTTGGAAAGATCAAGAGGTCGAGAACCGGTTCCATACTGCTCATAGAATCTCCTGAAAGACAAGCAATGATGGTTAGTAGTACCTACAACAAAAATGTATACATTTAATTGTTCACATTAGCAACACCTACTTTCTTGCAAACACATATTTCTTTATAAATCCAGATAACGAATGAGAAAAAAGTTCATAAACTGTAAATACTGTAGATTACTCAATATATTTTGATGAAACAAATGGGTGGCCTAAATGTAGGTAAGCTGAGAGCCCTTAAGGCACAGCAGTTCAAGAAAACAATAGTAGACAATAGACTCTTCTGTTCATTCACTGCATTTTGTTAATTGATGAAAACAAATGATTAAAACTTCCATTTTTGAAAGCATTCTTTTCCATTTACAGCATTTTTTCCATACCTGCCTTAAACGTTTGCACAGTACTATACACAGTACTGTGCAAGACACCATGGTTGTGTCTTGCTCGACCAATGTCTGACCAATTTCCTGTAGGCAAAGACACTGCTGCCCAAAGGGATCACCAATGTCACTTATAGTGGCCAATTTATATATGTAATAGATAGAGACCAGGGCCCTGAAGTATTTTACAGGAACCACCAGTACCTACTAGTTCAGGTATGTGGATAACACTGGTATTGAAATTAATATAAGAGATAGAAGCTGTTGCAGCAGCAAATAATTTAAATACAACGCACATACAGATGAAAACGTAAACATTAATTAAGAGCAAAAAACTGAAAATTAAAAACAATAGATGTTTATGATGAGATTTTCCAGTGTGTGTGGCCTACTGAGAGCAGGCTTGGTTGTACAGCCTCATTGCAGCAGAAAAGAAGGACCTGTGATAACATTACTTCACACAGCATGGACGAAACAGGTGGCTGCAGTGTTTCCCATACAGCGTTAATAGTATGGCAGTCTGCAGGATCTAATTAGGATCTAATAGGGTGCGGTTTGCTCGGGATCGGTGTGCTATTACTTTTCTTGAAAATATGAACTGTTTCCGACGTAAGTCGAGAAAAACTACAAAAAAATTCCATTGAAATGAATGGGATGGGTGGAAAAAAGTGAGGGCTACTGCTCAGTCATGCTTTCACCTAGAGACTTCATTTAAACTTTAAACTTAGTTTAAAGTTTTGTGTATTGGTGTATTAATTCATGTTTTTATAGTTTTTGATCAATCACTGTTCAAAGACCATGATCATTTTCGGAGAAATTTTGAGTTTATAACGGGTGTGCTTCGCGGCCAGAGTGGATGACTCATCAGTTAGAGTGAAGGCAGATGTCTGAAATTGCTTGAAACTTTTCTTTCTCCACACACGTCCCGACCACAACCTATACTCTAGACACAAGGTTTTTTTCCACAGTTGTAGACAAACTTGTTGTGTCTCTCACAATGTACTCGGCAAAGCAGTGAGACACAGAATTTAAACTGCAAGCCTCTGTTCGCGGTCACGTCCCTGTCTGTTCTTTATTGACTGTAATGTAAAGATTTTGTCAGAGAAGCAGAAGGCACCCTTGTTTGAAACTTGTATGCGTCTTCAAAATATTTCCTCTAGAATGACAAAAAGCATATCAAAGTCTTCAGGAAGGTCTTACGACAAGCACAGTCTGCACGTTTCCTGAATACCGCCAAAAAATATTATGCTGGAACCATAGTTAGGGACAACTCAAACGGAACGAAAACAAAGTTACGCAACACCCACGTTAGGGTGGCGATATGACGATATTAAATCGTGAACGATTACAACGTGAAGATAATCCGTCTGAGGAACTGTAGAGATTGTGGAATCGTCTAGGGCACATTCTATAAATTGCAGTTCTATGCTGAGGCACCGACACACCAGACGTATTACGTCGTCAACCTGACCGACCAATCATAGCAGATTACGGGAAGTGACGCGCTTTCTTACCCGCCTCCTTGTGTGTAGCGGTAGCCGCATGGAGAGCCATGGCTGAAAAAATCCACTTCCATTATATGGAATTGGTTTGGATTTTGAACTGCTGAAGCGCAGGCAAATGTTCTGTTCACATAACAGGTCTGCATGACAAACCTGTTCTGTGCCCCAAACAGCGAGGGGCCTAGCGGCACCGGTATCGCTGGCGGAGGCAGCAGCTAGCAAGACCCAAACAGTCAACATTAACACAGGCGTTTAACAAAGGCACTTCGTATGACAAGTCAAGCAAGCGGTAAAAAGAGGTAATAGAAGCAGTTACCTTTTATCTTGCAAAAGATATGGTACCGTTCAAGACGGTAGAAAATGTTCTGTTATTACTTTTGCAAGAGTGCACTTTATTAGAATGTTTTTGTCGTTGTTTACCTTAAACTTGATTGTTTGCACATGCAGGGAAAACTGCGACTACTTAAAATAAAATCTATTAATAAAAGTTCTTTGGACTAAATTGTCTGTTTTTCATTTTTCAATTTAAGATCGCGCTAAAATCCAAATCGTGATTTTATTTTAAAAAAATCGTGATATGATATTTTTGCCATATTGCCCACCCCTAACCCATGTGTGGCGCGCCCGCGTGTGTTGCTTTGTTTTGGTCCCAGCAAGTTGAAGGCATGCATGTGGGAAAAATGGCATAAGAGTTATTCCCCCCAACCAAACGTGTTAAATCAGCAGTCTGGGAATATTTTGCATACAGGGTGTTGTTTTTTGAGGACGGTTTGCCAGCATGTAAATCATGTTATAAAAATTGGAAAGGAGGAGAAACATCTAATATGTCTGACCACCCGCGGACAACTACCCAACTTTATGTGCCAAAATAAAAGTAAATACACAGTAACATTAAAATATGTCAATGTTTTTCTAACGTTGCATTGAATTAGTAGGAAATTAAATGTTATGTGTCATTTGCAATTAATTGTGTACAAGTACGATGCGGGGTCGCCTTTCATTGCTGCGTGAGGTTGATCGCTTTTTTTGTCGTCGGACAGTGATTAAATAGCGATTAACTTAACATAATTTCAGTCACAATTTATTCTAACCCATAACGTTATGCAGACTGAAACTGATGATGCATTACATATTCATTTTATCTGATATAAAGTGTGCGTTTTGTTGATGATTGTCTCACTCCAATACTTTTTTTTTAATTGCAAAAGCCAAACCAAAGTTGTCTACAACTGACAGAGGCTGGTATGTGATAAAACTCCGAGTTAGTGTTTTTGATGTCTTTGGTTTTGGCAGTCAAAAATACAGCAAGACAACATTTTCACAGTTGATAAGTGTTGCCTCAAGCTTCCCTCTGCTTCTAGCTAGCGTTGTGACATCACAGTGACGTAGGCCATGAAGGGGTCTATAGGTTCAGACTAAGTTTGTTAATGACATGTTAGGCATAGATATTCACCATAAAGTGCTGAAAATTTTTAATTTTCATGAGAATTTGTCTGGGGAACAGAAATTTTCTTTTTTGGCATGTTGAGGGTTGCAGCAAGCCCCAGAATAAATTTCCTGCCTCCCCCATGTGCCAGGATATGTTCTGCTAAATGTTATAGTTGTGTAACTATTTATGCCATTGTAGTACCTAAATATTGCATTTACATGATTTCACCGGGAACATGTCCCAAAAAACGGGATTTGGCCCCCGGTAGCTTTCCAATACCTGAATGTCCACCTTGATTGTGATCCTTGAATGGCCTATATATCATTTCTGGTGCATAACCTTTTATAACATTCTATGTATATTTTTTAATTAAATATTTTTTTTTTTTTACTTTGCCCCCTGCATATTTACAATTATTTAAGTCAGTATGTCAAAACCTGAATAACTCTCAGACTTGTTCTGAATTACCTTTACTAGTCGGGTGCTTATAGAACCAAGTTAGATTGTCCATTGTCCATTGAATGCCTTGTCTCTATAGCATCATGTCTAGTATTTTTGTATATGAACTGCACAGGTTGCCACTATAATTCGCTAAATCCATCATTATAGTCATTTAAACATAGAGTGATACAGAACACATGATCTTATTCATGTGCCATATACAGTATAAACAGGAAAACAGGAAAAAAAACAGATAATAGGGTCTCATGAAATACTGTGGAAACACTGGAGCTAGTTTAGAGCTAGTTAGTTTAGTTTTTTTTCCTACAGTAGAAGTAGGAAAGCTCTATCCAGCACTGATGATGAATAAGAAAGACAAAAACTAACATTTGGATAATAGAGTTCAGTTGTCTTTTGATATAAGATAGACAATAGACAATACAGACAATGCTAGTCTAATGTACTGGATCATTGTGTTTCCAAATATTTACACATGAGCATGTAGTGATAAAGAATGACAGTGCATGCCTCTGTAAGTAATGACTTACGCTCTAACTTGATCCTCTCTGTAGAAGATTTCAGGCACCGCATTATGTTTCTTGGTACAAGGCCTACTGTGGAGCTTCACATGAAGTGGATTCGTCTTTGGAGGAAAAGCCTTATATACATCATACCAGATGGGTTTCTCTGGTAGCTTTAAGACTCCAGAGGATAACAGATCCCGAACTCTGTTGATCAAGACATTAAGTAGTGATTAATGTCACAATCAATAATTGCACACTTAGGCATAACAATAATGCATATTTAAAATAACACATATCCATACTGTACATACAAAGCATACAGTGCATTCAGAAAGCATTCACAGTGCTTCACTTTTTCTACATTTTGTTATGTTAAAACCTTATTCAAAAATTGATTAAATTTATGTTTTCCCCCAAATTCTCCACACAACACCTAGGTCTGTGACGATAACAAATTGTGCTGGATGATATGTTGTCCCACAAATTATTTCCAATAAACGATATTATGTTCAACATTATTTTGAGACCATTTTTTCAAAAAGTAATGATAATGTGGCATAATAATTGACACCCCTTTCAAACTTTTATTTCTCAAGAGTAGTTAATATTGTTATTGTAATGACAAGAACTTTTAAATATCCTAAATAAATGAAACAAACAAAAAATAATAAAACTCAATGTTACGTTACGTTGTTACGTTATGTTACATTTGCAGCATTTCTCAAAATGCTGGCTTTTCAACTGTATTAAAGGGCTGTATTTCTTTTGTAATGTAGCGAACTACACTCTCTTTGTATTTGTTGACCAAACACATCAGTGAGTGTTGACTGTCCAGACAAATGCTCCTCTGTATCTCCAGCTGCAGTTTTTTTTTTTCAGTTGCGAAAAATGGACTGGGTGATTGTGTTTCTCGTGGTATTGGCTTTCTTCCTTGCCACTTTCAGTCTAATACGACATACTGGCTTGTCCGTGTTTATGGACTCACCTAGCTCATTCAATTTCATTTCTGAACAGAAATTCATTACATCTATTGTACTGCTCTTTCATAGACCCATACATAACTTACTGTTTGAAGATCTGGGGACACACATACGAAACAAAAGAGAGAGCAATAAGAATAATTAACAGAGCAGATTATCACACACATACAAACCTGCTATTCATGAATTCACAGGTCATTAAATTCATTAATCTGGTAGACTTTAAAACTGCGCATATTATGTACAAAGTAAACAATAATGTGCTTACACGTCGCCCTAACTTTACGCTAACGGAGGAGAAAAGTCAAACAGCTGAGTGCAACGTTTGCAAAAGGAGTGTCTTAAAGGGTTGCTCTGTTTTTGTTTTGGTGCAGCAAATCAGGTGTATAGCCTAGAGTTTTTTTTTTTTGTTTTGATTGTGTGTCTTAAGAAGGCATGTGTAACTTCTACCTACATTATTTTAGTGGAGATGCTATTATTTTATGTTAATTTATAGTTATTTATGGCAGCTTTGCAGTGTCGTTGAGGTATAATGTGACTTTTCTGTTTATACACTGAAATTATTTAATTTAATTTAAAGATTTGCATCAAGTTGCACTTTTATTTTATTTCAAACATTAAAATGGTGCAGCTGGTGCAGTGTTTACAAATGATGTTAAAAGCTATGTGAGCTTTACGTTTTAATAAAGTCACAGCATAACTTCAGCTGTGGTCACATATTTTCCTGCTTTCTTTTGGGGACCAGAATAGCTGTTGTACTGTGATGTCTTTAGATGTCGGTATCAAGCAAATTACATCCACGTATTATTAACAACTTGTAGAGTGACAAAGACAAATGGATCGGTGTCGGCCGAACCTCAAGGCTGCAGTATCGGTATCAGAAGCGAAAAAAGTGGTATCCATTCCTAGTTAATACTACTGACCCCTGTCTCCCATACATTTATGTTACAATAACACACACCAACACACACTCCTCTACCACACAGAACACAGGTAACTTTTTGATTACAGTTACATACACACACATGCGCGCATGTGCACACCTCACTCACTATTGTTATACTGCGTGTTTCTTCTTCTTTTTTTATTATCATTATTATTTTTCATCTTCCTCCCTTTCATCTTCATCTTCCTCCCTAGTTCTACAGCTCGAACAGCTAGTTACATATCGCGGTTATATATCAAAACATGTAGTTTGATTGGCATCGGTGTGCTATGACTTTTCTTTATGAAACACAAATTTTCCATTGAAATTGAAAGGGACGGGCGAAAAAAAAAAAAAGTTTTTCGCGTCTACTGCTCAGGCATACTTTCACTTAGAGACTTCATTTTCTTTAACTTTAAACTGCAGACACAAGCTTTGTGTATTGGTGTATTAATCCATGTTTTGATAGGTCTTATAGTTTTTGATCAATCCCTGTTCAATAACCATGATCATTTTTGTAGAAATTCTGAGATCATAATGGGTGTGTATTGCACGGAATCTTCGTGCTAGAGTGCGTGACCTCATCAGGTAGAGCGGAGGAAGGTGTCTGAAATTGCCTGAAACTTTTCTTTTTCCAAGCTCGTCTCAGCCACAATTTACAAACTAGACATGATTTTTCCCACAGTTGTAGACAAACTTGTTCTGTCTCTAACAATGTGCTCGGTAAATCAGTGAGACTTACAGAATTTAAACTGAGCGTCTGTTCACGGTCACGTCTCTGTCTGTTCCTCATTGACTGTAAAGCGAAGACGGAGAAAAACGCCCTCTTCTCTGTGCCCCGGCCCAGCGCACATCTGTCGTCATTGCCAATTACCTTCAGTTGTTATGGCAACTCCTCTGATATCTCTGCTGTTAATACTGCTGACCCCTGTCTCCCATACATTTATGTTACAACAACACACACCAACACACACTCCTCCCCCAACACACACAACACAGGTAACTTTGTGATTACAGTTATACACACACACGCGCCCTTTGATTATTAATCAAATTTGAGGTGTTACGTCATTTGCACAATATCACCTTTGAGTACTTGTTGCATTGTTGCCTTTAGGCATTTTGATGGTTCACTTCCATCCATGCAGGTGAAAAACTGAGGTGGCGTCACATGTAGCGTCGGTACAGCAATAGAACTAAGGAGGCAGTAATTAAAACTCCAGACGCACTGACACAAAGCACCAAAATGTACTGAAGATTGAGTATCGGTACCCGTCCCTCCTGTGCAATGGATGGACATTTAGACATACTGCGTACTACAAATTGTAAAGTAAGGACAAACTGAGGGCATATAAATTCTTAGATACCTACAACAATGCTCTGAATGGTAATGCAAAAAAATAACTTGTAAGTTTAACAGATTGGTTTTGTGTTCTGTGAGCTCAAGTTCTACCTAGCTAGTGGCAAGGATGGAAAACAAACATGCATCACGGTCAGATGATTGTGACCAAAAACCAACGTGTAACTCTTGACAGTGAACTGCACTAGTAATGCTGGGTAAATAACCTACATCTCAAATTTCATAACCATGAAGTAAACTATGGAGGACCAATTCTACCATAATAAATAATAAATTATTACCTACAGATATATGCCATAAATAATTAATTAAATAAATAAATGTATGACATAAGTGCTATTTATTTATGCACACACTTCAGCATGCACAACGAAATGTTATTTAGATGAGGGTGGCTGTCCACACTGGCTGAACTTTCTCCTACTTGTTGATCGGAGAGTGCACACATCGACTGCACATCCCTTGCTTTTCACAGTCAGTCAGGTAGTTTGATTTGAAATGCCACGGCAACAGCAGGCCGGAGCCAATATAGACATACCGGTAATAACAGATGCCTGCAAATTCATGGACAATAAAGAGCAGACGCCACATTCATGGACGTAACCGCAATGACTGCTCCCAGTGCGAGAACTTTCGCCTCCATCTTTGACCGGTCTAAACTCAGCCTCCAGTTGCAACTGCGGTACTCAAGCACTGGACCAGAGCACTGTGCAGCTTCTTCTGTAAAATCAGTGGACCGAACAAAACAGGACATGAGGAATTACTTTTCACAAGTACGATTGAACATCTGTAATAATCTGTTCAGTTGTGGCTAGCTAATTAGGGCTAACTCATCTTTAGTGCTAGCTGTAAAAGTTGTGCAATGTGCACATCCTTGCACTCATCGATCAATCAATCAGATAACGTTCAGCCAGTGTGGACAGCTCTCTCATCTGAATAACATTTTGTTGTGTATGTTCAGTGGTGCATCAATCAATAAATAAATGCATTGGCAGTTTTACACAGGGGCCAACAGGAGCCAGTGCCCCTGTAAAATTGCTCCTGGCCCCTATTGTGGCCCCTGTGCTGAACAGACAATAGATTTATTAATTTCTTACGGCTAGCTCAAAGATCGGAGCGTTCTACAGGGACTCTGTGAAGAGCTACACACACAGTGTTACCCACTTCTGGAAGACGGGCAGCACCAATTTGGAACTTTGGATATGAAAGTGAACAGCCAACAGCCCTGCATGGACTACTGCAAAGAGGAGAAGGTTGGAAAACGATTCAATTTCATAATATCAGTGACAAAATAATGTCACATATTCCTGTTTTACTGTTGTTCACTACAATGATGAAATCCGTTTTTATTGCGCTTAATCACAGCTTGGTCTTGTTATGTTTGTGAAGAAGCAAAGATACTAAAGTCAGTAAACATGATGTCATGCTTGGGAAATGGGTGAAGTAACCAACAGCATGTAGCCTACATGTTTAATAAAAAACTTGAATGGCCTTCTCAGAGTAGATACTACAATCCTCTCCATTTTCTTTTTAGTATCATCATGAAGCAGAGCAAGAAGGACATTATGTCCTGTTTTATTTTTCTTTCTATTTTTACTCCTTACTGTACATAAAGAAAGAGTGAGATGATGAGTGTGATTTAGATAAAGATAGTGTGACTGTACAAGTCTCATGCTGTGAAAAAGAACTCTGCGTGTAGCTAAATACTTAGATTAAAAAAGTATCATTGTGCAGATAAAAGTTTTTTATGAAAAAACAGAAATCTTATTTTACAAAAAAGACAAACATGGTTTCAAGGTTTATTGAGCACATTTTATTTTATGTTTATTGAGACAAAGAATGTTTGTCTTATTGCATTAATATTTAATGTATTTTGTTTTGGTTTTAAGTAAACTAAACATTTTTAACACTTAAATACTGCCCTGTTCTGTCCTTATGTGCCCCCCTGAAAAAACACTGGCCCCACCTCAGTGGGCCGAGGTGGGGCTCGTGTGGATAAATGGATAAATAAATAGCATTTATGTCATATATTTAGGTATTTAAGTATTTAATGAATTGTTTCTGGTATATATTCAGGTATTTATGGGTCAAAGATGTATAAGGACTTTAAAAGTGAAAAAAAATCTAAATCAGCTGCTATTAATAATAATAAAAGAACAACAGTACAACATCAAATCAATGTCTAAAAACCTACAGCTACTGAATTGATTAACATGTCCAGTCTCTCAAACAGAGGACATGTCCTGGGTAACAGAATACCTCTGTTATCCAGGAAGGACATATCGTTACCCAGGAAGGACAAAACAACTATTTTTCCTTCATAATCGGGCACTAACTGGGTCTACTGTGTAAAACATTAGCTTAATCTTCAACACATCAATGTCATATTTCACATGAAATAGGTTATTTTAAAATTTAAAAAATTATAAATGTGTTATTAGCGTTATCCAGCAAGACACATCATGGTGGTACATCACGTACCACTGAGCGAAAAGGTCAAAATATCAACATTTTAAGAGAGATTTACTGACATTGTTATCTCTTTTGGGGGTTCTGTTGGCTGATACAACACCCTGTAACATGAATGTCCAAATCCAATTATGGTCATATAGCCACTTTATGTGTGATACACAGGAAGGACATTTGAGAATCCAAAAATGGGGACAAAAGTATTTCTTGAATAAAAATGTAAATGAGCATAGTGTTGTTACTATATTTGTAGGTGCCATTACAAACACCAACACAATTATGCCCCAGTGTATCATTAATGCTTTTATTAAAATGTTTGACATTTTTAGTATAATTTTGTACTTAGATTTTTAGCCCGGACGTTATCCAGGAAGGACAGTTTTGTACTTTTGAGCTAAATAGGTCCCTAAATTTTCATTTCTTACAGTAAATAGTCATATGGGCAAAAAAAGTGGGGAGAATTGAGTAACAAGTTGTACTTTTTAATTTTTTTTTAATTTATTTTTACTATTATAAATATGCCTCGGACACCAGAATTGACATGTCTCGTCTTTGACCTTTATTTAATTGTTTATGTCAGGTATTTATTTATTTATTGTTTTGAAAATCGGTAGAAATTTCAGTGAGTTATAATGATTTTAAATGTTGATAGACCTCTGCCTCCGTTAAATAATACAGTAAGTGGACACGGCTTCCCCCTGCCCAAGATGGTGGCAGATCTGGACCCTAAAGCGGCGCTTTAGGGACGTCCCCAAGTCAATGCGGCGTCTACGTATGGCATAAAACGCTTGACGTCTCTCGAAACGTGCCCAATGGAAACCGGACAGCGATACCCAAAATAGCTGAATGTCAGCTAACAAAACTGTTCTGAAAACTACTGCAGAAGGACATATCATTGAATTCACTGAACGTAGTTTTGGCAAGGTAAAAGGCACAGCGATAATCAACAAGTAACCAACCACACCAGCGTCGCTTATGTACAACATCACTGTCTTAATGTTAAGGTTGTCAAATTTATGGGTGAAATAACTGTAGTTATCTGGTTGATAAACGCTTACAGCCAGAGTAAAATATTAATGGCATACCTGGTAAACACAGTCCCAAAATTCTCTAGTCTGCTACCAGCCATTTGACCGTTTTCTGTCACCAGCTGAAGCACAACTAAAACAAGCTGCTCCTGTTCCGCTTCCTCTTCTTCTTCGTCTTTTAAATGGCGGTTGCCAAAACAATTCAGGTGCATTACCGCCACCTACTGAAATGGAATGTGGTTATGGATAATTTGAATCCTATAAAATAAACCTACCATTTTCAAAAAATAAAAAAACTCTTGACTAAAACCAAACTCACATAAAACATTAGCATACTAATTAATTATAACTAACCTGTTTAATCCAGTATGTCCACAATTACTGTACACAGTACACTTCACCTGTATATCAAATAAAAAGAATCATTTTGTGAACACTACCGTTCAAAAGTTTGGGGTCACTTACAAATTTCCTTATTTTTGAAAGAAAAGCACAGTTTTTTTCAATGAAGATAACATTAAACTAATAAGAAATACACTATTTACATTGTTAATGTGATAAATGACTATTCTAGCTACAAATGTCTGGTTTTTAATGCAATATCTACATAGGTGTATAGAGGCCCATTTCCAGCAACCATCACTCCAGTGTTCTAATGGTACATTGTGTTTGCTAATTGCATTAGAAGACTAATGGATGATTAGAAAACCCTTGTGCAATTATGTTAGCACAGCTGAAAACAGTTTAGCTGGTTAGAGAAGCTATAAAACTGACCTTCCTTTGAGCTAGTTGAGTGTCTGGAGAATCACATTTGTGGGTTTGATTAAACTCTCAAAATGGCCAGAAAAAGAGAACTTTCATGTGAAACTCGGCAGTCTATTCTTGTTCTTAGAAATGAAGACTATTCCATGTGAGAAATTGCCAAGAAACTGAAGATATCCTACAAAGGTGTGTACTACTCCCTTCAGAGAACAGCACAAATGGGCTCTAACCACAGTAGAAAGAGAAGGGGGAGGCCCCGCTGCACAACTGAGCAAGAAGACAAGTATATTAGAGTCTTTAGTTTGAGAAATGGACGCCTCACAGGTCCTCAACTAGCAGCTTGCAAAACACCAGTGTCAACGTCTACAGTGAAGAGGCGACTCTGGGATGCTGGCCTTAAGGGCAGAGTGGCAAAGAAAAAGCCATATCTGAGACTGGCCAATAAAAGGAAAAGATTAATATAGGCAAAAGCACACAGACATTGGACAGAGGAAGATTGGAAAAAAGTGTTATGGACAGACAAATTGAAGTTAGAGGTGTTTGGATCACACAGAAGAACATTTGTGAGACGCAGAACAACTGAAAAGATGCTGGA
This sequence comes from Mugil cephalus, assembly GCF_022458985.1. Taxonomy (NCBI): domain Eukaryota; kingdom Metazoa; phylum Chordata; class Actinopteri; order Mugiliformes; family Mugilidae; genus Mugil; species Mugil cephalus. The sequence continues at coordinate 28,282,564 of NC_061778.1, forward strand.
AGATTGCCTGACGCCATCCGTCAAGCATGGTGGAGGTAATGTGATGGTCTGGGTTTGCTTTGGTGCTGGTAAAGTGGGAGATTTGTACAAGGTAAAAGGGATTTTAAATAAGGAAGGCTATCACTCCATTTTGCAATGCCATGCCATACCCTGTGGACAGCGCTTGATTGGAGCCAATTGCATCCTACAACAGGACAATAACCCAAAACACACCTCTAAATTATGCAAGAACTATTTAGGGAAGAAGCAGGCAGCTGGTATTCTATCAGAAATGGAGTGGCCAGCACAGTCATCAGATCTCAACCCCATTGAGCTCTTGTGGGAGCAGCTTGACCGTATGGTACGCAAGAAATGCCCATCAAGCCAATCAAACTTGTGGGAGGGGCTTCTGGAAACATGGGGTGAAATTTCTCCAGATTACCTCAACAAATTAACAGCTAGAATGCCAAAGGTCTACAATGCTGTAATTGCTGCAAATGGAGGATTCTTTGACAAAAGCAAAGTTTGAAGGAGAAAATTATTATTTCAAATAATCATTATTTCTAAGCTTGTCAATGTCTTGACTATATTTTCTATTCATTTTGCAACTCATTTGATAAATAAAAGTGTTACCTTTAATGAAAAACACAAAATTGTCTGGGTGACCCCAAACTTTTGAACGGTAGTGTATGTGTTACAGAAATTCTATTATCAAAAATGACAGTCACTGGAGTCTCGTTTGCTGCAAGTCTTACATGCAGCAAAGAGCCGATACATGCACTACAGAAAGTACACAATCGACTGACAATAGTGACGTTGCATTCACTTTTATACAGTAGACCCTGTCCTAGAATGGAGACAATCTTGTTAGAGAGACAGGCTATCAGCATCATTGGAATTTCACTTCCTTTTACTATTTGGGGGTTAAGAGAGAATATCTTGTTTGACAGTTTAACTTTTGGATTTTTCCAACATTTCCCTCCTGTTTAAACTGTTAACACTACACGTCAACACTTCAAAACATTTCCATCATATGTATCATTGGTAGTTCTGTTCAGCACTGTCATAGTCATTCATCTCCATCTCTTAGTACACGGTCTGCGTCATGAAGGTTTCAATCCAGCGCTGTATGAGTCCTCTGATGCAAGGGCCACGGCAACATCAGCATATTGTCATTAGAACTGTGATTACTGAAACAGATATATGATCCTGCACCTACTGAACTACAACTCCAAGAGATTCTTAATTATTGTATTGTTAGGAGTGAAAGTCCAACAGAATGTTCTGAACATTTGGCATACTATTTTTCTATGCCATAAGTGGAGTTGAGGCTAATTGTTCAGCTATGTCTCTCATACCACCTCTTGTGTGATTTATAAATCTCTGTTGATTAATCCAATCAACAATATTTTGTTTATTGTAGACCACCAGAAAAGGAATGACTCAAATCCAGGTATCAATTTATTATGTGCCTGAACTCATCAGGAACACCTCTTGGTACACCAGTATCTTCAGCATACAATCTGTTAATCAAACGTACCTCCTGGCTGAGCCTTCTTTCACGTGGTACGCCCTGTGCGGCCGGTTGTCTGTCATAGAGTATGAATGGCATGAGTAAATGCACCATCGCATATAGGGCTGGATGATTTTTGAAATGAATAAATAATGGTGTTTATTAATTGTGATTTCAATATCAATCAAAAATAATCAGGATTATTATTTTCCCATAATCGTCCAGCCCTAATCGCACAGCTACCATACCAGACTGCAGGCAGCTTAGATCTTAGCTTCCGGTCTCCACTCAACGACCAGAGGTCAGCTCTGCTTGTAGTTTGATTTAGAGGTAACCTCTTTGTCATAGGTAATATTAATAGTATTGGAGTACCACTCAAGGGGCTTTACGTTTACGTTTACAACAAATTCAGATTTGCATTAATTAGTTGAAGGAGTTATGCTTTTATTAAACAGGCTTAGGCCACATCACAACCCTGTGAGGTCAGGGTTACAATCAGTGCGTGTAGATGGAGAGCTTTATTGAGCTGTGCTCAAAATTTGACTTTCTGACTCCAGTCCTTGTCCCAGTTTACATGAAACGGAGAAAATCACATAACTTACGCCAACGATAGGAATAATAGTACATTTTTAAAATCTCATACATAATTTGTGCACTACTTCTGTTGCAGATAAGATACAACTCAGACGGTTCTTTTATCGGCTCTGCTTATATAGCTAAGGTGGTTTTCATCCTAGTGTCCTGTATGATGAAGTCTGTTGTGTGACTACTCTTAATACTTAGAGTTCATTATCCTTATTTTGTGATCTTTTAAGTGATGTCATCAGATCAGGGGTTCTCAACCTTTTGCAAGTTGGGGCCTCCCAAATGTGGTTCAGTGCAGTTGAACTGGGCAGTTGAACTGCCCCCAGGTTTCACAGCCGCTCATTACACCGCGCTACTGTTTAACAGAGATCTGACATAAAATAACAGAGGGAAAAATTTCTTACTTTCACTATGGTGTGCAAAACAGACAAAACAGAAGTCATTGTATTTGACCCTAAACATTTCAGAGATTCATTATCTAATCACCTGGTTCCATTCGATAGCATTACCTTGGCCTCCATACTACTGTGAAAAACCTTGGTGTTATATGTGACCAGGATATGTCCTTTAATTCTCACATAAAGCAGGTGACCAGGACTGCTTTCTTTCACCTTCGTAATATCATCAAAATTAGGAACATCCTTTCTCAGAGTGATGCGGAAAAACTAGTTGCATGGATGCTTTTGTGTCTTCCAGGCTGGATTATTGTAACTCATTACTGTCTGGCTGTCCAAATAGCTCTTTAAAAAGCCTCCAATTGATTCAAAGCGCTGCAGCAAGAGCATTGACAGGAATTAGCAAGAGAGATCATATTATTTCAGTTTTAGCTTCTTTTCATTGACTTCTTTAAAATCTAGAATTTAATTTAAAATCCTCCTCCTTACATACAAGGCCTTGAAAATCCTAGCTCCATCATATATTAAAGACCTCATAGAACCATATTGTCCCAACAAATCACTACGATCTCAAAGTGCAGGTCTACTTGTGGCTCCTAAAGTTTCTTAAAGTAGAATGGGAGGTAGAGCCTTCAGCTATCAGGATCCTCTCCTGTGGAACCAGCTCCCAGTTTGGGTTCAGGAGGCAGACACCATCTCTACGTTTAAGGTCAGGCTTAAGACTTTCCTTTTTGACAAAGCTTATAGTTAGGACTGGACTTAACCATCCCTTAGTTACACTGCTATAGACCTAGGCTGCAGGGGGACGATGCACTGAGGACGTGTCCTCTCTCTTCTCTGGCTCCTGTCCTCTAATATCTTATAATTTATTTTCTATCTCTTATAATTTATTTTCTATTACTAAGCACTGTGTCTCACTCTCTCTCTTCCCCTCCCACTCCATCATTTTGTGAGGGTCTCTGGTCTGGAGTGCTGAATATCTGACCTGTGGAGTTCTAAGCTACACCTGCTGCTGTGGCCTCATCAACCAGCCCAGTCTTAATGATCTGGAGTGCTGTGTATCAGACCTGTGGAGCTCCATAAACTATATCTGCCTCAGTCATCATGGCCATCTCCAATTGTCCACTCCTACCTAGATGAACAATTCACCAACCTGCCCATGATTCCTGTTATACTCACAGACTGTCACATAAGATCATCAGCTATGTGTTATATTATTAGATCCTACGTGTTTCCTTCAGCTTGATGTATGTATCTATAACAGAAGTTTGTTTATCTTATTTCTCCTGTTCTTCTTTTCTCTCTATCTTCTCTGTTTCTACCCGGCTGGCCTTCGGCAGATGGGTCCCTCCATATGAGCTGGGTTCTGCTCAAGGTTTCTTCCTGTTAAAAGGGAGTTTTTCCTTGCTACCGTTGCCCTCAGGCTTCCCTGGGGGTTGCAGGCTGGTTTTGGTAAGGCGTCTTGAGACAATTTGCAGCAGATGTATCAAAAGTGAATTGACCGTGGAAATGGCCAACATCATGGCTGGCGTACGCCGGTTTCCACAGCTATTGTTCCTTTGGCAACACTAAGAGGCGACGCTGAGGAACCGTCAATAATGTGAAATCAAGTAGTTCTCGGAGGATGTGCACATCAGAGACACATTAGTGCGCAATTAACACACACGTGTTTGTTACCATTCGTGGATATAAAAGCATGCGCAAAGTGATGAAGAAAATGCTATTAACAATGGCAGCCTTGGCTTTGTTAGATCTCGCAAATGGTAGTATTAGGCGTGAGAGAGTGTTTAGAGAACGCGAATATCTACTAGCAAACGACGACAACTGGCTCATGAGTCATTTTCGTTTGCCGAGGCCAGTATTACTGGAGCTGTGGGCAGAGCTGCAACCGGCCCTAGAGCGCAACACAGCGCGGAGTCAGGGGTTGTCCGTGCCCACACAGATGCTGACCACTCTGGGGTTCCTGGCAACAGGGGCTTTCCAGCAGGAACTGGCCGACCGGTCAGGAGTGTGTCAGTCAACCCTGAGCTGAGCCATGCCAGCTGTGTGGGACGGGATCATTGAAATGGCATCAGGGTACATCAAATTCCCATACAATGCTGTTGAACAGGTCAACATTAAAGCGCAATTTGCAGCAAGTGCCGGTTTCCCTAATGTAATCGAAGCAATTGACTGCACACACATTGCTATAAAGGCGCCATCACAGGATGAAATTGTTTTTGTGAACAGGAAACATTTTCATTCTATAAATGTTCAAATAATATGTGATGCGCAAATTCAGCTCACGAACATCGTAGCAAGGTGGCCTGGTTCATCACATGACTCGTTCATGCTGACCAACAGCATGGTTGGGAACAGGCTGGAGGCTGGCACGGTGCGCGATGGGTGGCTTCTCGGTGAGTAAATAATTTATCCGTTTAATTGCCCCCAAATGTAAACCAGAACAATGCCCATTTGGGCATGTGCGCATCAAATACGGTAATTTCTTTTTCCCTGGTGGAATTAGAGTTGCAGGGCTTTCTAACAAGCCTTCTTCCTGTGTTCAGTAGCGTCAATAAACGCGTGCTTAAAGTAGGAAATGTCACCCGTCAACCTCGCCCCACCCCGGGGAGCGATATGTGCCCGGCAGCACGTCATTTCAACTATGTAAAGAGGCAAGGACACAATTTAGTTACTTATTCACAAGTGCATTTATTGCCCTGCTAATATCGCGAAGGCCGGCAATTATCTGATCCAGACGATCATTGATGCCATGGATGGCTCTCACAATCTTGTTTTGCGACTCCAGCACCGCTTGGGTGAGAACACTGCCAGTCGAGCGGACGTCAGCTGCTGGCGGTGGAGAGGGTGGAGCTGGTGGGACCTGTGGAGACAGCGGGGTGTCCGGTGCCGGCGAAAGTGCCCTCTCCTGGGTCATTGTCTTTTCAGAAATAATGATAAAAACAAAAAAAGAAGTGACTAAACATAAGTCAATGTGTTTAATATCCTGGCAACTTCACGCACGAACTATATGTATTGTGAACAGCCTATTGTACGACCAGTATAATGACAATATTTCTGAATTTAACACATATACCTTGGGGATGATCTGTGTCACCTTCATGGGCTCCCACAACTCCGAGGAGAGCTGTGTCACCCATTATGGCGGCCACTCTTTGGTCGAAGGGGGTCAGTTCGTCCCCTCCTGACCCCCCGCCCGTTGCGATCAAGTTTCGGCGGTGTACCGAAATCCTCCGCTTCACCTCCATCTTCATATCGGACCATTTCTTTTTTACTTCAGTGTGTGCGCGCTCCTCTGATCCTACGGCATTCACAGCCTCACACACACGCTCCCACTCACTTCGCTTTTTTTTAGAGTTGATGTCCGATGACAGGCTACCAAAGAGAAAATGTCTACGGGTCTCCACTTCATTTAATAATACTTCCACTTCTGACTCGGTGAAGTTCCTCTTTTTTGCCTTACTCATTGTGAAAATCCGATCGTGCAGAGTGGGGAATCCGCGATGCAGGCCCTATTTAAACTAATTTGCAAATTTAAATTGAGGCATGATCAGGGAGAAGTTTGGCACTCCAACATGTGCGCTCAATTCCACGTTGATTGGGATGTACAAACGAATAATGCTTGGATCCAGGCGCACGCACACTTTGATACATCTGATTTTTTTTGGGCGGACGCCAGTTTCTGGATTTTAGCGCACGCCGTGTTTCAGTGAGAAATCCACGCAAGTCTTTGTACATGAGGCCCTGGGTCTTCTTCCACCGGTACACGGACTGCTTCGCCATTCCGACATGGTGAGTTTGTCACTGCCTGTCTGGATCTGTAGTCTGGATTCGGTACCAAGTCCAGAGATGCTCCTCCTGTCGGCTAAAGTGAGCTAAAACGCCCCCCCCCCCCCCACACACACAGTGCAAATGGGTGAAATGCTGACCGAATGGGATGTAAACGGGAATAATATCGGTGGATTATTAAACTGTTCGAGCTGGATGACTGATAATGCTGTCTGTGCTGCTTTCTATGGTGGTTGGTGTGCTGATTTGCAGGTCCTGCTGTTGCTGGGTTGCAATGTCGTAAAATGCCCAGGTCTGGTCAAGGCTATGATTGGCTGTGTAGCGTAAGTGAACTGTATCGTACCATTGAATGGACACCTGTCACTCACTGAGTTACGTTGCAAAATGGTACAGAAAACAATATTGTTGGTCTAATTAATTAGATTAGATTAGGTCTAATATTAGATATTAATTAATACGTTCATGTTGAATTTTATTTTATGCGCTGCATAGATTTTCTTGTGCGCTGAGAATGTGCAAGCAGTGCGCGATTGCGCAAGCACGCAGCTTAGAGGGAACATTGTTTCTGACTATAGTCCTTGTCCCAGTTTACATGCAGCGCAAGAAAATTGAATAACTGTTCTCCTCTCCCACACTAGGTGGCGATACGTGTCTTTTCAGCAGGATAATACCACATTAATACAGCCAGATATCTGGTTGTCCTATTACGTGGTATAATAAACAAGAGTCGTTCATGCGGCAGACCAGCATTTCAAACAACAACCAGACAGATAATAATACATTTTTTAATCCCGTACGCAACTTCTGGTGCAGGTAAGATCCGCACTATCCCTCAGACGGTTCTTCTATTGGCTCCGTTTCTCTTCTTCTTCTACTGCGATTGGCTTTCCTGGATGTTTTTGTTCCAGGGTTTGTTCCGATTTCAAACGATTTTTTCACGTGCATGTAAACACACTGTTTGTCTCCATTCCCCACCACGGTGCCCATTCACACCTCTGCTGTGGGTTCTAAATGGTACCAAAGAAGGAACATCCCAGTGCTCACAATAGCCAGTTAAAAAAAAAAAAAAAAATTAAAGCCAGTGGCATTAATTCCATGTCATGAAGTCATTTGAGAGGCTGGTTCTCCTGCACCTGATTGGCCTGCTGTCTGTTTTCCTGGACCCCCTGCAGTTTGCTGACTGGCAGCACATGGGTGTTGAGGACGCTATCATTTTCCTCACTCATAAGGCCCTGTCTCATCTGGAGAGTGCAGGAGCACTGTGAGAGTCACTTTGACTTCTCCAGTGCCTTCAACAGCATCCAACCCATCCTCCTGAGAGACAAGCTACTGGTCATGCAACTTCACCCTGATATGGCTGCCTGGATTTTGAACTACCTCACAGGACGACTGCAGTATCGTCATCACGTTGTAATCGTTCACGATTTAATATCGTCATATCGCCCACCCCTACTTGGGGGTCACGTTGACAATAAACTGGACTGGTCTCATAATATGGATGCCCTCTACAGGTAAGGACAGAGCAGGATGTTCTTTTTGAGGAGACTGAGGTCATTTGGCGTTTGTAGTAGACTCCTCAAGATTTTATACCAGCCTATGGTTGCCAGCGTGCTCTTCTTTCTTGTGGTGTGCTGGTGGGGCAGGGCCAAGACTGGTGAGGTCAACAGACTCTGGTGAGGAAAGCCCGCTCGGTGGTGGGATTGAACGTGGACTGCTTAGAAACAGTGGCTGAGAAGAGGGTTAAGGAAAAAATCTGTGCAATATTGGACAATCCCTCTCACCCTCTGCACGATGAGCTGTGGCTGATGGGCAGCTCATTCAGCCAGCGGATCATCCCACCCCAGTACAGAACTGAACGCTTGAGACGTTCCTTTGTGCCCACTGCCATCAGACTGTACAACAGCAGTGTGAACAGCACACAGCTCTGACCTCATTGAGCCCATATGTAGCATACTTACACTGTTACTTTATCCACAACTGCTGTCACTTTGTGTACTGTACTTTTTGTATGGCACTTTTTGTTGCTTGCTGCCTGTCCTGTTTAATGTTGTTGTCCTATTTAATTTCTTTAATTCTTAATTTCTTTCTGGTCACTGTTGTGCTGCTGTCACATTTGAATTTCTTATCTTATCTTATCTTATCTTATCTTATCTTATCTTATCTTATCTTATCTTATCTTATCTTATCTTATCTTATCTTATCTTATCTTATCTTATCTTATCTTATCTTAATTTCCAGTTTCGTTAAGGAGAGACCTTGGTTCTCCTTGAAGGGTCGAATAGTTGTTCCGCTTTGGGGAAACACATGGGGCGGGGAAGACAATCACACAAGTGGGAAACTTGACAGGAAGACAGGGGTAGGACACAGACCTCAAAATTAAACAGGAAACATATTACTAAAGGTGCTATTGACATGAAATTTTTACCAGGTGTTGGTAACAACACACGTAATCCATACATAGAAAGAAACCAAAACAAATAAGTTCAGAAATTAAGTTATGTGTAATAATGTGAAATGACAGAGGGAAAAAAGCATTGAACATACACAGAAAGGGAGGTGGAAGAAGGCACAGAAAGCCAAGACACCCGCTGAAATATAAAAAGGTGTGTCATAACCACGGTGTCACACAAGGAATGTCTCATGATGGGTAAAAGCAAAGAACTCTCTCAAGACATTTGCAACCTTATTGTTGCAAACTATTCTGATGGAATTGGTTACAGAAGGATTTCTAAACTTCTGAACATTCCAGTGAGCACTGTTGGGGCCCTAATCCAGAAATGGAAAGAACGTCATTCAACCATAAACCGGCCATGACCAGGTGCTCCTCACAAGATTTCTGACAGAGGAGTGAAAAGAATTATCAGAAGAGTTGTCCAAAAGCCAAGGATCACTTGTGGAGAGCTTCAGAAAGACCTGGAATTAGCATAAAGCAATGCACTCAACGGCCATGGCCTGTATGCTTGTCACCATACAAGACTCCATTTCTAAAGAAAAAGTATATTGAAGCTCGTTTAACGTTTGCTGCACAACATTTGGACAAGTCTGTAAAATACTGGGAACATAGTCTGGTCAGATGAGAGCAAAATGTAACTCTTTGGATGCCATAACACACACCATGTTTGGAGGACAAAATGCACTGCACATCACCCCCAACACCATACCAGCAGTGAAGTTTGGAGGTGGGAACATCATGGTGTGGGCTGTTTTTCTGCATATGACACTGACAAACTTCATATAATTGAAAGAAGGATGAATGGAAAAATGTACCATGCACCCTTGAGAAATATCTGCTGCCATCTAACAGAATGATGAAGATGAAACGAGGGTGGACATTTCAGCGAGACAATGATCCCAAACACAAAGCCAAGTAAACTCAACTAGCTGCAGTGAAAGAAAATAAAGATGCTAGAATGGCCCAGCCGGTCACCTGACTTGAATCCAATTGAAAATATATGGAAAGAACAAAAAATCAGTTCATAGACCCACAAAACCTTCAAGATTAAAAGACTGTGTGGAAGAATCAAAATCAAAATCACACCTGAGCAATGCATGCGACTAGTTTCTCCATACAGGAGGAGTCTTGAAGCTGTCATTACCTACAAAGGCTTTTGTACAAAGCATTAAATAATTATTAGTAAGCGTGTTCAATACTTTTTCCCTCCATTATTTTACATGGTCATACTTTAATTTCTGAACTTATTTGTTTTGGTTTCTTTCTATGTATGGATTACTTGGGTTATTACCAACACTTGGTGAAATTTCTATGTCCATAGCACGCTTAGAAATATGTATGTAATATAACTATGAAAAATTCTGATGTGTTCAATACTTATTTTACCTGCTGTATGTTGATCCAAGAACAGAATAAGGTCAAGTCACTGACCTGGGCTTCCATTAAACCATCCTTCATACACGTTAATTGTGGCCTTATTTATTTATTTATTTATTCATTCATTCCTTATATGAACAGAATTTGTTCATAACCGAACACTACATTTTCAAATCAACAGCTCCATGATTGAAAAGGAGCAGCAAGAATAAAATGTTTCCTATATTTTTCTGACCTCTACTTGAACAATTGAAAAAAATAAAAGATGATTTGACATCACATAAAGTTGATTTTCAGTAGCCTATACCAACAAATAAACCAAACAAAAATTAAATTATAACCCATACAAGTACAAATTTACAAGCTCAAAACAATTCTTTTAAACATCCAGTTTAAGTTTCTGACATTTTTTTGTGCATTTATAATTTTTTTAAATCCTGTAGTTGGGAATTCCATACTTTTACTCCAAAAAGTGAAATGCACAGTTGTTTTAAAGTAGTCCAAGCAACTTGGTGCTTAAAATCAAATATTCTTCTATGATTTACATCTTCTGAAGTAAACATAAACTCTAATTTTGGCTTTGAACATAATTAATAATGTCTGAAGTTATGTTATCTCTGTGAGTTTCAATAACCCTGATGTAAATAAACTATTGGTGTGTTCTCTAAATTTAACTTTGTGGACAATTTAGATATTTTCACCAGTAAGAACAAAGGCACTATATTGCTCATTTGTATTTACCACAGTCCTATACAATAACTCAAGTGAGGCAATATAAGTGAACAGTGCAACATTTTCATTGTTTTATAATCTAAAACATACTTGACTTTGTCCAAAATAAAATATTCTTTGACAGCTTTTTTTTTAAAAACATGACTTCCATGTCAGATTTTCATCCATTATGATTCCAAAAAACCTAAACTCTGATACCTTCTTAATATTAACTCCATCACTGTATAATGAAACTTCATCTTTTCTTCTTTTAGAAAGAAATATAAACCTAGTATTTATCATATTTAATAATAATTTATTTCCATCTAACCAAAATTTAAGTTTCACTTTCAGTATCTCCTGAACAGAAGAAGTTTGTGTCGTCTACAAATGAAATTAACCGTAACCATTTAGAAATTACATAAATGTCAAAGTTTCAGCTCCAAAACTGAACCTTGTGGGACCCCACATTCAGTCTTCAAACATTTAGATACCAACAAAATGCACATATTGTTGTCTATTATGTAATTAGCTAGCTAACCAGTTCAGAACAACTCCTCTCACACCATAATTATTCAACTTAGCAATTAAAATCAAATGATCTACCTAATCTAGCACTTTTGGAAAAGTGTATGACCTTTGCAGGTTAATCAAACTGCTACAAACTCCGGGTTGATGAACATTTAATACATTCATCCCTCCAATTCCAGATGATAAAGCAATTAAATAGGTCACATCAAATGTATGTTAAAAAGGTAAGCGAATGGACCATGACCTTACTTTTCCATCACCACCTTGGAACACTTCCTCCACTTGCCCCATCTTCCACATGTGACCTGGTAACCTCACATCATGAACAAGAACGAAATATCCAACTCTGAATGAAGTTGACTTCACATTTCTGGTACAGTGAGTGGAACGCAACTCAAATCAAATATTCTTTTTTTCCCCATCTGTTCCAAAACTCACCCACCAGTTTGCGGCGGTGGTTCCAGCGTCTTGCCAATTGCTCTTCATCCACCTTCCTGACGTCTGTTACCTGAATAGACTGTGAGGGTAATGTGGTTATTTGTCCAGTCAGAAAATGGACTGGAGTAAGCAGTGGTGGGTTCTGAGAGTCCGTATGTAGGTAAGTGAGGGGCCTTGAACTGATCACTGCTGTTACCTGTGTTATCAGAGTTTGCATTTCTTCATATGTCAGAATGGACTTTCCAAGGACTTTTCTGATGCAGGTTTTAACTGAGTGGACAAGATGTTCCCACATCCTGCCCCATCATACAGCTCTATGTATTTCCATATGGTTTTCCTTCCAGAAAAGAAACTTTGTTTCCATTTCATCACATTCCACATTTCGTTTAAATCTTGTTCTGCTCGCTTAAAGGTTTTTGCATTATTGGAAGAGATAGTGGTACAGATTCCTCTTCTTGCAATAAATCTCCTAAATGATAGCGGAAATGCATCTGTGGATGAGTTGGAGTAGCTCCAGATGGACAGCTCATCTAACCACACATGTAAACAGAATACACATTTTGTGACTGTTAGATTTAACAAGTAAGGGACCAGCAAAATATACACCCACTACTTCAAATGGCTGGGCTTCTGTGATACGACCACATGGCAATGGTGCAAATGGTTGTTTGCTAGCTTTAACTTTACATTTGCGATGTATCAAACATTTTTCTACAATTTTCTTAGTAATTTCTCTACCTGTTACAAGCCAATATCTTTCCCTGACTTATGTCAAAGTGTCTTGTATACCAGTAGTTTATCAGCAACTCCAAAAACGTATTATCTGATGGCAGAATCCATGAATATTTTTCACCATAAACCCAAGTTGTTTTTTGCAATCAGCCTCCAATCCTCATCCAAAAAGGTTTTCAAGGTGAGAATTTTTGATGTTCTGTTCTATTCCTTATTTGTTTCCGGTTGTCTTATTTCCTTAGAAAAACACTTCATGTGTGTCAGCCTAATCCAGCATTTCTAGGCAGCTTCAATCTTCCAGGCAGAGAGCTCTCCTTGAAGCCTTTCAGTGTTGTGCAAGTTATGCACAAATCTTTTCACCCATGCAGTTACTCTAAGCAACTTATTTAGACTGCTGTAATTTTATAATGAGGCATAGAATGGATTCAATTACTGAAGAAGCATCCTCTCCATCCTTTGTCATTCCTTCCGCAGATGTTACGTCAGATGTGCTCAACCAGCTCGGCCCATTCCACCACAGCACATCATTAGCAAATGTCTCTGAGCTCAGTCCCCAAGTTCCATAATCCACAGGATTTTCTTTTCCCTTGCAATGTCTCCAATTCTTCGGTGGGGTGAGACTTGGAATCTCCGTTACTCTGTTAGCCACACGGCTTCCATTATTTGGCTGTGTTCTTAATCCAATGAATAGTAATCATTGCATCAGTCCAATGACACTTTACATTTCTTAGATTCAAGATCTTACTCAAATAATCACCAAGTTGTGTGCCGATGATAGCTTCCAGCAGTTCCAGTCGGGGTAAAGTAATTCTTTTTAACGGAGCTACTTTAGTTTGATCAGAGATTAAACTCACTGTGCCTGTTCCACCCGACTTGACTGTGCGTAAATAGGCAGTGGCACAGTAGGCTCTTTCACTAGCATCACAAAATACATGCATTTCTTGGTATTCTTTGTTCTGACAAAACTGATTGTTTCCATCAACAGATAACATTCATTGATGGACACTTTTATCACATTCTGCAATTCCTTGCACGATTCCTTCCAACAGGTGGGCAAATCCATCAGGAGCTCCTCATCCCAGTCCAAGCCTCTTTCCCACATCTCTTGAAACATGATTTTTGCTCTGATAATAAAGGGAGACAAAAATCCAACAAGGTCAAATATTCTTGAAGCTCTTTGGAGCACTGCCCTTTTGAGTTTTTTGTCCTTCACATGATCACGTCTGTCATTTCAAAGACGAAATCATCAGTTTCAGTTTTCCATACGAAGCCCAGAACTTTGGGTGGATTGGTGTCTTTAACTTGCTCTAGTTGTTCCTGTGACCATTTTTGTTGTAGTTCAGGACTGTTTTTCTTCCACTTACAAAGACATATTCACATACTGGACATTATTTCTCTGGCCTTTACGCACAGCTCTGCAGCTGCGTCACTGTTGTTGCTCCCACTTACGAAATCGTCCACGTGAAGACATTCTCTAATTGTTTGTATAATCTCAGGGCTTTACCCTTCATGCTGTTTTAGATGGTGTCATACAGTAGCTGCCAGAAGACAGGGACTTGATGACACTTCAAACGGGACTCTTGTCATCCTTAATGTTTTTACCTTAATCTCCTTTTTCGACATTGGCTTGTCATCAGTCCAGAAGAATTGCAGTGCATCTCTGTCACTCTCGTCGAGGGAGACTTGCAGAAAAGCTGACTTAATATCTGCCATTAAAGCTACTGGATATTACCTCAATTTAAACAGGATACTCAGGGGGCTACTGCCGGGGGTACTTCTTCTGTCAACATGAGAATTAGCACACGTAGCCTAGAGTTAGCTTACGGGTAAGCACAGTTTGCTTACAGTTAGCACAGTTAGAACAGTTAACCCACATTTAGCACACTTAACCCACATTTACCACAGTTAGTCTACATTTAGCACACTTAGCCTACATTAAGCATAGTTAGCACAGTTAATTCATATTTAGCACAGTTACCCCACATGTAGCACAGTTAACACTCTTAACCCACATTTAGCACAGTTAGCATATGGTTAGCACAGTTAGCTTACGGTTAGCACAGTTGGCTTATGGTTAGCATAGTGGGCCTCTGTGTGAGACAGTAGTGCGCGGTTACGCGCGTGTGTGTTTGTGTGTGTGCATCCTACAACTCTACGTGTGTGTGTGTATTTGTAACTGTGATAACATAAAGTTACCTGCGTGTGTGTTGTAAGTTGTATGCTTTTACTGGTGTGAAGCACTTCGTGTTGCATCTTTGCAGGAAAAGTGCCATACAAATTAATTTTGATCGATTGATTGATTGCTATATATACCCATATTTAACTTAATGTGCTGCAAAGTTAATATTTGGCACATGATCCTCCCCCTGGATTCAATTTTGGCCCTCTCGTGAGAACAATTTGGGTACCTCTGTTCTAACCACATATGGGGGTAAACAATGGTACTTCTACAGTTTTTTAAGTTTTGCATGATATTATGGCAGAGGCAGGCATGTTGTAGATGTGTGTATACATGTTTCTGTATTGTGGCTCAGCAGGGGCAGAAATGTTGCACACGTTCTGCACAAGGAAATAACACCTGCAAAAATACATATTGGACTTTGAAGTTTGTATTGCGCTTAGCAATAAACTTCCTGACAAAGAAAGGCCCAAGAGCAAGAACATGAACAGATTTTGTGAAGTGCTCTTAGAAACTCTTCAAGCAGTGAGAACTGAACAGGCAGTTCGCAGCTGGCTTTTCTGGTTCCACAACAATGAGAGTTTTAGAACAGAGAGCGAAGCTGGTACAGCAAGGTTGAGTTCAGGAATGTCACCACATAACTGGGTGGTGTATAAAAAGAGAGAAAGGGGGAGGGAGTCAAACAGAAGGGATAAAGGGCAGGAATGAGAGAGAGTCATAAATGCAATAATTACATCTTAGGCAGAAACACACTCTCCTGTTTCCACAGGCTTCTTTTATAGATAACAACATACTGTTCCACTGATAGGAGGGTGAAAGGATCACCGGAGCATTTCTTGTTGTTAGTGTACTCATTTTCTGGATTTATTCTTCACCATAATTTCCCCTCCCTGGACATGGATTACTCCTGGATTTGGACTAATTATGACAACTTCCTTTTACCTGTTTTTCTCAGAGTCGAGCAAATATTTCCCACTTCCGATTTTTAAAAGAAGAAACAACAATTATTTACAATGTCTGTAACTGCCCTGTTCAGGGGTAAGTGGGGACAGAAGTCACAGGAAGTCCAGAACAAACATCCAGCAGCTGTGGTTCAATCAAGCCATGAGGAGGACGTTGATGAGGAAGACCCCAACACTGGTTTTAGCAGAGAGCCTATCCGCAGGAACTCACGCTTTTACCGGTCAATGCGAAAGAAGAGGCTGGTCTCAGCTGAACAGTCTCAAAGTAAGAAAACATCAGCCCCCAGCTGTGCTTGCAATTTAACAGTAATAACAACTAATGATGAAACTAGTTTCCATTTAAATTGACAGTTTTTGCTCTAGGGCAAAACGTTTCAACTTCAACAGATTCAGAGTTTTTACAGGAAAACATAGTATTGCACATTCATGGTAACGGTCTAACCCCGCTTTGGTAATGGAATCTTTGTAGACACTGACTACTGCAGTTCTTTACTGTTGTCCTTTTGTCAATTTTATTGTTGAAGTGGAACAAAGGCTTGGTACTCCTATTCCTCTATAGAGATCCCTCTTCCTAGGAGTTCTTTACAGAATATATCTTGAGAAACTGGTTCTGTCTGAATGGCACACACTGTTGAGTAATACTTGCATTTTCATATGGGAAACTTCATACTTCATGATATCAAACAGTGATTTTAAGGTTTTATCTTAACATTATACCTACAATCAAACCTGTCCACAATATACATGAGATCTTGTTGAAATCTACAAATATCTTATGTAAATTTTAAATCATTATGGTTGTAAAACATAACAAAATTCAGTCACAGATAAGTTGAAAAGCCAGGATCTAAACAAAATCATTATTTAATCAAGATATGCTTATCTTATCACACTTAGCATTATTAATAATTTGCTTGGACAGTGGGAACTTTGCTCTTTGCATTTCATCCGGAATATGATAGCATACTATTTCAGTTTGAGCTCATGTATAATGAATAAAGACCAGACCACAGAGATTCAAGATGTAGCCAAACTGTTCATTACATGCAAGAATGATTTCACACTCTATTGATGGTATGTCAATTAAAGTAAACCTAAGTAAGAAATAACAGTGATTGGATTATTTCTAAGACATGAACAATACGTAAAGTAGTCTGCTTAAATAAATCTTTAATCAATAAATCAAACATCATTTAAATTAATTATTCCTTTGTTATTTTTGTCACAGCATGCTGCTGCATTAATATTGCATGAATGATATACAGTAGGTCATTTAATACTGAATAAAACATAAGCAGCTATGCCAGCTCCGTTTTTGCCTTCTATTTATATAAATGCAACGTATCAACAAACACTGTGAAATGTGCAGTCCTGTTTACCAATGTTTGGACAGAGGTCATTCAAATTATCATATATCAAATAGAATCAGTTTTTTACAAGGTGTTTAAAATAATTCACATTATTTGCTTCATGGAAATATCTTGTGTGTGTGT
Source organism: Mugil cephalus (assembly GCF_022458985.1). Classification (NCBI taxonomy): domain Eukaryota; kingdom Metazoa; phylum Chordata; class Actinopteri; order Mugiliformes; family Mugilidae; genus Mugil; species Mugil cephalus. Next base: position 28,299,700 of record NC_061778.1, read on the forward strand.
GTGTGTGTGTTTCAAAGTAATTCTAATTTATTCTAATATCCTTCTTCAGTGAAGAAAATTGAAAAAAATGTTTTAAATGACAAATCGTAATAACTTCTGCCACCATGTCAGGAATAAAGTTACGAATAGGTAAAGTAACATCTCTGACTTTTGTAATGTGTGAGTGAGATATAATGTTTAAATGTACTGTAGAAGCAAAATAATGTTTACACTATTTGCATGACAAATCCCAGTCTCAAAGAATTTGGGAGATGTGCAATCTTCAAGAAAATGATCTTAACAAAATGGAACACTTGTTTGTTTCTTTATTATAGATCGATCTATCGGTCTATTGGCGATAGATCGATAGATAACTTTATTCATCCCTGATGGGAAATTAGGTTATTTTTTAAAGAAAATATTTATATTACAGCCATAGATTTGTGGCTCCAATAGAACACCTTTTCCATACATATTGCCCAGGATCCTCCATTGACTAGATGATATTGCAAATATGTCATCAAGCTAAAGAACAATAATAAAAAAAGAACAGAATCTCACAAATAATGTACTTGTTGCATTTAAATTGCCTTTTCAGTGTAGTCTGTATAACTTGTTTTTTTGTTTGTTTTTGTTTTTTAATTATACAAAGTATAAAAGCTTTATACTCAATTTTCAACTTTGCTCAGGGCCACACTCAGTTTTTTTCTATGCTAAATATTTTGTTGAGGAAACACTCAACAGGCATGAAAGATGTTTTGTGATGTTGAAGAGGACTCTGTGAGCACCTCCATGAACTACATACTATGTTGTAATCTTTATGAGTCATTATTGGTTCTGAAACCAATATAATCAGACTTTGTCCTGTGTGCAGAGAAGGACTATATAACCAACCTTTATACCAACTTTTTTTTTTTTTTTTTTGAGAGCAGATGCCACATGCTGAAATCTGTGATTCATTATGTATATCCCTTGCTTAAATAAGACCGAAACAATGTCACATTGTACCGCGTGTTATAAGTGTTTGAGAGAAAAAAAAGAGAGGGAGAGAGATTGTCTGCGAGAAGTGACTGACGGGAGAAAAATAATAACAACATAATCTTTTTATTCCTCAAAACTGTACTTGATTATAAAGATGCGTTTCTCTTTTTACAGGTTTCTCTATTTCTTTTTTAATTGGCAGTTGCTGCTTTTGTTTTATTTGATGTTTTATTGCATATTTAGCTCATATTTATTTGTTTTAATGGGAATTGTTGATTTATTTATATTGTTCTGCTTGTACAGCAACTGGTTCAACTGAGGTTTTTAAGTATACTTTAGAAATTGATTGACTTGACTTTCTCTGTCCAGACTCTACAAGAACTGGTTTGGACCACAGTCCCTCCAACAGAGCAGGCACCTCCTCTTGTAATGCTCTCTTATCCAACAAATCACCTTTGTTGCCAGGGACTAGACGGTGAGATTGCATGCCTTCACTGCTCAACCCCATCACACATACACACCCAGAAAACAAACAAGCACATACACCGGTTATTAAAACATTGCACACATCTCTTTTACACTTAATACTTGGTACTCTGAGCTTATTATGTCTATTAGACAATAAGCACACACCTGTTCAGTTTGTGTGAAGGTACAGAATATTTAGTTTGACTCAAAATACTTCAATTACAAGAAACAGGGTTGTGATAGGATTGCTTCTTATTTCATTTCAAGATGAACTCGAAAAACGAAAATATGAATAGGTATATTGCAAAACAAAAACAACAGCATTACTTTGAAAAGCTGAAATGTCATGAAATATGGATTGTGTGGGGGCATGTGGTATATTGAAAAGGCTGTGGTCTTGTGATAATGAGGCACAGGTTCAAGTTGTCATAGATGTTATGTTATTGTTATATTTATGCATTTTACCACACAGCTATACATAGCTACACATAGATTGTGCATGAAAAATCAAGTCCAATACAAGTATGAACCAATAGAAGACACATCTTCATTGCATTACATTTTATTGTCCACTAGTCGAGCATTGTGTCATTGAGTCCTTGAATAATGAACAAGTAATGCATCAAAGCAGTGTGTCAGTGGTTTGGTCATATGACTAATGACATTGATTGTGGTTTCCTCTTTATTTTTCTCTACTGGAGTACAATGCAAAAAAAAAAAGCAGTGATGTGCAATGTGTCACACAAGAGCAGTCCAGGGCAGAAAATGGGGAGGACAAGAAACTAGGAGACCCCAGGCCAGGTCCGCCAGGTGCAGCCCAGCAGGGACCCAAGATCTTAGTACCAGAAAATAACAGCAGTTGCAATAATAACAATTATTATTATTATCATTTGAGTTCCATGTTGTCCCTGTCCCTGCATGGGTTTTCTCTGGGTACTCCAGTTTCCTCCCACCTCCAAAGAGTGACCCTAAATTGACCCTAAGTGTGAGTGAGTGCTAATGATTGTTTGTCTATGTGTTGGAATGTATGTATATGCAAAAGACCTGTCCAAAAGACCTGTCCAGGGTGTACCCTGCCTCTGGGGCAGCTGGGATAGGCTCCATAGGAAAGGTAAATTAAAGTTAGTAATATTGTGGGTATGCCATTATAACAAAGTGTAGTGGGATATGTGATGATGATGACACTACTCGTGGAATTGATTCTCATTCATCTTGAGGAACAGCTTTGTGAGGAGAAAATGAGTGGTGACCAAATAGACAGGGGTTCCCTTGCAGACTGTTGATACCATTGAGATTAAGTCGGTTAATAGATTTTTCCAGTGAGTAATATTTATGTTGTGTTTGGACTTCCTGTTCATGAGGATAGTTTTCCTGGCATTGGTTAGGGCTACCAGGACAAGTTTATTGTTTGGGTTGGTCAGGTTATTTGCAGATGTGTCACCAAGTAAGCAGAGGGAGGGAGACATAGACGGAAAATGATTTAGTGACCTTGCTCCAGAATTGTTCAACAGGAGCGCAGTGCCAGAATGTGTGGAGATAACTTTCCGGTTTGTTTTGTATGCAGTTTGTGCAGAATTCTGATGATTCTCTCAATTCTGCCAATTTATGTCCCATGTAGTGATTCCTGTGAAGTATTATATATTATATAGGTTTCAGATTTGCATTTCTTGTCATGAAATAAGTGTTTCTAGAGATGTTGTATTTATAGCGCCCTATGAATGAACTCATAATAATTTATAAGGTGTCTATAAAGCATTATAATGGTCATTATTATCATCTATACATATTCACAAATCGTCATAACCAACTTCATGATGCATTATGACAACTGGTAATGAATGACTATAATTTTAACCTGAATAGTGCATTATATATATGTCAATATCTGCCTAGTCACTTGTTCATTTAATGATGCATCATAACTACTTTGCTTTGCTAAATGTGTATAGTGATGCATAATGAGTTTTGACTTCGCCTATAGTGCTTTATATCTGTAGTTATAAGTATATGTAATAAAGTTATAATAATGTATACATCTCCCTACAGCACACAGTTATAAACAGCTATGCAGTGTCGTAAGTGCTATTTGTCAGCTCTAAGTAAAGTGACAAGAATATGACACAATTATTAACAGATACAAGTCACTATGAGTAATTAAAAGGTGCAATGAACTAAGCACTGAGTCTGGCATCTTTACCCCATATGCACGATATTATAAATGAATATGTTAATATCATAGGTGTTATTTGTCATCAGAGTAATTTCACATACATTTAGAGTAAAAACCACCCCTGATATGTGGGTTACTAGCCCAGTTTAAATTTGAATTAGTAATAAAAAATCTGGTGAGTAATCTGAACAATTTTGGAGATGTTTTAGCCCATTTATGACCAGATGGAATCACAAATTAAACCTTTTTGTCACATTTTTGTATCATATGTGGCATTTGATCTTTAACAGGTACCGGTCTGAAAAACTAATTTAGTTTCACTGATATGTCACTATATAAAAAACAACAGTTTCAAAAAAGTAATCGCCGACAGTCATAGGAGAAGCCATTAACAGCGTTTTATATGAGCGCGAACATAACTGTTAATCACAAAACAGTAGAGGTAAGAGATACGTTATGATTTTGCCAATGTTATTTTCGCGACTCTTTGGCTTATAGCTCTCTGAGTTTTTGTTGTACAACTGTGTGGCTGTGTGGCTCTTAAAGTGGTGAAGTTAGTAAAAGCACTACATGAAATGTTCGTGTTTTTGTCACATTCCCATAATTGCGAGGGGTTTATTTGTATTTCCTTTAGGTGGGAATGCCTGATAGAGGCTTTTAGAACCCTTGCAATTTTACACATGACCAGAAAACATGAGCGTGATTGGCACTCATCTGCCCACATTGTTTACAACATTGCTGCTGTTCACCCAATTGTTTATTTTTGATGAAGGTGTGATGAAGTGAATTAAATTCTTCCATCCAAACTCCCTCCATCTTGTAGAGCTGGCGGAGGTTTTCTGGGTTCTGCACATAAAATGCCAATAATTCTCGAACAGTTTAATGTTAAGTTCTAGCTCCCATTTCAATTTCACATACAATGAGTTTCTTCCATTTTGTTTTTATAGACCTCTATACAACTTAGAGACGATCTTTACAGGTGTACATTTCTATGCATTAGTAAATATTTCAATCACTTCGTTTCCTTTGGCAGAAACTCCTTTTTTTTCTGTCTCATAGAAAGTCTTAGCTGTCAGCATCTCAACAGGTCACCATTATCTAAATCAAATTCTCTTTTGAGTTTTTCAAAAGATTTAAAAGTTTTCCCCTCCAGGAGATACACATTGTTGTAATCCCCTTATCTCTCCACCTTGCAAACGTGATGTCAGTTTGTCCGGGACTAAACTGAGATGTTTGAAAAGGCCAAATCAGAAGTTTACTGTCTCCTAATTTATATTTTTTAACTATCTCATACCAGTTGTTTAATGTGTTCTCCAGTATTACATTTTATTAGTCTCCCTTATGTTCTTTCTCACCTAACCTGGTTTGAGGTTGAGAATTAGCCATGTTTAATTCAATGTGCTTCCACAGCTTCCATAGCTTGGTATTCCGGAGAGCACCAGCAGACAAAGTATCTAATTTGGGCATCATAATAGTACACAACATCCCAGTTTATTTCAAACCTGGCAACACACTAAGACAGAAACTGGTCCACCCCAAAGACAAAACACCTAGACAAAAACAGAGTAATGTAGTGTATGCTGTTCAGTGTAGTGAGGAATGTACAGACTTGTACATTGGGGAAACAAAACAACCCATCCACAAATGCATGGCCCAACACAGGAGAGCCAGCTCATTAGGAAACGACTCAGCAGTCCACCTCCACCTGAAGGACAAAGGACACTCCTTTGAAGATACCAACGTCAAAGTCCTGGCCAGAGAGGACAGATGGTTTGAGAGAGGAGTTAAGGAAGCCATCCATGTCAAAGTGGAAAAACCTTCTCTAAACAGAGGAGGTGGACTGATATTTAATTTACCAACTATTTATAAATTCAGTTTTGACTTCTGTCCCCAAGAAGTTCCAACAACATTCACACTTTGAGCCTCCAGGCTCCCATGACAGTAGCCTTTTTAGAGCTCTATTCATAGGGTAAGTAGCCTAGGCACACAGTTTCCCCCCATTCAAGGACAGGTAAGTACCAGCCATTACGGTAATTAGTGACCCCAGTTTCTGGTCAAGCAAGTTTTGGGTTGGTGTTACCCACAGAGTTTATACCTATTTAAACCTCAATTTCCCACTAGTTTAAAAGAACTGAAGAAGCTACTTGGATGAATGGCAAAACGTCTTCAAGAAATTAAACAAGTCCAGCTGACCTTATTCAACGCTTTTTTGGATTACCATGACCTGGATGACCGAGAACCTTCACAGACAGTATTCCTTTGGATTTGGTACTACAAGACCTCCGTGATCTTTGTCAATTTGAAGTTTTTTAAATTTTACCCTTGGTCGTGCTCCAGCCCATATAAACCTTGATAACTGTTTGTCCAACAACCTTGGCAGCATGCTCATTTTCACTGCCTCAATCCTTGAAGTAAAGTCTAACCCCAGTGTGGACGATTTTTTTAATAACTTCCTATATCTTATCATTTATTAGTTTTTATTAGTTTATTTCATAGATTTTATCAACATTCTGACTAATAAATACTTCCGAGTATTTTATGGATTTTGCTTCCCACTTCGCTTTATATTTCAGCCTAAAATCTTTACTTTGTGTGTAATTAAAAGAGTATTTGTGACTTAGCCATGTTTAATTTCTAACCTGTTTTTTGACCACACTCGTCTAAAGTCTCCATGAGTTTAGGGAGTGTTAAGTTGGCAGGCTGGCAGCAGTGAGAGAGGTAACGCAGAAACACAACTGTGTTAACCTAGAACCCGGGCAGCAAGAGGAACTGTGGTAGATATTGTTGGAGTTTAAGGACATTTTTGCTGTGACAGAGGATGAAGTGGGCCTGACGCATCTTGTGCAGCACAACAATGACACTGGTGATGCACGGCCCATCAAGACACACCCCTGTCGTCTTCCTCCGGCACATCAGGCTGCTGCTCACAGTGCGATTGACGAGATGCAAAAGGCTGGCATTATTAAGCCATCTGACAGCCCATGGGCCTCACGGGTTGTGATGGTCAATAAGAAAAAGAGTTTGAAGATGAGGTTCTGTGTTGACTACAGGCCACTAAACAGTGTGAACAAGAAGGACTCGTACCCACTGCCCCGCATTGATGAGTTTCTGGATTTGGTATCCGGCTCGTCGTGGCTCTCCTCATTACACCTACGCAGAGGGTATTGGCAGGTGCCCCTCAGCCCTGAAGCCAGACCAAAGACTGCTTTCTGTACCAGCAGAGGGTTGTGGCAGTTTTGAGTCCTTTGCTTCGGCCTGTGCAATGACCCAGCCACACAACCCTGGAGGCCTTGCGGCGGATTCTACAGAGAATGTCAGGGGCTGACCTAAAGCTTCACCCGTACAAGTGTGCTTTATGAGAAAAGAGCTTGAGTTTCTGGGGCACAGGGTTGGGGTAGAGGGCATTGGCACCTTGGAGGAGAAAGTGCGCGCAGTGAGGGATTGGCCAACCCCTACCAACTTGCGAGAGTTAAAGAACTTCATTGGACTGGCATCCTACTACAAGCGGTTTGTGCGTGGCTTCTCATGCATAGCTGTGCCCCTGTTCCACCTGCAGCAGAAAGACAGTGATTTTTCCTGGACAGCTGAGTATGAGCAGGCCTTCAGCTCTTTGAAGAAGGCCTTGACAGAGTCTCCCATCCTCATTCCCCCGGTCCCCAACCTGCCATTTGTCCTGGACACAGATAACAGCTATGTTGGGATGGGGGCAGTGTTGAGCCAGGTGGGGGCGGAGGGGGAGAAAGTGGTGGCATACTTCAGCAAAACTTTCAACAAAGCTGAACATCGCTATTGTGTGACATGCAGAGAACTTCTTGCTATTGTGAGAAACCACTGTGAAGGGCAGCCAGTGCGGCCTGCTCTTCTCTGTCCGAGCTGACCACTGTATGCCCTCCAGTGGTTAATGTCAAGGACAAATTGGTTGCTGGCTGGAAGAATTGGCACCGTACGTTTTGTAGTGGAATACGGGGCTGGAGCTCACCATGCCAATGCTGACACCATGTCCCGGTGCCCCTGTGCTCTCAATAGCTGTTGATACTGTGAGAAGAGGGAGCCGAGTGAAAAAGAGCTCTGTGCGGAAGAGCTAGGCCAAGCATGATTAAGTTGGGCCTATCTGCAGAGAGATGCAGATTTTGACTCACTCAAATGGAGTGCGCAGCAGGAACAGGAGGCTGATCTGCAACAAGTGCTGCATCAGGTGGAATAAGGACAAAAGCCACAGTGGAATGATGTCGTTGAATGCTCGTCTGCCACTAAAGGACTATTTGCAAAGATTGAGGTGAAGGATGGAGTGCTCCAGAGGTCCTGGAAGGAGCCCACTTCATGGGAAGAGAGGTGTCAGATGGTGGTCCGCAGGGCATTGCGGGAGATGGTGCTAAAAGCCTCTCACAGGACCACTGGGGCAAGAGCAGCACTCCCCGTGACCTGTCCAAGCAGCGCCAGTGTCCCGTCAGTGGGCCGATTGCCTTCTCCACCACTGCCCGAGGTCGGGACTGGAGGTCGTACAATGACCTCCTGTCTTGGTTGGTGCCGGGGTTGGTAAGAGGGCTCAACAGCCACATTCTCAGGGTGTAGCCATGGTCCCCTGGGATAAAATGAAGGCAGAAAACGTGCGAAATGGAGGTAGTGTGTAGGTAATGTGAGGTAGTCCAGGATCTATTCAGTCAGCTGGTGGTCCAACCACCCATCCTCTCCAGTTTGCCCGTCAGAATCACTGGCTGGGTGTTGAAAGCACTTGAAAAATCAAAAAAGGTGATTCTCACAGTGCTGCTGTGGTTTTCCAGGTGAGAAAGAGTTTGATCTAGTGGGAAGATAACAGCATCCTCCACACCCACATTAAGATGGTAGGCAAACTGCTGTGGGTCCATGGAAGGGGCCTTAGAGCGGAGATGTTCCAGTATAGGTCCCTCCAGTGTCTTCATCAGACGGGATGTTTAAAAGTTATCTTTAGCCGGATTTCCATTGACGCCCTACCTCCACAGCTTTTTTTTTAAACTACATTTTCCATTGCTTAGACCCCCGCTACCCCCGTTTTTTTGGGCTTTAGCCACACCAACGCTTGTTGCTACTAGCAACAGCAGTCTACAGAGTAAAGTTATGTTCCAACTAGAGGTGGGCAATATGGCAAAAATATCATATCATGATTTTTTAAAAATAAAATCACGATTTCGATTTTGTCACGATCTTTAATGGAAAAATAAAAAACAGACAATTCAGTCCAAAGAACTTTTCTTAATAGATTTGATTTTAAGTAGTTGCAGTTTTGCCTGCACAGCAAAAATCGCAGTGTACATTGTACTCTATAGGTGTATATTTAACTCCGGCTTTGTTCGCTGAACACCATCAAAAGTGTAACACATTTACTCCAAATAAAGAGTTACATTTGAACCCTCTGAGAGGGTCACTGGTACATTTAGACACTACTTCAGTGTTTTTTGACACTTGCAGTGTAAACCTAGAACTCCCAGAGTGTAAAATTTATACTCTAAGTAAGTAATTTAGAGCACTTTGCAGAGCTGATTATTTAATACTCTGAGAGTGACAATGTACTCTATCACACTTTTGAGGTGAATTGTTAACACTTGAGGAATTTATAGTCCACACAAGAGTTTCATGAAAATATAACATCTTTAATAAATCTTAACATATTTCTTATACAAAAACATGCACAGGCACCACATACGATCATCTCCTTCAAAACCATACGTTGTTTGCAGATCAAACAGCTTAAACAGGAGCAACTCATCAACTTTCAGCATGGAAACATTTTCTGGATTTCCCTGTCTGACATGATAAAAATGAAAATGCTGTGAAAAACTGTGCTGCACAAATGTGTACAGGCTGTACACATAATGTGTCTTGAAGAGTTCATCAAAGGCTGATAGGGAAGACCTGGCCTTGCAGGGAAGGAGCTCACCATCCATCACAATGTAGTAATCATGGATGTTTGTTCCTGTGATGCCAACTGCCAGGATGTAGGGCTGCCTCTGCTGGGCTGGACCAGAGTGCTCTTATAGGTTTCGAACCGACTGCAAGATAACACAAAAATATTACTAAACTATACATCTTTTTTATGGATAGGTCAGACAGAAGTCTGATAGCCAGATAACTTCAAGAAAAAAAAAGAAAATGTACTTATGTTAATTACTATTTATAATATTATAAAAATGTTTTCATGTAAAACAATGGGAAAACAAGTCCATTGCCCAAGTACACAATATAGCTAACGTTACCTATAGTTTAGGCTACAAGAGGCAGGCACATTAACTTACCCTCCTTGCGAAATTCCGAGTATGAGGCTTCATTTAGTTTGACGCATTTCTTCTTTCCTTCGTACTGTTCTTTGAACAGCATTGCTGTAGATCTTCCACAACTACATACAACATAAACATACACTTAGTACACAGTTACCCAGTAGCAACGTAACTTCGGGCGGGAGTTAAAGATAGCTAACACACAAATTCTGTGTTTTCTTTGTCAAATAACCTGTTTAACCGAGGTCAACATTACAAACACAATATCGATTCTGTTTAATTGAACATTATTAGTTACTTTACAACTGATATAGCAAATTAGCTAAGCTACATCAAAACCGTGTTTGCCTCCTTAATGTATTACCGTTAAGGTTTTTCGTTATTTACAAACTGAAACGTGGAAGGAAAAAAAAAAAAAAAAAAAAAAAAAAACATTTCATGCATTATTTATTCACTTTAGTTTCTTAGCCTACCTGCAGTCCCGCGGGGCTGTTGAGGTAGACTTCGGTTAGTGTCGTGGCTGCACTCCTGCAAGACCAGGGCTCAGAACAAAAACTTAGCGGAGGACTGCGCCAACGGTGGATTCAAGGCAAGCTTCCCTACCGGTGCTCCCTGGTCTGTGGCCTTATATCGCGTCCATCTCTTCATACCATTTCAGGACCTTTTGATCAGCACCACTCGTATTGTTGTGCCCCTTGGCTGCCCGATAATCGTCCTTCAATTTTTTAAGCTTCTTCCTTTATTTGTTTTACCGTCCTGATAAAGCCAAGTTTGGCCATCTCAGCCGCGATCTGCTGGAAAACCTTGTCGTTCAGAGTCCAACTCCCGCCGTATATCTCTTCTCCCAACAATAACAGAAAAGCCCTCATCTTCGGGTTGGTCCATAACGACAATATTTTTGCAGTCATCATTTAAAAAAAATGTACGACACGAGAGCAGAAAGTTGAAAGTGAGCAGCTTACACAACAAAAACGCAAAAACGCTCATCTCTAGTCACAACCAAAACATCCTGCTTTGTACCTTGCGCTGATTTTTTTTTTTCTGACCAATCAGTCGTAAGCAGCATTCTACGTCACATTTTCGGCCCCAATTCAGGAAATGGAAATAGCAATTTAAAGTGGGCGGTGCGGGGCGGTGTGGAGGTAGGCCGCGTATGGAAATCTGGCTTTACTGTAGGCAATGCCGAAGCTCAGGCACAGACCAAGTGACGTGGAATTATCTGGCACTGGAGGGAAGCCATGGCAATCATTTTAAAGTGCGCTTGATTAGGATTAGCTGCAGCTGGGTCGGGTGCTCTCACCAGTCTCCTGCCCAGGTGAGCCTATTGAAGGTGACAGGGAGAGAAAACAGAGGGAGAGAACAAAAACAAGGAACGGCAGGACCATGACCGTTTTTTGCCAGGCAGTGTATAAAGTTTAGATAAAGTTATTACAGAGTCCATCTTGAACAAAAACATATCAGTGAACGGGATAACTAAATTTACAGCTTTATTAATGGACAATAAATGTAGGAAGACATTGTTTATTTATCCCACATATGGGAAAGTTCCGTGTCACAGTAGCGTGGAATTAAACAAAAAGCAATACAATATCAAATTTGAAGCATTATACAAAATATACAAAAATAACAGCACTCTGAAAAATATATAGAGGATAATCAAAATATAAGTACATCCTATGTATACAGTGTGGAATGGGAATTATAAAATGTGGACAGTGAGGTAAAAAAAAATGTGTTGCCATGTTTAACCAGCATGACACCACTCAAAAATGACATGGAACCAAAACATAAAGTTTCCCAGATCACATTGCATTGGCTGCTATGGTATCGGGCTTTTGCCTATGCAAGCATTTTTGCAGACAGAACAGAAAGACATATAGTAAATACAAAAGGGATGGCCCAGAATTACTTTAGGGGGGCATCCCTGATAAACACAAAGATCTTTTGTAAGAATTTGTTCTTACTGAATATTGTATGTGTTTCTAAATTTTCTTTTCCTGTAAAATAGGACTGAGCTTTCATCACAGCTCCATCATTCCAAAGCTGTGTTGCCAAACAACAACGAGGCCAGCAGCAGACATGCTCTTTACGACAGCGACGTTCTGAATTTGAGAAGAGAAGAAGTGGGAGGAGGGAGGAGTCTGGACATGACTGACACACCTGCTGCCTCCAACATTCAGCATAGAGATTTTACATCTGACACAATCACTTACCGGACTCACAGCATTCATAGTGAAGACATAAAAAAGCTTTCTGAGCAAACAGCTGAAACTTGCACTGTACAGGAGACCAGAGGGAAAGCTATGAACTCACAACAGCCCACTTCAGACGGAGCAGATCATGATAACATCAACCTCAGGTCAGACAAAATTACATTAAAAAAATCGAGTGAAAAATTTGACATTTTTATAAAGCTTGAACTGTGGAATTCTGGTAATTACATATTAACAAAACCATGAAATGGTTTCAGCACTTTCTGCACAAAACAACAAATCAATTGAGATGAAAGGCTCAGTGTTGTGTACTGTATATTGTAAAGTGTAATCTTGATTGTTCACTCTGTTGGGTTAAATGAATGAAATTAACACTGCAGAGGATTTATCTGCAATGTTTGAATATTTAAAAGTATATGATGAATCAGAAAATTTAATATCTACGAACTATTTCTACTTCCAAATGTGTTTTTTTCTTTTCAGACTGCTGAAGAATGGAGAAAGCTCCCAAGCAACTGGCCTCAAAATCGTCAAAAACATTGGTAAGCTTGACAAAGCGTGATGGTAGTGCATGTATTCCACCCACCAGAGGACCGGAGACCAGCATCAGGCATAACAAACTATTCACACACAACTACACTACAAGAAGTGTCTGTAGAGGAAATTGCGTTAATCAAATTTGAACATTTCATTGGTGACAAAGTTCATTACTTGACTTATGCGCAACAATATCTTTGTACCCTAACATAAGAGTGAGGACTAGTATGTGTAGAAGATGTGAATTTAAAGTTACAATAGAAAAACATCCTCAGACTTCTCTAAAAATGCTCCTTTGGAACCAGGCTACAGCATGGCTATAACTGGTTGTAACCTGATCACACTCATTCAACTATTTTATCTTACATAAAACTGTAAAACAAGTTCTAATTAAAAATTCAGCGATATCAATACCAATAAAACTCTACACTCAGCCACTTTATTAGGTAAAAAGGTAATATTTCTTTGCCTTCAGAACCAGTGTTGGGCACGTTACTTTTAAAAAGAAATATTACATTTTTAGGTATACCTTTTGCAAGGTGTACCTAAAAAGGTAATATTTCTTTTCCTTCAGAACTAGTGTTGGGCATTTTACTTTTAAAAAGTAATTAGTTATAGTTACTAGTTACTTCTCCCAAAAAGTAACTGAGTTAGTAACTGAATTACTCCACTATAAAAGTAACTAGTTACCAGGGAAAGTAACTATTGCATTACTCTTCTTTTTTTTTAAGTTTAAATATGTCTAATAATTTGGATTTTTGTCTTAATAGGTTTCACAAGCCAATTGCATAAAGTATAATTGCATAAATATGTACTTACACAGAACTTTTAACATTGCAATTTGCACCCCACCCCAATGCCGTGTCAGACCTGGGTCGACTTGCCTTTGGTGCGCTTTCACATCGGGCAAAAGTCCTGCTGTGCCTGTTGTGCTTGCTTGCCTGTTTTTTCCTCCCTCATACATCATCACGTACATTGCAGAAAAAGTTGCAGTTTGTTGATGATTTGAAGAATGGACCGATCAAACCCCCGCTCTTTCAAAGGCTGCTAATATTAGAATAAATCACTGTGTCCTGCATATCTGCCGCCAAATCCTCCCTTTTCTTGGATGCAGAGCGCTGCCAAGATCGTTAAAAAGTGTGGAAGATGACTATACAAGCTGTATATAAACACAGTCGCCGTTCACCTATGTGCTGCCATTAACAATCATGTAACAACACATTTCATTTGTTAGAAAAAAAGGAACAAAATCTCTGCCCTTCAGACATCAGTCTTTATGGGAGTAGACCAAAACTTGTTTTTGAGCTGCTCCTACAATGATACAGTCTGTCAGGCCGTTGAGTCAGAACATAACAGGCAGATATATCAATGTCAGAGAGAAAAACCCGGGTTGACCCGGCCCAACCAGTGACAGGACTTTTCCTCCACACTCAGCATTGCTCCACCTTAGCCAATCATCATCACCTCCACCTATACAGTTGTCTTGCCCCTCCCTCCTCTCCTCGGCAAAAAAAACAAAATAAAAACAAAAAAAAACAAAAAAAAAAAACAGCTTTGCTTTGTGGCATACGTTCAACAAGGTGTTGGAAACATTCCTCAGAACTTTTGGTCCATATTGACATAATAGCATCACGCAGTTGCTGCAGATTTGTCAGCTGCACATCTATGATGCGAATCTCCCATTCCACCACATCCCAAAGGTGCTCTATGTGGTGACTGTGGAGGCCATTGGAGTACAATGAACTCGTAATGTTTAAGAAACCAGTTTGAGACCATATGAGCTTTGTGACATGGTGCATTATCCTGCTGGAAGTAGCTGGAAGAAGATGGGTACACTGTGGTCATAAAAGAATGGACATGGTCAGCATCAATACTCAGGGAGGCTGTGGCATTTAAACCATGCTCACCCGTCAGTGACGGATCCAGATCTGAGACTGGAACCGTACCCCTTTGAATCCAGGTCCCAGGGTGAAAAAGACACATATGGAGCCTCTGCAGATCCTTTTTTCATTCGTGTGAACAGCCTGATACGAACTCAATGATGTTGCCCCACTGTCGCTCCCGATGTCTCATAGCAACAACAACATTACTGGCGGACTACAGGCTTGTGACAGTGCTGCATCAGATATTGACCCTTGTTGGTTGGCCAATATATACTGTTGTTTCGCTACTACGATGAGAATAAAAGTATTCCAGACTGTAATCTGGACTGTATGTTTGTATACAGCATGCAAGGTTGATACACATGTTCTTTCTTTTTTTGGCTGAGGTCCCTAGCAGAAACAGTGCCACACATAGACCTGGGAAATGTACTACTCAGCCTTTTTAAAACTAAATGTGGTTTCGCAATAGATTGACAATTACAGAGAAATACTTGACACAACGCCAAGGAAAACCGGATTGTTTTCGTACATGTGGCCGTGGCCCAAGTCAGGCAGACTCCTGAAACCAGCTGTATGCCGTGTGTTTGAGTGTCTTGTAGCAATTTGCTAGCCAGATAGAACCCCACTAGGTTAAAAAAAACACATCAGTTCCTCCTTAGTTTCTGGTGGAGCATAGCTATCAGTCGCTTGGACTTTTGCACGTGCCGGACAGACTTTGCCTTGCTCTACAACACCACTCAAATAAGAGACCATAGCTTTCGAAAACTTATATTTATCCAGGTTAATAGTCAAACAAGCATCAGCCAAGCGTGTAAAAAGCTTCTCAATGCGGTTCAGATGCACATCCCACTCATCAGAGTAGATAACCACATCATCAAGGTACACCAAGCAACCTTCCTGGTCTCCAACAACCTTGATCAAGTGCTGGAAGGTCACTGGTGCATTTCTTAAACCAAATGGCATCACCTGATAAGGAAACAACCCAGTGGGTGTAACAAACGCAGCAATCTCCCATGCCCTCTCCAACAATGGAACTTGCCAGTAACCTTTCAGCAGATTGAACTTGAGACTCCTAATTTTTCAGCTGATTATACAGCATGGCGTTATCAGTGCCCAACACATCATCACCCCCTTGCTCTGCCACAACAGGGGACACAGACACCGACAAACAGGCAGGATGGACCTCTAATACCTGCTCCTGAGCAGCTTACTGGCCAGTACGGGCATGATAGGACTTCAACAAGATTGCATAGCAGAGCTGAGTGGAGGACCTACAGTTGGGTTTAGCAATCACATAATTCTGGTCTGAAACCTACTTCAACACAGAATATGGACCAGCCACCTCCTGGGATCGATATAGCCTGTAACAAATCCATTTACATAATCCAAAGGGTCTGAGGTTCTCCCTCCTTCAAATTGTCCCACAGAAGTGTCACTGGACCCCGCACCTTATGCCCAAACATCAGGGGCCTCAAGTACAAAGACTTGTGTGGATTTCATACTAAAAATGGGCGCATGCTCAAAACCAGAAAATGCTGCTCAACCACAAATAGTGATGTATAAAGAATATCTTGTGCATACACAAGAATGCAAGCACTTTTCCCTTGTGTCCCAGTCAATGTGGAATTTAGAGTACCCCACACCCCCATTTCTTCATCTTGTTTAATGGCAGTTGGCAAACAACTGTTAGGTGCATTACCACCACCACCTGGACTGCAATGTGAAGCAGGACAGTTTACAAAGGACATTAAATTCTATTGATAATCCCCATGCTTTGCAAAAACCTAAAAATAGCCATATAAACCGCAGCCCCATTTAAATACGCAAATCATTTTAAATCTCTGCTCTGCGTAATCAGAAAATTAAAACAAAAGGATGAGTAGGGTGGGGAAAAAAGAACGTCACAGAAAGCAAATCCGTATTTAAATCAGCCCCACATACACAGATTTACACATTAATGGTCGTTTTAATTATTTCCTCCCAGGTCTGAACAGGTTAAGATTTTAGCGACATCCTCACTTTGCTCCCAAACATCTGTCCAAACTTTGATTCATAGCACATCCTTCATTATTCTTAAGTGACAAGAAATCATGGAGATGCTGAATCACACTGGATTAGTTTTATGTCAGGACCAAAATTATTTATGGTGCAATTATGAATTTACAAATTACGGATGTGGCCGATTCACACGGGATTAAGATCACAGATGTCCACACACTTATCTGACAAAGAAGTGGTCCAATATCAAGGTGGATATGAAGCACAGGAAGGCTGCCCACTTCCAGTGTGTTCCAAGTGTTGCCATTACAGTATTATGACAGTTTCCCAGCATCACCTCTAAGTGTTGCCAAAGGATCAACAGCTGTAGATATTGTACGTGCGTACGCAGCCGACGAAGATTTCAATGTTTTCACTGTTTATACGTTTGAACTCTGCGGTGAGGAAGAACTTACACCACATGTTTTGGTGTACGCACTCTTTGAACGCAAGGTCATGCACACTCTTGATATATCTGAATTTTCCTGTGAAAAAGAACCACACTCATAATTTTTGAGCGCACACATCCTTTGTACATGAGGCCCCAGGTTACTGGGGCTGAACCCTGTGCTCTCCTCGACAACCTCCCTAGCAGCCAGTAACAGCCAAGGCAAGCCCTCCTCCCAGTGGAGTTGTGACGTTCACGAACGAACCGAATCTTTTGACCAGCTCATTAACATGAACAGTGGGAACCGAGTCGCATTTGGTTGGGAGCTATCTTTTTTTTTCCTCCCTGAGTTCACACCTATGGTTCCCACTAGGGATGTCACGATTACTCGATTTTACAAATTAATCGCGGTATTATGCGCTACAATAAATTGATCGTAACGTTTCCTGAATACCGTCAGAACATATTATGCTGGGACCATAGTTAAGGGCAACTCAAACAGAACAAAAACAAAGTTATGCAACACCCACGTGTTTCCATGCCTGCATATGTTGCTTTGTTTTGGTCCCAGCAAGTTGAAAGTGAGAGGCATGCATGTGGGGAAAATGGCAGTAGAGTTATTCCCCCCTACCAAACGTGTTAAATCAGCCATCTGGGAATATTTTGGATTCAGTAAAAACGAGCAGGGTGTCGGTTTTGAGGACGGCTTGCCAGCATGTAAATCATATTATAAAAATCTATCTAATAACACATCTAATATGTTTGACCACCTGCGGGACAATTATCCGACTTTGTATGCCAAAATAAAGGTAAATACACAGTAACATTAAAATATGTCAGTGTTTTTGTAACGTTGCATTGAATTAGTAGGAAATTAAATGTTAATGTGTCATTTGCAATGAATTGTGTACGAGTACGATGCGGGGTCGCCTTTCAGTGCAGTGTGAGGTTGATCGTTTTTTGTTTTTTTGTCAGCGGACAGTGTCAGTGTCTGTGCAGTTACGTGTAGAAGAAAACACCATGTAATCAAGGTCCTCAGTCAGTCAGTGAGCATTTAGCATTACCTCCTTTTGCTTTCTCCCTGTCAGGCCGAGACTCGAAGCAGGACTCAGATGCAGAGATATTGAATAACAAAAAGGCTTTTATTGAATTCACCGGAGAACTCAGACAGAGTGACAAACAAATGGCTATAAAAACCTAGACACCAACTCTGCATACTGAGAAACAAAAAACTCTCCAGGAGGAGGAAGAAACTAATCAAAATTGAGAAACACAAAACGCTCCGAATGGAGGAAAACCAAAGGACTATGAATCTAAACTATGGAAAAAATTAAAAAAAACTGTTTCTTGGAGGAAACCCGGAGGTGAAGATTCTTGGCAGAAAGCCACACCCTTTGACCCGGCTGGTAGGCAGGTGCGGGTCGCCTCTTGCGGTCCGCCGCTTTCTTGGTCCGGTCCCCTTGACAGATAAGCACCTGCCGTGCAGCAGCCCAGATGCGTCGGCAGCGGCGGATCATGGCGTGGGCGGATGGGACTGTGACTTCAAGCTCCTGGGCAGCGAACACAGGAGGTTCATAACCATAAACACACTTGAAGGGTGAAAAACCTGTGGCAGACGTGGGCAGGGAGTTGTGGGCGTACTCGACCCAGACCAGGTGTTTGCTCCATGTCGAGGAGTTCTGGGACACTAGACAACTGAGGCCGGTTTCCAACTGCTGGTTAAAGCGTTTGGTCTGGCTGTTAGCCTCCGGGTGGTAGCCCGAGGTCAGACTGGCCTTAGCTCCAATGAGCCGGCAAAATCCCCTCCAGAACCGTGACAGGAACTGGGGCCCCCGGTCCGAGACGATGTCCTTGGGAAACCCGTGAATCTTGAAAACATGGTCAATCATAATTTTAGCTGTTTCCTTGGCTGAAGGCAGTTTAGGCAGGGCAATAAATCTGACCATTTTAGAGAATCTATCCACCACAGTGAGGACTGTGGTGTTACCTTGAGAGACCGGGAGCCCTGTGACGAAATCCATCAATATGTTGGCCCATGGTCTGGAGGGGATGGGCAGTGGTTGCAGAAGTCCCATACGTGACCCGGAGGACATCTTGTTCCTTGCACAGACCGAACAAGCCTCGACGTACTCCCGGACCTCCGATTCAATGGATGGCCACCAGAACCTCTGAGAGATGGCGAACACCGTCCGCCGAACTCCCGGATGACAGGAAAGCAGCAAGGAATGGGCCCAATGAATCACCTGTGGGCGCAAATTGACAGGGACAAACAATCGATTCTCGGGGCACCCACTAGGTGGCGGAGCCTCACCATTAGCTTGCTTAACCTCATTTTCTATCTACTTAATCACCGCTCCAACCACACAGGTCAGTGGGAGGATAGGCTCTGGTTCTTTGGCTACAGGCTCAGGGTCGTATAGATGTGACAGGGCGTCAGGCTTGATGTTTCGGGACCCCAGCCTGTAAGAAAGAGAAAAAGAAAAGCAGTTAAAGAACAGCACCCACCTGGCCTGGCGAGAATTGAGTCTCTTGGCCCTGCGTATATATTCCAGGTTCTTGTGGTCAGTCCAAACGATGAATGGGTGTTCAGCTCCCTCCAACCAGTGTCTCCACTCCAACAGCTCCCGGTTGCCGACATCATAATTCGGCTCCGCTCTGGACAGTCGCCGTGACAGGAAGGCGCAGGGATGCATCTTCCCATCCTGCTCTGACCGCTGTGAGAGGACGGCCCCTATACCCTCGTTGGATGCATCCACCTCTACAACGAATTGCCGCTGTGTGTCCGGCATGATGAGGATGGGCGCCATGGTGAAGCAGGACTTCAGCTTCTGGAAGGCAGCTCCTGCCTCTGGTGACCAGGAGAATTGCACCTTTGAAGAGGTGAGTGCGTGCAGAGGAGCCGCTATTGCGCTGAAGCCTCTGATGAACCGCCTGTAAAAGTTAGCAAAACCAAGGAATTGCTGAACTTTTTTGCGGTTATCAGGAGTGGGCCATTTGACCACAGCGCTAACTTTAGCCGGATCCATCTGCACCCTTCCAGGGGCTACGATGAAGCCCAGGAAGGAGATGGTATCGGCGTGAAACTCGCTCTTTTCAGCTTTGACATAAAGTAAATGGTCTTGCTCTTATATAGCGCTTTTCTACCTCTAGCAACTGGGGATTCAGTGGCGTGCTCAAGGACACTTTGGCATATGGCACACTCGGGGGTTCGAACCGCTAACCCTTCGGTTCATGGACAATCCGCTCTACCTACTGAGCCATAGCCGCCTCAAAGTCTGTGGTTTAATAGTCTCTCTAATACAGCTTCTACATGTTTTCTATGAGTGTCCAGGTCAGGTGAGTAGATGAGAATGTCGTCAAGGTAAACATACACAAAATGGTCAAGGAAGTCCCTTAGCACATCATTAATCATGGCCTGGAACACAGCAGGAGCAAAAAACCAGCTCCAGCAGGTGACGAAGATGGACGAATGAGTCCCGCCTTCAGAGATGACTCTGTGTAGTCTTTCATGGCCTGCCGCTTGGGCCCTGACACAGAGTACAGCCGCCCCTTGGGAATGGTGGATCCGGGGATGAGGTCGATGGCGCAGTCATATGGTCGATGAGGTGGAAGTGACGTGGCCTTGATTTTATTAAAAACCTCCTTGAGGTGGTGGTAACAGGTGGGTACCGAAGTCAAATCGGGGTACTGGGAGTCTGTAACAGGGTGAGCAGAAACAGAATTTATGACAGTGGTAGCCTTCTCCTGAGTCTTGTCCCACAGACACTCTCTCTCACAAAGCTCCCCCCATCCCAAGATCTTGCCCGTAGGCCAGTCAATATGGGGGTTGTGGCTAGTGAGCCATGGATATCCCAGTACCAGGGTGCGTGCCGGTGAGTTAAACAGATAAAAGTTCATTAATTCGCTGTGGTTATCTATGGTAATGGTTATGGGTTCTGTGACGTGGGCTATAGTAAACAGTGCGTTCCCATTTAAGGCCCTTGCCAGGATGGGTTGTTTTCAATCCCAGTTTCTTGGCTAATCCCCAGTCCATTAAACTCTCATCAGCACCTGCGTGAAAGAGAACCTGAGGTTGAGAACTGGGTCACCCCCCGAGCTGCCTTGACTGGGCAGGTGACCACAAGATGTCCAGATTCTTCGCAGTAGAAGCAACGCCCCTCCTTGAGACGACGTTGTCGTTCTGCCTGGGTGAGCTGGGTCCGGCCCAACTGCATGGGTTCAGCCTCTCCTGCTGTGGGTAAGGGAGAAGGACGTTCGGGAGTCGGGCCTCGGGCTTCCTGCCCACCCAGAACCAGCGGTTGCCGGTACCTCTCCGACGATGGTCGGCCCTTCTGATGCTGATGGAGTTCTTGGATCCGGTTATCTGTCCGGATGACTAGGGCGATGAGGGAATCCAGGTCCGCAGGCAGGTCCAAGGGCACCAGTAGCTCCCGTATGGGAACAGACAGTCCTTTCAAGAAAGCATCATAGAGGGCTGTGGAGTTCCATCTGCTCTCCGTTCCGCTCTCAGGGTGCGGAAGCGGATGGCGTAGTCGCATGCCGAGTTGTTTCCCTGCATAAACCCGCTCAATTCTCTAGCTTTCTCTCTGTCCGTTGACGACGGATCAAAAGTCTTCTGAAGAGCGGCTTGAAACTCTGGAAGCGAGTGGCAAAGTGGAGAGTCACGCCCCCATTCCGCTGTGGCCCATGCTCTCGCTCTTCCGGTCAGGTGAGACACCATGAAGGCAATCTTCGACCGATCTGTGGTAAATGCAAGGGGGGAATGTTCAAAATGAATGGCACAGTCTATGAGAAAAGCTTTACAAAATCCTGGTTCCCCGGAAAAGCGCTCCGGGGGTGCCAGCCTGATCCCTGTTCCGGCAATGGGTACCGTCTGAACAGGAGCAACTGCCGTGACTGGAGGCTCCGGCACAATTGGCGGGTTGTGGGTCTGTTGTAGGTGTCCAAGCAGATCCTGCACTTGGGATGAAAGTTGACCCAACTGCGTGACCATCGCCACCTGACACTCCTCCTGGCGGGAGAGTCGGGTCTTGTGAGCGTGGAGCGCGGCCGTTATCTGGTCAGTCTCTGCTGAGTCCATACTGGCCAGAGTGTACGGTCAGGCCGAGACTCGAAGTAGGACTCAGATGCAGAGATATTGAATAACAAAAAGGCTTTTATTGAATTCACCGGAGAACTCAGACAGAGTGACAAACAAATGGCTATAAAAACCTAGACACCAACTCTGAATACTGAGAAACAAAAAACTCTCCAGGAGGAGGAAGAAACTCTAATCAAAAGAAACAAATTGAGAAACACAAAATGCTCCGAATGGAGGAAAACCAAAGGACTATGAATCTAAACTATGGAAAGAATTAACAAACAAAAAATCACTCTTCGAGAGGTATAAACGGCTTACTTGGGCAACTACTATGGCTGTGGACATGGAACAAGGCTCTGGTGCAGGACAAGGACGATGACACTCTGGCACAAGACAAGGGGAACACAGACTACTTAAACACATGGAGGGAAATAGGGGACAGGTGGAAACACTTAGGACAATCAGACTGAGACACATGAGGAAGGGCAAGCGACCTGAAACGAGAGGAGAATTCCTTTTCAAAATAAAACAGGAAATGACAGGACAAAACAAACCCAAGACAAGACACCCTCACCACGGTGTGACACTCCCATCTGTGCATAAACGTTGGACTTGTACTTCCAGCTTGATCCAGTGCTTGTACACTTGTGCATCTCGTCCGTTACATGTTTTACTAATTTGTTTATGTCATTGTCATCTAAACATAAATAAATTAACCAAATTAATAAGTTTTATATGTGACCACATAAAATTAGACAAATAAGCAATTAAGAATAAAGTGAAACATCTGGTATACATGAAAATTGATGGCTTAAATAATTTAAACAATTCTCCTGGGGGATCAATGATTGGTTCTATATAAATAGATACTTAAATATACAAATACAAATATTGGGTCATATAATTCAATTCAATTCAATTTATTTATGAGCACATTTCATGCACAAGGCAGACTCAATGTGCTTTACAAGAGGTATACATAGTTACAATACAAACATTTTCACCACATACACACACAAACTCACACAACCACACATGCACACACACACACACATACACACACATAGCTCAGCAGAATGCTGTTGAAAAAAGATAGGTTTTTAATCTGTTTTTAAAGATGGCTACTGATGTGGCATGATTAACTGTGTCAGGCAAGGTGTTCCATTTTTGTGGGGCATATACACTAAAAACTGCCTCCCCTTCTTTGGATCTGGTGCAAGGCATGAGTAAATTGCCACTGCCTGTTGACCGAAGTGTTCTTGCTGGGGTGTGATGAGCATATCTGTGATGTACTGAGGTGCAAGACCATGTAGTGCTTTATAAACCAGGAGCAGTATTTTGAAATTGATTCTTGTTCTAACAGGTAACCAGTGCAAAGATTTAAGAATATATGATATTGTTTGGTACCAGTCAGAATACGTGCAGCTGCATTTTGAATTAGTTGTAACCTCTGAATACTTGAATTCGGGAGTCCAGTGAATGAACCATGACAGTAATCTAATCTACTTGTTATAAATGCGTGGATTAATTTTTCCGAGTCTGATTTTGATTTCTTGTAATGTGATTGATATGACTTCTGAAATTTAGATTGCTGTCGATAATTATGCCCAGATTCCTTGCTTCAGTTTTGCTATGAGGAGAGAGAGTTGAGATGTTCTGCGATTTTCAGTCTCTGAGCCTGTGCACCAAAGATGATTATTTTTGTTTTGTCTTTGTTTAGTTGTAAAAAGTTTTCTGACATCCATTGATTAATATCTTTGATACACTGAGTAAGGGATATTATGGGTGATAGGTCATCTGGGTGTAGTGAAATGTAAAGTTGCGAATCATCTGCATAATTATGGTAACTAAGATTATGTTTGCGTATGACATGAGAGAGTGGAAGCATGTAGAGATTGAATAGCAGTGGTCCAAGAATTGACCCTTGAGGTACCCCACATGTAATGTTCATTTTGTTTGAATTGAATTCACCAATGGAGACATAAAACTGCCGATCATAAAGGTAGGTTCTGAACCAATTTAGAACTGGGCCAGACAAGCCAACACCTTTCGAGCCTTTCCAATAAAATTTTGTGGTCAACGGTGTCAAACACAGAGCTAAAATCAAGTAGAACAAGAATCAAGATTTTTTTGGATTCTGTGTTTATACGTAGGTTATTTAAAATTTTAATAAGTGCCGTTTTTGTGCTTTGGTGGGGACGAAAACCAGACTGATAAGTGTCTAAAAGGCTATTTGATGCCAGATAATTCTTGAGCTGAATGTAAACTGTTTTTTTGAAGTATTTTGCTAAGGAATGGTAAGTTGGAGATGGGCCTATAATTTGCAATGACACTTTGATCCAGATTGTTCTTCTTCAGAAGTGGTTTGATGACAGCTGTTTTTAGTGACGTGGGAAATATACCTGACTGAAGAGACCAGTTAATGATATGTAGAACCTCTGGTGCTAGGGAGTTAAAGACAGTTTTGAAAAATGGAGTTGGGAGAGGATCCAGGCAGTAGGTCGAGGACCTGAGCTGACCAACAATATTGTCAAGTTCTGTCAGATCTACACAGTTAAAGTGAGACATAACACAGGTGGAGTTCCTGGAGAAAGGAATGGTGACTCCAGTGCTAGATTTAAGGGCACTAATGTTTTGTCTAATAGAAATGATTTTGTTATTAAAGAAAGAAGCAAATTGATCACATTTTTCTGAGGACATCATTTCAGAGGGAATGGTGGATGGTGGGTTAACAAGTCTATCAACAGTGGAGAAAAGCACTTTACTATTATTTATATTTTCATTAATAATTTTAGAAAAGAATGACTGTCTAGCCTGTTTGATTGCTTTGTTGTAGTCATTCAGTTTATTCTTATAAATGTCATTGTGAACCTGAAGTCTTCTTTTTCTCCACTGTCGCTTTGCCTGACGACACTTTCTCTTTAAGCATCTGATGTCCACTCCATTTCTCCAGGGAGCCTTTTGTTTTTTTACATATTTAGTTTTGAGTGGTGCAATTTTGTCAAAGACACTTTGTACTTTTGAGTTGAAGTTGTCCACAAGGTCCCCAGTTGAAGATATTGTGGATAGCGACATCTCTTATACATTCTTCTGAAAGCTTTTGATAGTATTGTCATTAATTATGCGTCTTTTGAGTAATCGAGAGCTGTTACGTTGTACAGGGAAAGCAGAAACATCAAGATAAATGCAACAGTGGTCAGAAAAAGCTACATCCACAACAAGAGGCATTGTAATGTTAAGTCCTTTTGAGATGACAAGGTCAAGAGTATGTCCTTTATTATGGGTGGGTCCACGGACATGTTGAGAGAGGTCAAATGCCTCCAGCAGACTATTAAAGCTTATGGCATCTGGATCAGTTTAAATGTCAATGTGAATGTTCAAGTCACCAGATATAATAAGACAGTCATAATCACGCTCCCTTTAACACCTAAACCAGACAGTGCCACAGTCACTCAAGCCACAGCTACAGCAGCAGCCTCTGTTACCACTGGGCCCACATCTTTGCCTGCCCAAGCACCTGGTAAAACAATTCCTGCTGCTACCACAAAATCTAAAGAAACATCTCTCAGTCAGTACTTCACAGTTCCTGTCACCCCATAGAGACGGGAAGATAGACGAAGGGCTGGCAAAGATGATAGCCACTGACTTCCAGCCATTTAAAATTGTGGAAGACAAAGGTTTTAAAAACTTCTGCTATGCTCTCAACCCCTCCTACATTCCTCCATGTCGGAGGGTACTGACCCAATTTGTATTAGTAGTACTAGTGGGCTGTATGCACATTTTGTTTCATTTATATAATTTTATCACGTTTTGTTAAGTTTTTCTGTATTGTTAAAAATTTTCTTTTTTATACTCAAAGCTTTTGCATGGAACTTCATTGTAGCCTGCTTTGTTTTTGGTTGCCTATTAATAAGTGTTTAGGTGTTGCATGAATAACGTAAGTCAAAGTAGTTTTACATGCATACACACACTTTATACAAAGGGTAAATTATGATCTCACTGTCAGCTCAGAGGGATATGGCAGTGAAATATTTACAATGAATCCATATCAGACTTTAAAATCTTGTCCACACATGTCAAATGAAGCTATAATCAATATTTCAGAATAATTCAAACTCAAATATTGGTAGGAAATCTGAGTTTGAAATTATTCTGATCCAAATCTTAGCCCACATACGGTCGTATGTCTTCCTGATGGCCCGGTGACCGGACTCATCATGGGAAACCTGCAACACTAGACTGCGAAACTTAGACGGCACCACAACTTGACAGACAGCGTCACTGACAAAATCTTCCCACTGCAGCACCCACTTTCCTAGTAACACATTATTCTCCACATTCTGCATAACTGGATTGTGCCCAACACTGGGCCTAGTCTGCTTAGACCTGGAAAAAACAGTCACGCTTCCAGTGCCCCAATTTATGACAATGAGTACAGCTTTTGTCTGCTTCACAATAACCATGCTCCATCAGCTGAGGAACTGTCCCTGTCCCTGCTGCAGCCGCGAGCAACAGGACCACTCCCAACGTGCACCAGAACAAAACTGTCAGCCAAAGAAGGGCCTCAGCTGCCGTTTCAACCTTCCACTCACTGATAAAAGTCGGTTAACAGAGTTTTTGGAATCAACCCCTGCTGCACTACGCTGACAATCAAAATTACCCTGACTGACACACACACTGCCATGTGAACAAATCATTCAGACTAATTTTAGTCATTACTAAAGTAACACCAATGAATTTACTTAGGCAAACACCCACTTTTGTTACAACTGGCTCGTAGGCCGCAACAAATAGGGAGATACACACGGTTGGGTCAGTGTTTCAATTCATTTTATTAAAGCAAATATCAAAGATATGGAGTGTGAGTGTCAGTATCAGTGGTGTGTGTAAATGTGTGACTGTGATGGGTCTTGTATGTGGCGCATGCTGTCTGTGCAAAACAGAAGAGACTATGCACTGACAAGATGCACTTCACTAATCAGCACCTGAAAAGGAAGACACAACACATGCACTATACAGCAAACAGAACAGAGTGTGCCCCAAAGGCCCCCCAAGACAGTAACAGCCTCCTCGGAAGGTGGTTTGTGTAGGGGGCAGGTGATAATGATTTTTTTTCACATTCATTTTTGATTATAATACCAACACTACATCATTACAACAATTCATTGTTACATATGACAGTGATAAACAACAGTTTTTAATTCAGTTCGGTTTTATTTATATAGTGTCAATAACAATACAAATTGTCTCAAGACGCTTTACAAAAACTGGCCTGGAATCGCCAGAACAAGTCTGAAGGCGATGGTGGTGACTGTATAAGCGCGTTGAGTACCAACAGGTGGAAAAGCACTTCATAAAAGCAACACCAATTACCACTTTGTGAAATATTGTTGTGTTTTTTAAAATGCCATTGTATTTTGCCCTTCAGGGCCACCGTAGCTGTGAGTAAGAGAATGCAGATGGAGCCTGGTGGGTGGTGGGCTACCTGTTTTACTATGGACGGCACTCTGCACTGACATGAACACGATCGAACATGCAAACACACACCTACAGCCAGAATGCCAGAATAATGAAACCGGGGCTAGCAGGGCTAACGTGGTGGTGTCTGTATGGTGGAGAGTGGAGCCAACCATGGGGTTGAGTTAGCACGCTGAGGCCGTGTTAAACATGCTGTTACTTGACTGACAGACTCAGTGTGTCTGTTAGTGTGTGTGTTGTCGTTTATATTTTAGTTTCGTTTTCTGTTTGCCGTGTGTACTACTGTGGTAGTAGGCAGTAGGCTAATTGATTAGCCTGCTGTCTGCTAACTGGTACGGCGTTGCTACGTCTTTGTGTCAGAATCTCATTTAACATATTGTAGTATTTAGTGCTCTAATGCTCTTGGTTTGAGGTTTTATTGGTTAACTGTAGTCCAGTTCTGATAGATATAATACAACTGGCCTTGAGTTTGATGTATGTGCCATAGTATTACAGGGTTTGACCCAACTTTGCTGTCAGAGAGGAAGTATTCATGTGGCTTATAATAATAAAATACTTTGGTTCGCTTCCATATGCATAATGAATATTATCTATTGGTTCATTGGTTGTGTTTAGTGGACAAAACATTTTTCCCCATTGCCCTCCCTCCTGGATTCAATTTTGGCCCTCCACTGGGAACAATTTGGGTACCACTGCTCTAGGCAGATAGCTCCACGTTGCCATTGTATGTGGAGGGCAAGTTCTTTTGAGTAATGTGACCCTTATCAAACAAAAAATATTAAACCACCCCAAAGTCAGGGTAAGCTGTCCAAAATCCTAAATGGTCTTTTTACTTTGTTATAGTCAGCTATTATGGTGTCTTTTATTTTAAATTTCTGTGAAAACAAAAACTTCATGCTTGATGTTCTTAATTACTGAGTAGAACTTGTGATAATATGTGTGATATATAGAACTGCAAATAGCGTTCAGTTAGCTACACTAGGAATCTTTGCTCTACAATGAACTGGCAAGTGTAGCCCATCCCTCACCCGATGACGGTTAACATAGGCTCCCCACGGTCGGTTACAGACATGAAAGGTGCAAAAGGCTAGAATCCCCGGCTTTCTTTTCTTTGAGTCTAGAGCACACCGGGATGATCTGGGTCCAAATTCAGTTAGTGAAGCGAGAGAAAGGAGACCTGCATGTTGTATTTCTAGACCTAGCTAATGCTTTTGGATCAGTATCTCACAGTCACAGTGGGATGCATTCATTTCTTTGGAATCCCACGTAGTGTCAAAGGTCTAGTGAAAGCCTATTTTTCAGATACACAGTTCTGTTTTACCACAACCAAGTACTACAGCATGGCAGCAGCTGACTCAGGTTTTGCTGTTTAAGCAGCACAGCCTTGTATGCTCGCCACGCACTTCTGTTAGAGCCCAGAGGCAGGCAGAGCTCCCTGCAGCCATCATGAGCTATCTTGAAAGGCTACAGCAGGGTCCATTGGAGCAAAGAACATCCCCCCAAAACTACCGTAACAGGCAAATCTCTGGCTATTCAACTACAAAGAGCCAGAGAGGCTATCTGAGTAGGAGATCTACTGTACAATCAAAGCCGATATAGTAAGCACAGCCAGGTGAGTAAAGATATTGAAGTCTCGCCAAAAGTAATACTGTAGATAGATTATGTGGCATGCAAAGCTTTTTATGCATCAAGCATAGCTAGAACCATCTTCACATTGCTATGAGAGTGAGAATTGGAGTTGTCAAGGCTGTTGTTGTTGCTGCACGTAATAAAAATTGGAGAGAAGAAAGCTGCTCTGTGAAATTTGCAGGAGGCTGAGATGGGCTGCGAGCCAAGAGCAGAGGGCACATGTTCTCCTAGCGGCTCCTGGAGGCAAGCAGTGGTATTGCCTCTCAAGCAGCAGGGCATGCAGAATATCATTTCAGAAGGAGTCAAGTGGAGGTTGAGCCCCGAACTGAGCTCCAGACATGGGTTCGCCCTCCTCTGTAGCGAAGAACGGCTCCACTGGCCAGCAGTGGAACAGCTTCCCAAGCAGCAGGGCATGGATGAGAAGGGACAGAAAGTAGAATAATTGAATTCCTCATTCAATATCACACTGTCAGTTAAAGTTAAACTTTTAAACGGTCAAGAATCCTGGATATGTGGTTCCCAACTACCTACCATGGAGGGTCAACAGATTGTTTTTTGGAGATTCAGGCCGGAGGAGCAGCAGCTGTGGATTTATACGGAGACGAGTGGCAGCGCTTGTCAAACTGCGGCAAGAGGGATTACACACAGCTCTCCCATCCATACACCTGGGAATTGTCCGCTCTCTGGCTAACAAAAAAAAATGAATTGCTGCTTCTCTCAATCAAGAACTCGGATTTTCACTGCTTCTTGAAGTGCTAAATACAGACAACAGGTGGCATGCCCCACAAGGGAAAGGCGCACTTTGGACCACTGCTACACCATCATGAAAGATGCATATTGCTATGTTCCCTGTGCTGCTCTGGGACTCTGACCACTGCCTGGTCCACCTCATCCCAACCTACAAGCAAAAGTGTGCCAAGTCTGTAGTGAGGACTGTGAAGAGATGGACAGATGAGTCAAATGCAGTTGCAGGCCTGCTTTAACTGCACTGATTGAAGCGTCTTTAAAGCTGCAACCTCAGACCTGGATGAACTGACTGACACTGTAATATCTTACACATCAGCTTTTGTGAGGACATGTGTGTGCAGACTAAAACCTTCTGCATTTTCAACAACAACAAAAGATTTGGTTCACTGCAAGACTGAGACGGCTATGCCAGGACAAGGAAGAGGCCTACAGGACTGGAGATAAGACCTGTACAAGCAGACCAGGAACAAGCTGACAAAGGAGATCAAAGCAGCAAAAAGGAATGCCCCATGTGTTAAGGCTGCAGTCCTCGCTGCAGGCGAATCCCGCACCGAGCAGCCTTTCCCGCATATCATTGTCCCCCTCTCTGCCTCCCCATGTCCTGTCTCTCTCCACTGTGCTTTCAATTAAAGGCCAAAAAAATATTTATACCAAAAAAAAAAAAAAAAAGTGTCAAACCATTCTGCAAACGACTCTGCAACAGTTTGGAAAGGCCTTCACCAACTACAGGAGACTGTCCTGTAGTCCTGTATGTTTTTAAGATTAAACTGTAGGTTGTTCCATGCAGTCAAAACAGATAACCTACTTCTGTCTCAGTTCCCATTTCACGTACTTGTTTCTGGAATATATGCTTTTTTGTAACATATTGGACATAAAAATATAACTGGTAATCAATGAAAAATCCTATTATTAAGGTCATGGCTACATACACAATGTTTGGCACAGTGGTAAACATGGTCTTTTCCTACACATGTATCTAATTAGCTCTCATTGTCTTTTGATCCTCCAGCCTTTCTGTACCAGGAATACCGGGACACCACCAAGCAGCAGGAGATTGAACGGCGACGGCAGCATGAAAACCTTATTCCTGAAGTTAAGGCAAGGAGTATGGTGGCAGGGTCTGGTGTAATGTCCCCACCAGTCTTACAATTGCAACTGAGAAACAGTGCCCACTCACTGAGTTTGTGGCAGAACTTGGATGCTGTGCAGACTAGTGGCCTGTTGACCCAGTTATCGCAAAAAGAAATGTACATACAAGAGGTGAGCAATTTTGTGACGCTGAATGGTAATGTGCGTGTGTTTATTTCTGATGTGTTTTTTTTTTTTTTTTTTTTTTTTTTACTTATGGGGCAAAGGTTACAGTTAAATTATGGTTAGGATTAAGAACAGGCAATTAGTTGAGATTATGGTTTAAAGCTTCACATTTTTTTTTCCCATCATTGCCATGATATAGGAACATTGTGTTTAACAGTAGGTTAAATTGAATTAGTGTGCACTGCTCTCTAATGACTAATGACTGATCAAAAACTAGATCAAGACAACAACCGGCTGTCCTCGGAGACTGCCAACCAAAGATTTATAGAAACACCAGAGAAGCGGAATCCAGGAGGATAAACAGGGTGTTCTCCACTGAGCCATCCAAAGAGTATCATTTGTGACAGTGCCATAAGAGCAGATCCATCAAACTTGAGACTGAACAATACTAGAAAAAACACATCATTAGTATAATTGCCTATGTCTGAAGAAGAAACAAGAAGAAACACACATTTTCATCAAGCACATTGATATTTTTATTGACATTGTAACAGTAAGTCAAAAATGACTTTGGCAATGGCAATTATGCCATTAGCATGATATAACTACCCAAGCCACCCAAACACTAGGCGGCTCTGTGTCTTTTTTGACAGTTGGGTTAATTTTTGTTTGTACTTCCTGCTTCATTTCCACTTCCTGCTTCACTTTCAACAATAGTGACTGACTTTGGCCACATCATACAAATGTCTGTTTCTCCAAACCGCCTCAGTTAAACTTATCAATACTTTATTGATACAAAACAATCAACTGAAAAACTGCAGAGATGAGGAAGCAGCTGGGAATACTAAAGCGGAAACATGCTACTGGACTAGTATGTGGACCAATCATAGCTCTGGGTGGTGGAAAGAATGCTTTGATGATCTACTGCATCCTACCACCACACCCTAAAATTATTTATTCCATGCATGCAGTTTAGTTTAGCACTATCAGACAGTCGTTAAAAACATCATCCGTTAGACGACTCTAATACTCAACTCTCAATTGTCAGTTATCAGTTGACCAATGCTTCCCAGCAGCGATCTGGCGCATATACAAATATGCAAAATAAGTATTTGAATAAGGAAAATAATAAATAATGAGTAAGTAGGATAGAAAAATAATAATAATTATAATGAAGTGACAAGCACAACCTACTCTTTAAAATTGGCACTGATAACTGACTAATAACTTGCTGGGGAGAGGGTTGTCTGGAGTTCTTTACTTAGCCTGTTGCCACCACAACCTGGCTTTGGATAAGTGGATGGAAATTAATGATAAATTAATAAATTTGTATTACGATTGGTTGAATTCTCAAAAAGATTCCACCTTTACATGCCATTCTGAATATGAAGACATACAGTTTCCATAAGTCTTGAATGTAAAACATGGTTATATGAAATATATTACTGGTATATGGAAAATATGATGATAAATATGATGATAACTTGGCTTAATTATTTCCTTGCATAATATGAAACATAGCCATGATGTAAATTATGTAATGTGGTAGATTTTTAAAGAGAATATCAGTTAAATCAAAATGAGCCTGATATGTATTATGACAAGTTGTGCAGCAGAATACCAATGTCATCAATGCAATTCAACCTCTCAATATCTTAATCTCTTTATATGTTAAAGTAGCCTTATGTTTTGCTTTTCTCTCTAGGCCATGTTTGAGCTTGTTACCTCAGAAGCCTCCTACTACAAGAGTTTGGAAATTTTAGAAACCCACTTTCTACGTAACCATGTTTTAATCAACACTCTCAGTCAATCTGACATGCACTTTCTGTTCTCCAACATTGAGGAAGTCATGAAAGCCAGTGAAAGGTAGGATAGGTTCTTGGTCAATGAAAATCATTTTACAATTGAAGTGTATATCTCAACTCTTGACTTTTCAGTGCTGCAAATTTTACTTCACATTCCTGGATAACAGTCTCTTAATATTCTAGGTTCCTGATGGATCTTGAGCACCGAATTGAGAAGTCTATCCTGATTTCTGATGTGTGTGACATTGTGTATTACCATGCAGTAGAGCACTTCAGTGTGTTCATAAAATATGTCATTAACCAGGGGTACCAGGAGAAAAACTACAGACGCATTTTGTGAGTACCAAATTTCAAAAATACATCTGTTATAATTCAGATATGCCAACTTCATACATTACAAGTATATCTGAAATATTGTCATCAAAGGATATGGTCAATTACCAAAATACTGTATACAGGGAGTTTTGATACTGGATAGTATTTTTGTCCAGAACAGCTATGTGTGATGCATGAGTAGTAATGATTAATTGCTGTGTCACTGGTATTGGCACCCTTTGCTGTAAATCAGTTTGGAAACACATTGTGACTCACCTGTGGCTAATCACAAATGAGAATCACCTGTGATAAATTGTCTGTGCCCATGTGACATGAATTAGCCAATGAATGATGGTTCACAATGGTGAAGACAAAGGAGCTGTCTGAGAACATCAGAAGTGCGATAATTAGTAAACACAAGACCTCCAAAGGGTATAAGGCCATCTCCAAAGACTTTGGCATCCCTGTTTCAACAGTGCGTAATGTTATAAAGAAGTTGCCAAGCATGGAACTGTCAAGAACCTTCCTGGATGTGGGGGGAAGAGAAAAGTGATGAGAGAAGTCTTCGAAGGTTGGTGCGAATGGTGGAAAAAACACCATGTCAAACATCCACAGACCTGAAGGCCAATCTGGAACAGTCTGGGGTCATGGTTTCAACAAGAACCATATGCTGCACACTAAACCAAACAGGGCTTCATGGGCGAAGGCCAAGGAAGAAACCATTTCTGAAGAAAAGACATAAAAAGGAACGACTAATCTTTGCCAAAGAGTACCTGGACAAACCACAATCCTTCTGGGAAAATGTTCTGTGGTCAGATGAAACAAAAATAGAGCATTTTGGCAAATCACAACAGTTTGTTTACAGACGGTGCAATGAAGCCTAGAAGGAAAAGAACACCCTACCAACAGTTAAGCATGGTGGAGGATCCATAATGCTGTGGGGCTGCTTTGCTGCATCTGGTACTGGAGGCCTTAACGGTATCACAGGACTCATGAAATCAGAGAATTATCAAGAGATTTTCGAGCAAAATGTCCTACCCAGTGTAAGAAAACTTGGTTTGAGTTGAAGATCATGGGTCCTCCAGCAACACAAAGACCCAAAGCACACATCCAAAAGCACATAGGAATGGTTGAAGAGGAAAAAATGGACTAATGGACTCTTTTAAAAATGGCCAGCAATGAGCCCTGATCTCAATCTGATTGAAAATTTTTGGTATGAACTGAAATCTGCCATTGGGGAAAAGAAACCTGCAAATGTTCAAGAGTTTGAACAATTTGCAAAGAAAGAGTGGAAGAAAATACCAGCTAAGAAGTGCAAGAAGCTTATAGATGGCTACAAGAAACGTTTGGTTTCACACCCTTTGGCAGTGATGACAGCCTCCAAATATAAAAGAGGGGTGCCATTATTGCTGCACATGCTGTTTTTTTCTGTTTCTTGTTTGAAATAACAATATGTGAGTTGAAAAAACATTTTTCTTCGTCAAATTACTTTGGACCTCCAAGTAAAAGATCCTGATGATATAAATTTGATACATTTGCATTTATTTCTGAAGATATTGTAGAGGTTATGCAAAAAATTAAAGGGTGCTAATAATGGTGAACAGGACAACTAAAACAGTACTTTACACGTTTGCTTTCAAAAAATTACCTGCTCAAAATTTTTGGTCTCTTGCAAAATGAACAGGTGGTCGTGTCAGTGGAAAATGCATATATTATGAGCCGTTATTGCATGATGAGTTGCTACACCTCATGTTAGCCCCGTGATTAGCTCCTTACTGTATACTAACCACCACCTTAGCAACGTTAATCTTGTTTTATTCTGGCCTTATTCTGGATTATGGTGTGGGATTGTTTTTCAGGAGCTGGGCTTGACTCCTTAGCTCCAGTGAAAGAAATTCTGAATGCTTCAGTAGAGATTTTAGACAATTCCATGCTCCAAACTTTGTGGGAACAGTTTGGGGCTGGCCCCTTCTTGCTCCAACATGACTGTGCACCAGTG
Source organism: Mugil cephalus (assembly GCF_022458985.1). Taxonomy (NCBI): domain Eukaryota; kingdom Metazoa; phylum Chordata; class Actinopteri; order Mugiliformes; family Mugilidae; genus Mugil; species Mugil cephalus. Next base: position 28,334,914 of record NC_061778.1, read on the forward strand.
CACAAAGCAAGGTCCATAAGGACATTGGTGAGCAAGTTTGTTGTGGAAGAACTTGACTGGCCTGCACAGAGTCTTGACCTTAACCTGACAGCACACTTTGGGATGAATTAGAGCGAAGACTGTGAGCCAGACCTTCTCGTCCAATATCTGTGTCTGACCTATGAAATGCGCTTCTGGAAAAATGGTTAAAAAACTCCCATAAACAGACTCCTGAACCTTGTGGACAGCTTTCCCAGAAGAATTGAAGCTATTACAGCTGCAAAGGGTGGGCCGACGTCATATTGAACCCTATGGATTAAGAATGGGATGTCACTTGGATTGAGATTAAGCTAAACGCTATTTAACTAATCTCAAGAGTAAATATGGAAAGTAACTGTGATCATCTGGAAGGTTTATTACACTGGTTTATTTATGAAGTTTTACCATTTGCCAATTAAAAAATATCTTGGTTACCTTAACAATGAAATTAAGTAAAATGAAATGTCCCTAAAAATCTCCTTTTTCCTTCTTTAAATGTTGCTCTAATTGAGTGTGGCAAATGATGTGTGTTTGGGTTATTCCTTATCTGGCAGTTTCCTACAAATCTGTCAAATCCTTCATTTTAAAACCCTAACCATTAACATTATTAAGCGTACTGGCACATAATACATAATATAAATCCTAGAATACAATTAAGTGTTTTTTAATGATAATGATTTTTTTTATAGTAATTCTTAGTTTTACACATTTGCATGCAACACATAAATAAGCAATGCATGTTCTGTCACTGCCATTAACTCTCAACATACAAAGAACTAATTGAAAGAATATTAATATCCTGCTGAAAAAAGTGAAGCAATGATACTAAATGCACCTTTCCCTGTGTCTGAGTTACTTTAAACATGGATGTTAGAATGGGTCCCACATACAGTTGAACAAAGTCAGAATACTGACTTTTAAATTGGAAATTGTTGGCAACAAAGAAAATTAGACAAGAGCAAAAACTGTTTTGGTGATGATGCTGTACAAACATACAAGGCATTTTACAGAACCACAGAATTCTGAAACCACCAAAGCAAGTACTGAAGTGACAGTGGCTAGACAAAACTTCCTATTATTCTTGAGTAGAATTCCTCTCAGGACCTATCTGCTTGAGGCCATCTGGGTAGAGACTGAAAGGAGGAGAGGAGAGGAGAAGAGAGCAGCAGACAGCACAAGACAAAGGGGAAGGAAGACACACAGCTAACGACTTGATAAACAGTATTAGCACAATCCATGACTAGTAGGCGAGAAGAAATTAGATTAAATACAAAAGGAGGATAGGTGCTTGGTGTAAATTAGAGGAAAGTAGGGGACAGGTGCTCAGTGGGGATTCCCCCCATGGCCTAGATCTACAGCAGCATTACAAAGGATGACCCAGGGTCACCCAAGTCAGTCCCAACTATAAGCTCTATAAGAAAAAAAAAGTTTAGTTAGGTAGATGGTGTTTTTTTTCGTCACTTTCTTTGTTTCTCATCCCTGCATGGAGAACAAATACTAAGTGTATGTTCAATGGAGCAGCAGGCTCTTGTGTAATCTATTGTGTTGTCTATAACTGTCTGTCCAGAGAAGAAAACCAGGCATTTCGGGAAGCCATGGCGGCACTGGAGAACCATCCACGTGTCAGAGGACTGACCTTTACTTCTTTCCTCATCCTTCCTTTCCAGAGGATCACAAGGCTCAAGTTACTCGTACAAGTGAGTGTATTAATGATTGTTAAAACTAGATACTGGTAGTATATCTGTAATATACACTGGATATAAAAATCTACATATCCCTGTTAAATGGCTGGTTTTGTGATGTAAAAAATAAGACCAAAATCTATCATTTAGATGTTTTTCTACCTTTTATGTGACCTATAACCTGTGCAACTTGATTGAAAAAATAAAAATAAAAATGAAATAATGTAGGGGGAGGGTACTAAGTGTAGTTATTGAGCATGTATGAGTTTTATTGTACTATATAGCTTTCTTTTGTCAAAGTTTATATTGTTTCTCTGACCAGAATATTTTGAAAAAAGTCGAGGAAAACTCAGAGAGGGAAGCGAATGCCATAAATGCACATCAGCAACTGGAGCAGGTGAGCACCACTCATAAAATATTTCTGGTCTAGTATGTACTGCTTCCGTTATAAAAGTCATCCATTTACTGACTTAAAAGAGAACGCAGATTTGTACAAAGATCTATATTTTCCATATCTTCATGATAGTGATACATACTGTAGCATCATGAATAAGGATTCAAATAAGGATTCATCATAATAATTGGTATTTGCCACTTCATAATATTCTATTATTATTTCAGGCATATATATATATATATATGCCTGAAATAATAATCATGGTTCCACTTGACAACTCAAGACAACTCAAATTACTACAATCAATTCAAGCCACAGTGCTCAGAAGGAAAAGTACAATGAAAGGATTTTTTTCTCCTTGACTAAACTCGATGATAACTTCAATTGCATTGTAAGAAACCGGAAATTAAACAGAATGACAAGCTTTTATAAAGGGGTCCAAAACTGTGTTGTGATGTAAACTAGGGATGGTCCGATCCAGGCCAAAATGACTGGATTGAGTATTTATTTATTTTTTATTAGAACCCGTGCGATCCGATCCATAAACCCAAACTATCTCATATATCCTTAACTTCACTTTGTGCTACATGCCGTAACACTGTTGTCAAGCTGTCCCATGGTTGCCATGCACATATGTTTTTCTATTATGGAAAAAATAATAATCACGATTAATAAACACATTTAGTCATTGATTAAAAAAAGTATTTATTGAACCACCAAAAGTCAACCTCCGTTATCTTTCGCTGTCGCCAGGAGCTGGTGGGATATGGAGTGGCACTGTAAAGAGTATCCTCAATTGAGGACTGTGTTGCAGTGGCGGTGGCCGAAGTTGAAGCGCTTTTTTGGGGTCTTTTGTTCCTTCAATACGTTGTCATAGACCACTTTATGGCAGAACTTTAAATGGTTAAATAAATCTCCTTCAGCTCCATGTCCGACAATTTGAATCCAAAATGTCTCCACATGACCGAAGTTGTCCTACCTTTCTTTTCAACTAAAGGCTCAGGCTGGCTTTCTGCCACGTTGTCAATCGCTCATTCCACAATTGATCCACAGTCATACGCTTGCTGCAGCTGCACGCGACAGAGGTGCGTTCGCGGTGCTTTTACAGCTCAGGAAACCTGCAAACACGCGGGGCGGCACATTAATCACTTTTCTTCGATTACAGTGTTTTTATAATCGTGAAAAGCCAAAATCGAAATCGCGATCAAAATTCGATTAATCGTCCAGCCCTAACTTAACACAATGGAAGAGAAAGTCAAACAGCTGAGTGCAACTTTCGCAAAACAAGTTTTCCTAAGTGTTTGTTCTGTTTTTGTTTTGGTGAAGCAAATCAGGTGTATAGAATAGAGTTTTTTTGTTTTGATTGTGTGTCTTATGAAGCCATGTGTAACCTCTACCTACATTACTCTAGTGGAGATGCTTATTATTTCATGTTAATTCATAAAATTATTGCGGCTTTGCGATGTCATTGAGGTGTCATGTGAGTTTTCTGTTTACACACTGAAATTATTTATTGTAATTTAAATATTTGCACCAAGTTGCACTTTTATTTTATTTCAAACGGTAGAATGGTGCAGCTGGTGCAGTGTTTACAAATGCTGTTAAAAGTTATCTGAGCTTTAAGTTTTAATAAAGTCACAGCATAACTTCAGCTGTGGTCACATATTTTCCTTCTGTCTTTTGGGAACCAGAATAGCTGTTGTACTGTGATGTTTTTAGATGTAAGTATCAATCAAATTACATCCACGTATTATTAACGACTTTTAGAACGACAAAAACAAACGGATTGGTATCAGATCGGTACCAGCCAATCCTCAAGGCTGCAGTATCGGTATCATATCGGATTCAAAAAAGTGGTATTGAGCTATCCCTAGCCTGCTGCACATATCTACTAGTGCCTCACCCCACTCCCCCAGTCCTCTAACCAGCACTTCCCTGCTGTGAACCTCTGCTGACCCCCACATTCCCCTTAGTCTCATCATTATACTTCTGACCTGCTTGCTGACTGTCCCCTTGTTGTCTGTTGGGCTGGCGCTCGTCTCTGGGAGTTGATATACTCGGTTGCAAGTTAAGCTAAGCCGGTGGTAGGCTCTCGTTCCTTGACCCATGTGCAGATGTCGAGTGGAAATACCCTCAGCAGCTACTCCAACATGATGGCTTCTCTGATGTCTTTCATGCCTCACTGATCTGGCTTGATCCAACGTCGATACAGGCCTCTCAAGTGTTGGTAGGTTTTAGTGGGTGCCATTTTCTGGGGGGTACAGCTGGATCTCTAAAATGCTCGTGGCAAGTCTCAGAGGAAATGTCAAATTTGGCCAGCAGGGCTTGTTTAAGGTCTAGGTAAGGGTCAGGCTGCTCTTCATCCATGGGAGAATGGGGCTCCAATGCCTTTTCTCGTTAATAAAGGCACAAGTCGGTCTGTGGCTAGGCCCAAGTTTTGGCAATTCACTTTCACAGGGGTGAAAACATTTCCTTCCACCCCTGCAGAAATGACGGCGGTAAAAATGATGATAAAGCAACACTTTTATCACAATATGAGCCAACATTATGAGCTTTTATTACATTATGAGTGGAACCACTAAGGCCCATAATGTAATAAGTTATTACATTAATACATTATGCGCAAAGTCGTTATTACATCATGTGCTCATTATTTTATTACATTATGAGTTGATTATTACATTGCGAATTTATATTACATTTAAGTTATTACATTATGAGTTGCTACAAGCTCTGAATATCCTATTGTTAGTCTCACATGTTTTTACACATATGTGCAAAAACTATTTAATAGGCAAAAACAGCAATAAAGTAAAATCAAAATAAACAAGTCAAATCAAGTATCAATCAAGTAAAAACAACAAATTCAACTGTACAAAACATAATTAAATAAAATAAACAATTAAATAAAAAGGAAACACTTAAAATGACATAAATTAACAGTTACATGAAACGAGGTAACAAAAATGGTTTAAAAACCAAATATAAAGTTGAGTAATTAGGTTTATGTAAATGTGTTTATGTATGTAAATATGAGCAAGTAAAAAGTCAGTAAAAATAAATAAATAAAAATAGACTTACTTAACCGTAATCCACACAGCTGGCTTTTTTAATGTTATGTTATTTTAATGTTCTTCCTCAACACCCAGTAAAACCTGTGCTTCCTGGCATTTCTGGAGGCAAAGTAATTCATGACATTCATGACAATTTTGTTGTTAATATTAATCACTGCCACTCCACTCAGTCTTTCTTGTGCCATGGAAGATCTCATGTAGTCCTTTATTAATTTGATCTTAGAATTTGAGCAGATGCAACAGTCACAGGAAGAATTCAGGGTATGTGTAGAGCTACCCATCAGTGTGCACAGTCCCGCACTGTCCCTTGTCCCTACAGAACAAGGGACAGTGCAGTTGGAGAGGATGGAGATGGACCTAAGATGAAAAACATACACACATACACACATATTAATGAGGTACTTTGACTAAATCAATTTCCCTTTGTGTGTAATTCTTAAATGTAGAAATAAATGTATACTGTGTAGTGACAGTCACGCATTGCAATGCATTACCCACAGTTGAGACTGAGGATGGACTGGTGCCTTCAAAGTACTTTAACAGTGCCCCTGGGCAAGTTTCACGTAACTTGTAAATTGATATAAAAAATATTTGTTTATTTTACTTACATAAATGACCATGATCTGCAGCAAACAATTTGTGCAAACAACATATCTCAAACTTGGGTGTAACACACAGGTCATGTTTGCTAGCATAACATATTGCTAGCAAACTTGCTCGCACAAGGTGAGAAGCAGAAATATATGGAGCCAACCCATACAATCAATTCAATCACAAGTAAATCTTGGTATCACACAAATACAAAAACGTCAGCATGAACATTAAGCTATTTAACCAGCCAGTTAAAAGATTTCTACAATACTATGGCTGTAATCAAATAGAAATCATCACTCATACATGCAAAAATAAAATTAATTAATCAATTAAATAAAATTCTTTGTTAATTGCTCTTGGGGGCCCCCTAGTGTAAAGCAGACACTTGTGCATATACCTTGGGCATAAGCAAACTATCAAAGTGATTATACTTTTTTTTTTGTTTTGGTCTGCATTTGTCTACATAGTTAAACACCACAGGGTGTCAACATTATATGAGATTGATGCAGTTATAATCTAGTGTGCTACACCTCAGTGAATAGAGGGGGAGAACAAAGGACAGCAATGGACAGTGGAAAAGAGGAAAAAGGCACGTGGTGCTGGTAGGAACTGGTGGTGTGTAGGGTTCTGTGCTACCCAAATCACCTCACTCAGGTTTCACTGGGTTTGGGGGGTGCTGGGGACGCTGCTAGATAACTACCTGCCGCCGTGGGGCCACAGACCTCCAGCCCAAGACGCCCCTACTAGTGGAGGACCAGGCTGTGGGTGCTCAGTCCCTGATGCAGAAACATAACCCTACACTGTGACCCTGGATGTGGTGTCGTGCATTAAGAAAGAGGGAAAGCAGGAGGGCCGGGTGGGTTGGAGGACTGCAGTACACTACTGTCCTGCAGCCTACCTTGACACTGACCAATTCTAGATAGTCCCCCAAGGTGTGGTGCGTTAAAAACTTACGTTGGGGGAGTCCTCTCGGCTGGAGAGGTGTCCATGGCTGCCCTGCGGGCGGGGGGTGGGGTCTTTGGGGGGGGTATTGGCGGCGGTGGGTGGACGGGCTGCGGTGGCTGGGGGGTGTGGGGGGTATGGGGGGCTGCTCTGGCCTGCACCGACTTGTGCTCGCTTGGTCGGTCTGGGGGTGTTGGTCATCGCTCGCCATCTGCGCTGGGGTGTGGCTTGCCCCGTGGCTACGGTGGTTCTCTGGTCCTGTCACCCATGCGCCCCACACTGGGGTGGAGGCTCTCGGGCGCTGGGGCTTCTGACCTGACTCTGGGCCCTGGTAATGGTCTCACTCATATTTAGGGAATGCCCACATGCATGTGTGTTGTCACCTGCCAGCCCGTGCTGGATCACATCAAAAAGAATTGATGAGTCCCGGCTATTAAGGGCTGGATTATTGTTTTCACTCTATCACTACGTGCCCTATGGCAGACTTCTCTCCTTCCATTGGGACACCCTTACCCCCCCCTGGACTCTCTCATCTCTCCAGAGATGACTGTACCCAGTCATACTTGAGTGAGGTGACTTGGGAAGCACAGAACCCTGCACTCCACTAGTGCCTACTAGCACCACATGTATCTCCTCCACTGTCCATCCTTCTACATCTTTTCTTTCCTTTGTTCCCCCCCTCTATCCACTGAGGTGTAGCACTGCCCTCCCTGCCACACAAGGTCACTACACTCAATAAAGATCAACAGGACCGTTCTCAGGGAGGGCTGGTGATGGTCACACTCACGCACTGAAGTAATAAAGCTTTCAGCTGCAAGAATATAACTGCATCAACCTCATATAATGTTGACACCCTGTGGTGTTCAACTATGTAGACAAATGCAGACAAAAAAAAAAAAAAAACTTATTATGTGTGGTGTACCTAGTTGTGGGTGTGATGAGTAACGTAGTGTAGTGTGGTGGTTAGGGTTAGGGTTAGGGTTAGGATTAGGTCCACAGTGGCAGCTGGGGATCTGGGGCTTAGCCTCAGCGAAACTTGCAACCCCAGCCAGCCAGCCCAGAATGCCACGGCCCGCCGGGAGATCCAGGGAGAGTCAGACACCGATACACCTCTTTTTTCAGGTAGCAGATATTTTCTCCAATGATACATGTTCAGAAAGAAGGTTCAACCTGATGAATTGGGGAGGCTGTATGCTGTCCTGAAGCATTGTAATTGGAACAGTTTATTGCTGTTTTTGCATTATAAATAATTTTTGCACATTGCTGTTGCATTTTTTTTAACCAAAAATAATTAACCAAAAATTATGTTTGTATATTTTAACTGGTTCAGGGTAGTTTTGACTGTGCTTACTTTCAAGTTGCAACAAAAATAAACTGCATTACACCTGAAACAACAGCATGATCTCAGCTCTGGGAAGACCCCCACGTGTCCAAGCCAGATGCAGGAGGAGGGAATCATCAAGGCCATCCCCCAGGTCCACTCCCCTTTATGCCCTTTTCCTGTGTTTGTTAATTATTATTATTATTATTATTATTTTGTGAAGGTGTTGCAGTGGGCTGCACTCCACCCTGAGAGAGAGCACTCGTCCACCGTTGTGATATTCAACCATGGACAACTCTCAGATCACTTTGGAGATAGTCTGTCCGCAGAGAAGTGACCATCCCTCTTATTATATATATATATATATATATATATATATATATATATATGTGTATATATATATAATGTACAAAAAATGTACAAATGTACAAATAAATATGTACAAATATGGGTGTTAAAAAAGGGAGGGGGGTGGTCCACAAAGACTTCCCCCTATACCATCAAGGGCCCAGTGTGTGTGTGCTAGGCAGGTAGGCTGGCAAAAGGAGTCAAAGGTATTAGAAGGGTATTAGAATAGAGACTAGAAGAATGAAAAAAAAAATACTTTATTCATCCTCTGGGGGATTCTAGTGTCCAGTAGCTTGTACTCAAACATATACAGACATCAACATAACACACTAACAAAATCAACAAAATCAATAGTGCAAAAAGAGAAAGATGACTGGAAATATGTATAAGACTGTATTAGGGTCAAAGACGTATAAGGATTTTAAAAGTGACAAAAAATCTAAATCAGCTGCTATTAATAATAATAAAAGAACAACAGTACAACATCAAATCAATGTCTAAAAACTTACAGCTACTGAATTGATTAACATGTCCAGTCTTTCTAACAGAGGACATGTCCTGGGTAACAGAATACCTTTGTTATCCAGGAAAGACATATTGTTACCCAGGAAGGACAAAACAACTATTTTTCCTTTATAATCAGGCACTAACTGGGTCTACTGTGTAAAACATTAGCTCAGTCTTCAACGCATCAATGTTTACATGAAATAGGTCATTTTAAAATTTAAAAAATTATAAATGTGTTATTAGCGTTATCCAGAAAGACACATCATGGTGGTACATCACGTACCACTGAGCGAAAAGGTCAAAATATTAACATTTTAAGAGAGATTTACTGACATTGTTTTCTCTTTTGGGGGTCCTTCAGAATCTGTTGGCTGATACAACACCCTGTAACATGGCTGTCCAAATCCAAATATGGTCATTTAGCCACTTTATGTGTGATACACAGGAAGGACTTTTGAGAATCCAAAAATGGGGACAAAAGTATTTCTTGAATAAAAATGTAAACGAGCTTAGTGTTGTTACTATATTTGTAGGTGTCATTACAAACACCAACACAATTATGTCCCAGTGTATCATTAATGCCTTTATTAAGATTTTTGACATTTTTAGCATAATTTTGTACTTAGATCGTTAGCCCGGACGTTATCCAGGAAGGACAGTTTTGTACTTTTGAGCTAAATAGGTCCTTAAATTTTAATTTCTTACATTAAATACTCATATGAGCAAGTAAAGTGGGGAGAATTGAGTAACAAATTGTACTTTTTCAAATTTTTTATTTATTTTTACTATTATAAATATGCCTCAGACACCAGAATTGACATGTCTCGTCTTTGACCCATTAACATGTAAAACTATGTACAGTTGACCAACTTACAATTTTATGAGTGAGTATTTAAGCATTTAAACAGTGGTGTTGTACAGTCTAATGGCTGTGGGGACAAAGGACCTCCTGACCCTCTCAGTCCTGCAGCATAGTGAGAGACATCTCCCACTATTGCTGCTTCTCTGCCCCACCAGGGTATCATGAAGGGGGTGCCTGATTTGTCCAGGATGGACTGCACTGTGTTGCATGTGAGCCTCTTAACAATAGTCCCTAATGAGTCCAGCTTCCCTCCAATTAGAGCCTTCTTAACCAGTCTGTCCAGTCTCTTCAAGTTCCTTTGGGTCATACTGCCCCCACAGTAGACAGCAGCATAAAGAAGAGCACTGGCAACCACAGACTGGTAGAACAGTGTAGTGTGTAGTGTACTCAGTGAGTAAACTTATATTGTATGAGTTGGATGTTTGTGTTGTTCGATGTAGAGAAGGTGTTTTTATAGATTTGTGTCCAGAAGTCCGGATCAGGGGGATCTGGAGGTCCTGTTCCCATTTTGTTGAAGGGATGGATATTGTTGTGTCTCATGTGGAGATATTTTTGATAACATTTTGTTTTTAATATTGATTGATTGATTTTATTGGTCCCCATGGAGAAATTTGTCTTCACTGACTGTACAACAACTCTAACAACAACAGCAACACCCAACAACAACAAAAACAACAACAGTGGCATAGTGGGCAGACAGATCAGAGTGGCCTGCTGTTCAAGGCAGCTGTTGCTGCAGGGATCAGACTTTTCCCTAGACGGGTCTTCCTGAACTTGAGGGTTCTGTACCTGTTCCCTGAGGGTAGTGGGATGAAATATTGGTGCAGTGGGTGGGTGATGTCTTGTGCTATGTTGTTTGCTAGGCGGGTGATGGACTTTCTGTTTAGATCTGTGAGGTTGGGTGTGGGGAGACCGATAATTTTAACAGCTGTGTTTGTAATGCGTGTGAGTTTGGCCCGGTTGCTGACAGAAAGTATGGTGAAGAAACACGTGGAACAGTAAAGAAGGATGGATTGAATGATGCTTTGATAGAGTAACAACAGAAGGTGAAGTGCAACGTGAAGTCCTTTGAGTTTGCAAATGGGAGACAGTCTTTGTTGGCTCCTTTTTTGAATGTCTGTAGCATGCTGATCAAAGGTGAGTTTATTGTCCAGAGTTATTCCAAAGTATTAGGATCTAGTAATATAGCACATAGCTGATGATCTTATGTGACAGTTTGTGAGTATAACAGGAATCATGGGCAGGTTGGTGAATTGTTCATCTAGGTAGGAGTGGACAACTGGAGGAGGCCATGGAGACTGGGGCAGATATAGTTTACGGCGCTCCACAGGTCTGATACACAGCACTCCAGACCATGAAGACTGGGCTGGTTGATGAGGTGACAGCAGATGTAGCTTAGAACTCCACAGGTCAGATATTCAGCACTCCAGCACACCTGACTCAAATGATCAGCACATCATCAAACCCTGCAGTGGCCTGATAAGGAGCCATTCATTTGAATCAGGTGTGTTGGAGGAGGGAAACATCAAAAACATGCAGGGCAGTGGGTCCCAAGGACCATAATTGAGAAACACTGCCTTAACTCAATTGAGCATGCATTTCACCTCCTGAAGAGGAGCCTGAAGGGAGAAACCCCCCAAAACAACCAAGGGCTGAAAGAAGCTGTGGTAAAAACCCTGGAATAGTATTACAAATGAAGAATGCAACAGTTTGATGATGGGTCACAGGCTTCGGGCAGTCATTGCAAGCAAGGGTTAGGCCACTAACAGTTAAATGTCATTTACTTTAAGATTATTTGTTCCATTACCTTTGCTCACCTAGAAATGCTGTGGTGTAATACAAACTATGATACATCCCAAGTCACATCTAGATGTAAATACCAGGAAATAAAAGCTGAAACATTCAGAACTCTTTTCTCATACTCATCTTTTGATCTGTCAGGCCGAGACTCGAAGCAGGACTCAGAGATATAGAATAACAAAAGGCTTTTATTGAGTTCTCCAGAGATCACAGACAGAGTGACAAACAAATGGCTATAAAAACCTAGACACTAACTCTGACTACTAAGAACAAAAAACTCTCCAGGAGGAGGAAGAAACTCAAATCAAAAGAAACAAATTGAGAAACACAAAAACGCTCCAAATGGAGGATAACCGCAGGACTATGAATCTAAACTAAGGAAACGATTAACAAACAAAAAAATCACTCTTTGAGAGGAATAGACGGCTTACTTGGCAACTACTATGGTTGTAGACATAGAACAAGGCTCTGGTGCAGGACACGGACAAAGACACTCTGGCACAAGACAAGGGGAACACAGACTACTTAAACACATGGAGGGAAATAGGGGACAGGTGGAAACACTTAGGACAATCAGACTGAGACACATGAGGAAGGGCAAGTGACCTGAAACAAGAGGAGAATTCCTTTTCAAAATAAAACAGGAAATGACAGGACAAAAACAAACCCAAGACAAGACACCCTCACCACGGTGTGACAGAACCCCCCCCTCTTAGGACCGGCTACCAGGCTGTCCAGGATGGTCGCGGTCGAAGTCAGCAATAAGTACGGTCCACAATGAACCGTGATGGGATCCACATGATGGGATCTCCTCCGGGCCGTACCCCTCCCAATCCACCAGGTACTGTCTGCCCCGGCCCCTGTTGCGAACAGCCAGCAGCCGTTTAACCTTGTAGACCGGACCCCCGTCTATCATCTCAGGAGGAAGAGGGGGCGGGAGGGGCGGAACCAAGGGACTCTCCTTGGCCGGCTTGACCTGACTGACATGGAAGGTGGGGTGAACACGGAGGGAGCGAGGCAGGCGGAGTCGGACAGCCGCAGGACCGATGACCTTGGTAATGGGGAAGGGGCCCACAAATCGCGGTGCCAGTTTCTTGGAGGGAACCCGGAGGTGAAGATTCTTGGCAGAAAGCCACACCCTTTGACCCGTCTGGTAGGCAGGTGCGGGTCGCCTCTCGCGGTCCGCCGCTTTCTTGGTCCGGTCCCCTTGGCGGATAAGCACCTGCCGTGCAGCAGCCCAGATGCATCGACAGCGGCGTATCATGGCGTGGGTGGATGGGACTGTGACTTCAAGCACCTGGGCAGCGAACACAGAAGGTTAATAACCATAAACACACTTGAAGGGCGAAAAACCTGTGGCAGACGTGGGCAGGGAGTTAATGGTAAATGGTCTTGCTCTTATATAGCGCTTTTCTACCTACTCAAAAGTACTCAGAGCACTTTTACAGTCAGAGACACATCCACCCATTCACTCACACAAGCACGCACACATTCACACACCAGTGCCAGTTGCACTGGGAGCAACTGGGGGTTCAGTGTCTTGCTCAAGGACACTTTGGCATATGGCACACTTGGGGGATCGAACCGCTAATCCTTCAGTTCATGGACAACCCACTCTACCTACTGAGCCATAGCCGCCCCAAATTATATTTACTTTCTTTATTTGTTGTTAACTCAAGGAAAAAAAAAAAAACATAATTTACTTTACACATCGAACGTGGAGACTCAAACAGGGATGAACACGAAGCAGAAACATTGAAAATAAAGCGTCAGGTCCAGATCTAAGCCGACTCCGACGCTGTTCAGAGTTCAGGTTTGAAATATCCATGTACCCGACGCTGATGCGAGTCCCGACTGTAACACACAGACGCTGCTTTTCACCGCAGCAGCGTCTGTTTCACAACCCTCCCCTCCTTGTCCAGGGCGAAGTTGTAATTCTTCGGATTGTCCAGAGCCTCATCGATTCGCTGATCCAAGTTCTCCAAGGTGATGAAGTTCTTCACGTCCTCCTGCAGCTGTAGAATCTCCTTCTCTGATCAGTTCCTCCTTTTCCTGGTCGAGTTTAATCGCGGCTTCGAGACGCTTCTGCTGAGCTTCCACCTCCTGCTTCTGCACCCTCTGCATTCTGAGTGTGAGGAGACGCTGGTTCTCCTCATTGTTCCAGGCCATGAGGCGGCGATGCTCCTCCGCCTCCTGCCTCGCCCTCTCCTCCGCCTGGGAGCCCGTCTCCTCCTCGTACTTCTTTCGCAGCACCTCCTCCTTAAACTCCATGCGAAGCACCGTCATCATGAGCTGGTAGCTAGTTGTGGGCATACTCGACCCAGACCAGGTGTTTGCTCCATGTCGAGGAGTTCTGGGACACTAGACAACGGAGGCCGGTTTCCAACTGCTGGTTAAGGCGTTTGGTCTGGCCGTTAGCCTCCGGGTGGTAGCCCAAGGTCAGACTGGCCTTAGCTCCGATGAGCCGGCAAAATCCCCTCCAGAACCGTGACAGGAACTGGGGCCCCCGGTCCGAGATGATGTCCTTGGGAAACCCGTGAATCTTGAAAACATGGTCAATCATAATTTTAGCTGTTTCCTTGGCTGAAGGCAGTTTAGGCAGGGCAATAAATCTGACCATTTTAGAGAATCTATCCACCACAGTGAGGACTGTGGTGTTACCTTGAGAGACCGGGAGCCCCGTGATGAAATCCATCCATGTTGGCCCATGGTCTGGAGGGGATGGGCAGTGGTTGCAGAAGTCCCATAAGTGACCCGGAGGACATCTTGTTCCTCGCACAGACCGAACAAGCCTCGACGTACTCCCGGACCTCCGATTCCATGGATGGCCACCAGAACCTCCGAAAGATGGCGAACACCGTCCGCCGAACTCCCGGATGACAGGAAAGCAGCGACAAACAATCAATTCTCGGGCACCCATTAGGTGGCGGAGCCTCACCATTAGCTTGCTCAACCTCATTTTCTATCTGCAAAATCACCGCTCCAACCACACAGGTCAGTGGGAGGATAGGCTCTGGTTCTTTGGCTACAGGCTCAGGGTCGTATAGATGTGACAGGGCGTCAGGCTTGATGTTTCGGGACCCCAGCCTGTAAGAAAGAGAAAAAGAAAAGCGGTTAAAGAACAGCGCCCACCTGGCCTAGCGAGAATTGAGTCTCTTGGCCCTGCGTATATATTCCAGGTTCTTGTGGTCAGTCCAAACGATGACCGGGTGCTCAGCTCCCTCCAACCAGTGTCTCCACTCCTCCAGCACCACCTTAACCGCCAACAGCTCCCGGTTGCCGACATCGTAATTCCCCTCTGCTCTGGACAGTCGCCGCGACAGGAAGGCGCAGGGATGCATCTTCCCATCCTGCTCTGACCGCTGTGAGAGGATGGCCCCTATACCCTCGTTGGAAGCATCCACCTCTACAACGAATTGCCGCTGTGTGTCTGGCATGATGAGGATGGGCGCTGTGGTGAAGCAGGACTTCAGCTTCTGGAAGGCAGCTCCTGCCTCTGGTGACCAGGAGAATTGCACCTTCGAAGAGGTGAGCCGCTATTGCGCTGAAGCCTCTGATGAACTGCCTGTAAAAGTTAGCAAAACCAAGGAATTGCTGAACTTTTTTGCGGCTATCAGGAGTGGGCCATTTGACCACAGCACTAACTTTAGCCGGATCCATCTGCACCCTTCCAGGGGCTACGATGAAGCCCAGGAAGGAGACGATATGGGCGTGAAACTCACTCTTTTCAGCTTTGACATAAAGTCTGTGGTTTAATAGTCTCTGTAATACAGCTGCTACATGTTTTCTATGAGTGTCCAGGTCAGGTGAGTAGATGAGAATGTCGTCAAGGTAAACATACACAAAATGGTCAAGGAAGTCCCTTAGCACATCATTAATCATGGCCTGGAACACAGCAGCAGCATTAGTGAGCCCGAAGGGCATAACCAGATATTCATAATGACCGCTAGGGGTGTTGAACCCCGTTTTCCATTCGTCCCCCTCCCTGATCCTGACCAGATGATATGCATTTCGAAGGTCTAATTTTGTAAATATCTTGGCCTGTTGTAGTTGATCAAACACAGTTGACATGAGGGGCAAGGGGTAGCAGTTATTGATAGTAATGTCATTGAGGGGGCTGTAGTCAATACATGGTCTTAAGGTCCCATCTTTCTTGTTTACAAAGAAAAAACCAGCTCCAGCAGGTGACGAAGATGGACGAATGAGTCCCGCCTTCAGAGATGACTCTATGTAGTCTTTCATGGCCTGCCGCTTGGGCCCTGACACAGAGTACAGCCACCCCTTGGGAATGGTGGACCCGGGGATGAGGTCAATGGCGCAGTCATATGATCGATGAGGTGGAAGTGACGTGGCCTTGATTTTATTAAAAACCTCCTTGAGGTGGTGGTAACAGGTGGGTACCGAAGTCAAATCGGGGTACTGGGAGTCTGTAACAGGGTGAGCAGAAACAGAATTTATGACAGTGGTAGCCTTCTCCTGAGTCTTGTCCCACAGACACTCTCTCACAAAGCTCCCCCATCCTAAGATCTTGCCCGTAGGCCAGTCTATATGGGGGTTGTGGCGAGTGAGCCATGGATGTCCCAGTACCAGGGTGCCCGTCGGTGAATTAAACAGATAAAAGTTCATTAATTCGCTGTGGTTATCTATGGTAATGGCTATGGGTTCTGTGACGTGGGCTTTAGTGAACAGTGCGTTCCCATTTAAGGCCCTTGCCAGGATGGATTGTGAGATAGCCTCAGTTTTCAATCCCAGTTTCTTGGCTAATCCCCAGTCCATTAAACTCTCATCAGCCCCTGAGTCAATTAAAACATTCATCTCCATGACTGTGGTGTTGTGTTTTACCTTTATGGCGGTCAAACTGCGTGAAAGAGAACCTGAGGTTGAGAACTTGCTCACTCCCCGAGCTGCCTTGACTGGGCAGGCGACCACAAGATGTCCAGATTCTCCGCAGTAGAAGCAATGCCCCTCCTTGAGACGACCTTGTCGACCTGGGTGAGCTGGGTCCGGCCCAACTGCATGGGTTCAGCCTCTCCTGCTGTGGGTAAGGGAGAAGGACGTTCAGGAGTCGGGCCTCGAGCTTCCTGCCCACCCAGAACCAGCGGTTGCCGGTACCTCTCCGATGATGGTCGGCCCTTCTGATGCTGATGGAGTTCTTGGATCCGGTTATCTGTCCGGATGACTAGGGCGATGAGGGAATCCAGGTCCGCAGGCAGGTCCAAGGGCACCAGTAGCTCCCGTATGGGAACAGACAGTCCTTTCAAGAAAGCATCATAGAGGGCTGTGGAGTTCCATCTGCTCTCCGTTCCGCTCTCAGGGTGCGGAAGCGGATGGCGTAGTCGCATGCCGAGTTGTTTCCCTGCATAAACCCGCTCAATTCTCTAGCTTTCTCTCTGTCCGTTGACGACGGATCAAAAGTCTTCTGAAGAGCGGCTTGAAACTCTGGAAGCGAGTGGCAAAGTGGAGAGTCACGCCCCCATTCCGCTGTGGCCCATGCTCTCGCTCTTCCGGTCAGGTGAGACACCATGAAGGCAATCTTCGACCGATCTGTGGTAAATGCAAGGGGGGAATGTTCAAAATGAATGGCACAGTCTATGAGAAAAGCCTTACAAAATCCTGGTTCCCCGGAAAAGCGCTCCGGGGGTGCCAGCCTGATCCCTGTTCCGGCAATGGGTACCGTCTGAACAGGAGCAACTGCCGTGACTGGAGGCTCCGGCACAATTGGTGAGTTGTGGGTCTGTTGTAGGTGTCCAAGCAGATCCTGCACTTGGGATGAAAGTTGACCCAACTGCGTGACCACCGCCACCTGAAACTCCTCCTGGCGGGAGAGTCGGGTCTCGTGAGCGTGGAGCGCGGCCGTTATCTGGTCAGTCTCTGCTGAGTCCATACTGGCCAGAGTGTACTGTCAGGCCGAGATTCGAAGCAGGACTCAGACGCAGAGATATAGAATAACAAAAGGCTTTTATTGAGTTCTCCGGAGATCTCAGACAGAGTGACAAACAAATGGCTATAAAAACCTAGACACCAACTCTGAATACTGAGAAACAAAAAACTCTCCAGGAGGAGGGAGAAACTCTAATCAAAAGAAACAAATCGAGAAACACAAAAACGCTCCGAATGGAGGATAACCGCAGGACTATGAATCTAAACTAAGGAAACGATTAACAAACAAAAAAATCACTCTTTGAGAGGAATAGACGGCTTACTTGGCAACTACTATGGTTGTAGACATAGAACAAGGCTCTGGTGCAGGACAAGGACGAAGACACTCTGGCACAAGACAAGGGGAACACAGACTACTTAAACACATGGAGGGAAATAGGGGACAGGTGGAAACACTTAGGACAATCAGACTGAGACACATGACGAAGGGCAAGTGACCTGAAACGAGAGGAGAATTCCTTTTCAAAATAAAACAGGAAATGACAGGACAAAACAAACCCAAGACAAGACATCCTCACCACGGTGTGACATGATCTTAAACCCAAATGTCTTCATCTCACCTTCCATACCGCTTAATCCTCACTAGGGTGCTGGAGCTTATCCCAGCTGGCATCAGGCGAGAGGTGGGGGTGCTAGCTGGACAGGTCGCCAGCCTATTGCAAGGCTAACACAGAGACAAACAACCATTTGCACTCACGCACACCTATGGTCAATTTAGGGTCACCAGTTAGTCTTTTTTTTTTTTTTTTTTTTGCATTTCTCTGCATAGTTGAACACCACAGGGTGGCAACATTATATGAGGTTGATGCAGTTATATTCTTGCAGCTGAAAGCTTTATTACTTCAGTGCGTGAGTGTGACCATCACCAGCCCTCCCCGGGAACTGTCCTGTTGATCTTTATTGAGTGTAGTGACCTTGTGTGGCAGGGAGGGCAGTGCTACACCTCAGTGAATAGAGGGGGAGAACAAAGGACAGAAAATATGTAGAAGGATAGACAGTGGAGGAAAGGCATGTGGTGCTGGTAGGAACTAGTGGTGTGTAGGGTTCTGTGCTTCCCAAGTCACCTCACTCAAGTATGACTGGGTACAGGGGGGTGTTGTGTAAATCTCTGGAGAGATGAGAGAGTCCAGGGGGGTAAGGGTGTCCCAATGGAAGGAGAGAAGTCTGCCATAGGGCACGTAGTGATCGAGTGAAAAAAATAATCCAGCCCTTAGTTGCCGGGACTCATCAGTTCTTCTTGATGTGATCCAGCACGGGCTGGCAGGTGACAACACACATGCATGTGGGCACCGGGCCCAGAGTCAGGTCAGAAGCCCCAGCGCCCAAGAACCTCCACCCCAGTGTGGGGCGCATGGGTGATGAGACCAGAGAACCACCGTAGCCACGGGGCATGCCACACCCCAGCGCAGATGGCGAGCGATGACCAACACCCCCAGACCGACCAAGCGAGCACTGGTCACCAGTTAGTCTAACAAACATGTCTTTGGAGGTGGGAGGAAGCTGGAGAAAACCCACGCAGACACAGGGAAAGCTGGGAGGCATCAGTGCTAACCACCGAGCCGCTGTGCCACCCCAAATATCTTCAGTGAACAACAAAAACAATGGAATTTGCCTTGCTGTTCCAATACTTTTGGAGGGGACTGTATGTTGGAGATGAGTGATACCTTTATTAGCCCATGATGAGAAGTTTAGTGGTTCTCTGTTCATTAAAAAGTTGGGATTGTCACAGATTGGAGTGTGTTTGGTAGGTGAAATTGTGTTGTTAGTTATTTGGTGAAATCTCCACCAGACTGTCAGACTTGTAGCTATGGTGGGAGTTTGAAACAATGGTGATATGAAATGGAGTGACTTAAGAATGGTAAATCTAAGATTTGGATTTCTTTACATAGTGTTTGTTCTATATCCATCCAGGCAATGTCCAATTGACTGGGATGAGTCCATTTGTGAATTTGTGAGTTGGTTAGCGATAAAGTAATAAAGAAAGTTTGATGTGTCTAGACCTCCTTTTGTTTTGGATATTTATAAAGCAGTTAGTTTGATTGTAGGTGTTTTGTTTTTCCAGTAAAATTTTGAGATGATGGAGACCTTCCAATATGATGCTGCGCTAGGTGGCCGCTTGTTACGGCAGCTCCGTATGTCTAACTGTGTTCTTCGTTTTCTTGTGTATGTCCGTAGACTATTTCTGTGCTGCTATTTCTCAGCTGTAAACAGGCTACAAACACAGCATCCACAACCATCCTAATTACCAGGGACTTTAACCATGCCTTTCCCACCTCCACACTGCCAACATTCAGCCAGTACATTACCTGCCACACCAGAGGAAGCAAGACCTCTTTTAGGCCAACACAAAAGAACTGAAGAGGAAGATCAGGGAGGGGAAAGGCAGCTACAGAAGGAGGATGGAAGAACAGCTGCAGCAGAACAATGTCAGTGGGGTCTGAAGGAGTCTGCAAACCATCTCAGAGTAGAACAATTCTAGACCTGAGCTGGCCAGAGACCAGGAGTGGGTGAACATCCTGAACAGGTTCTTCAACAGATTCGACCAACCAGTCACCCCTCACCCAACCAGCCCTGCTGCAGCTTCCCCCGACTGGAACCTTGGCTGCCATGTCCTCAACCATCCCTGCCCCTCCTCTGCGACCTCCTTGTGCACCAACTGCACACCCACACCCCCTCCCACACCCCTCCCTGCAGAGAACTGGCCAGGCTAAAGGTCAAGAAG
The DNA here is from genome assembly GCF_022458985.1 of Mugil cephalus. Lineage (NCBI taxonomy): Eukaryota > Metazoa > Chordata > Actinopteri > Mugiliformes > Mugilidae > Mugil > Mugil cephalus. The sequence continues at coordinate 28,355,121 of NC_061778.1, forward strand.
GCAACGGGTCCAGATGGCAACAGCTCTAGGCTCCTCAAATCCTGTGCCAGCCAACTGTGTGCGATTGTGGAGCATCTCTTCAACATGAGCCTGATGCAGAAGCCGGTTGCAGAAGGTACCACTTCTGTGGAAGTCATCCTGCATGGTACCGGTGCCCAGGTCATCTCGTCCCAGCGAGGTGGGCTGTTAGACGACCAACCAGTGGCTCTAACAGCCCACCTGGCAAAGACCCTGGAGAGGTTGGTCCTCCAACAACTGCGCCCCCCAGTGAGCCAATCCGCTGACCCACTGCAGTTCTCCTACTGGACTGGCATCGGAGCTGAGGACGCTGTCATCTTCCTCATGCAGAGATACCTGTCCCACCTGGAGAAGCCAGGAAGCACTGTGAGAATCATGTTCTATGATTTCTCCAGTGCCTTTATAACCATTCAGCCAGAACTCCTGAGGGACAAGCTGGACCGTGTAGGGGTGCACCAACAGCTGTCAGCCTGGCTCCTGGACTTCCTGTCCAACAGATCACAGTGTTCACAGTTTGTAACTCAGTAGGTAGAGTGGGTTGTCCATGAACCGAAGGGTTAGTGGTTCGATCCCCCAAGTGTGCCATATGCCGAAGTCCTTGAGCAAGAACCCAGCACTGAACCCCCAGTTGCTCCCAGTGCAACTGGCATTGGTGTGTGAATGTGTGTGTGCTTGTGTGAGCGAATGGGTGGATGTGTCTCTGACTGTAAAAGCGCTTTGAGTACCTTTGAGTAGGTAGAAAAGCGCTATATAAAAGCAAGACCATTTACCATTTACCAAAGGACTGTGTGTCGGACACGGTGATCTGCAGCACCTGGCCCCTCTCCTCTTCACCATCTACACAGCCGACTTTACCCACCACCACAACCAACTGTCACCTACAGAAGTTCTCTCATCAACAACAATGGAGATGAAAGGGAGTACCAAGAACTGAACCAGAACTTTGTTGCTTGGTGCCAGCGGAACCACCTCCGGATTCTGCTGGAGCAAAGCCACTCCCCCAGAGACTGAGGCCCTTTGGAGTGCAGGGCGAGGGAAAAAAAACTGAACAAACTGGTGAAGAAAGCCAGCTCAGTCCTGGGCTGCAGTCTGGTGGGGGACAGGAGGATATTGGCGAACGCCCCCTGCATGAGACTGTCAGAGCCCTGGAAAGCTCCATCAGTGCCATGCTTCTTCACCCACGTTGCGCAAAGGAGCAGTACCGCAGGTCCTTCCTCCCCTCTGCTGTCAGACTCTATAACCAGGTCTGCTCCCAGTAGACCCACAACTGCATAGTGTAATATCCCACTTAAGGTGCAATATCTCTTGCATATACTTGTGCAATACTCCTCTCAGTCTTTACATGTACATACCTGTATTTCGTTTACATGCTGTAAACATGCCTTTTTTTTGCACTATCTGCATCTCCCTGTCAACAGAAGATGCATGAACATATACGTACATTTATATTTATAAGCATACTCACTTCTTTACATGAACACTGCCTTTTTTGTCGTAATATAGATTTTTTATATATATGTTTGTGATGTTGATTGTCTGCTACTGTTAACAACGAGAATTTTCCCACTGTGGAATGAATAAAGGCTTATCTTATCTTATCTTATCTTATCGTATCGTATCTTATCTTATCTTATGGCAAGTCTTAGGGGAGCTGTGCAGTAGTGGCTTGAGGTCTGAAGAGTCAAAGGTTTCGCCTCCCACCCTGTCCAAGGTTGCAATGCCCTGAGCAAGCATCTAACCCCCAGTTTGCTCCCTAGGGGCAGCCTACTTGACGTTGTTGGTTGAACGTCTTCCCTTGATAAAGCCTGTCTTCCTTTGATAAAGCCAGTTTGAACTGAGTGAATGATATGTGGAGTAACTGTTTCTATTCGGCGTGCAAGAGCTTTACTGATGATTTTTCTGTCTGTGTTGATGAGACAGGTGGCAATAGCTTGATAGAAAAGTTGGGTCTTTGTCAGGTTTTAGTAATAGAGAAATTATAGCAGTATTCATGTCAGTCATTCATTAATTTCAGTTGTTAGTTTATAAAAAGTTGGTGATAAAATATTCCAAAAGTGTTTATAGAATTCGGTATAAGGTGCTGACAATTTGTTGTTTGGCATGAGTTGACGTGCATTGTAAATTCTGTTATTGTCAATGGTTTTTCAAGTTCATTTGTCTGGTTTTCAGTAAGTTTTGATTGTTCAGTATTACTTTAGAATCTGCCAATGTCTTTTTGTGATGGTTTACGTGTTGATGCATATAAGTTGGTATAAAATTCACAGGTCGTGTGTATTTCTTTGGGTGTCTGTACAAGCTTCCCTGCTGAGTGTTGTAACTATTTTCATTTCATGTCTGAGTCTGTGTATGAGATATTGGGTCTTCTATTTGTGTGATCCTTTAAATGTGTCAGGAAATGTAGAGTTGAGGACCCAAATGCAGGACAAATGATGAAGAGGTAGGGAATCTGGGGAAAATGGGTATTTAATAAAAATAAACGGGAACAGAAGGCACTGCGGAAGGCAGGAACATCAAAAATCAAAGCATGGAGCAAAAGGCATGGCAGGGAAACAAAAACATGAACAAAGACATGAAGCCAAAAACCCATGAAGACAGGAACATGGGGACTACAATGATGCGACAGGAAACAAAGGGAAGGAAGGGCTATATATACACACAGGGCTGAGGGATGACAAGACACAAGTGAGACAAATCAGGGCAATCACACGGGGAGAAATCATTGAGCAATCACAGACACATGGGGAAACATCACACACAGGAAATCAAGAAACTTAGCAGAACAAAAACAATAGGGTTCCAAATACTTTTAGTGCTTCAACCCCTAATAACTAGAATCGCAGCAATTATAAAGTGGTCTGTCATGACTTGGCTCAAGTGACCACAACAACAGGAAGGCACATCAGTATATCAGGCTTGAGAAAGTGCATCTGCCACAATATTATCCCGACCTCAGGTATGACTTATGTCCAGACTGTGAAAATGACTGAATGAAATGAGGAACAATGCCTACCTCATCAACAACATCAAAACAGGACATTCTGGAGCAAGTCTCCAAATTTGTGGAAAAGGCCCAAATCACACAACACATGAAAGGTAGGGAACAACAGAAACCAGAATAATAAACTACCTACAACAGCTGGAGATGGGGAAGGCCATCGACAGACTCCTTTATTACCGTCTGTACCCGGGGGAAGCTACACCGTGTACTTATGGACTCTCCAAAATACACAAGGAGGGAGCCCCACTCAGACCCATTGTCAGCTGTATAAACTCAGTCACATACAGCATCGCCAAGCATGTGGCATCCATCCTGTCTCCGTTAGTAGGCAACACCCCACACCACATCGAAAACTCCAGGAATTTTGTGAACAAAGTTAAGAACTTCACACTGGGCCCAGAAGAAACCATCGCATCCTATGATGTCACCTCACTATTCACCTGCATTCCCACAAGAGAAGCCACAGATGTAGTAAGGAAAAGACTACAAAAGGATGACACCTTGGCCTCAAGAACCAACCTCACCCCAGAACAAGTCTGTGTGTTACTCGACCTGTGCCTGACCACCACCTATTTTCAGTTTAATGGAGGTTTCTACAGGCAAAAACACAGCTGTGCGATGGGGTCCCTAGTGTTACCGATTGTGGCCAATCTCTACATGGAAGAAGTAGAGACCAGAGCCCTGGACCTTACAGGTTCCACCCCCACCCACTGGTACAGGTATGTTGACGACACCTGGGTTAAAATCAAGACAGAGGAGGTGGAATCTTTCACAAAACACATCAATGCAGTGGACAGCAACATCAAGTTCACCAGGGAGGACATCAGCGGGGACAGTCTGGCCTTTTTGGACTGTTTGGTGCATGTTGAAGAAGACCAAAGCCTCAACATCGGAGTATATAGAGAACCCATGCACACAGACCGGCACTTGTTATTTGATTCACACCACCCTCTGGAACACAAACTAGGAGTCATCCCTCCAGCACTGAGCAGAGACTGTACCCACAAGACAGGATGGCAAGGACAAGGAGGAACAACACATCAAACAAACCCTCAAAACATGTAGATATCCCAACAGGGCCTTTGTCAAATAATCAAAAAGTTATCCCAGGAAGGACAGGGAAGAGGAGCACAACAGAAGGAAGAAGATCACCATCCCCTACATAGCTGGTGTATCAGAGAAACTGAGGAGAATTTTCGGAAAACACTGCATCCCAGTTTATTTCAAACCTGGCAACACACTAAGACAGAAACTGGTCCACCCCAAAGACAAAACAGCCAGACAAAAACAGAGTATTGTAGTGTATGCTGTTCAGTGGAGTGAGGAATGTACAGACTTGTACATTGGGGAAACAAAACAATTCATCCACAAACGCATGGCCATCTTCAAGAAATCCTACAAGTCCAGCTGACCTTATTCAACGCTTTTTTGGATTATCATGACCTGGATGACTGAGAATCTTCACAGACATCAAAACAGCACTTGCCCCGAAAATGACTGTTCTGACTTCCAATTGGGGTGCACCAAAACTGTTGTGGCACATAATATAGTCTTCACATTATCAAATGCCTACTGACAGACCACACAAACTTAATGTTGCCTTTCGGCAAGTCAGTCAGGGGCACAACCACATTTGAGAAGATTTTCAAAAGGACCTGTGCTAATCCAAAAGACCTAAAAAAATGCCTCAGTTCCCTTAGTACAGGGCACAGGATATGTTGTAACCGACTGACCTATGCATCCACTGGACAAACATGTCCCTGTTCATCCACCTAACTGAGGTATGTCACAGTTGTGTTTTCAAAATCACAGTCAACCAGGTTTATAGTGACTTGTGCCTGAACATGTGAAACACACAACCATTAAGACATGCTATGACCATCAGAAACTCAGCTATATCAGATACTGAACATCAAAACAATAACGTGACTCCAGTGAAACACACACTGCACAGCTAATGTCATGAACACCCAATACACAGCAATCAATATACAAAGTCACCACACAATATACCAGCCAACAGCCATTTCAGCCATCATAATTCAAATATGTAAACTACATTATCAATTCCATTAAATTCAAAATAAATTAGACTCACCAAGCGCCTTTTTGATGAGCTCCCAGTTAAGTTTTCTGCGTAAACCACTCCTGGTTGAATTACCTAGTTTTGTCTTTTCCCTCTGAGAAATGATTAAATCCTCCATTTAATGTGGTCCCAAACTGTGGTGTATGGATTCACCACCTATTTCATTTACCAGCTAGTTATTGTATGGTAACTATGTTCATGATCTATGTTAGGTAGATCTATGAGTAACCAGACAGGTCAAGGTGCACATGCCTATTGTTCAGTGAAGCAATATGGCGAAGTAAACAAGCCTAAAACAGCACGTCGGTCTCTCTCTCTCATTAATATACAACATTGGCGACAAGGATAAAAAGCTGTTTTCTTTACGGGGAAGGAAAGACACATGGTGTCGGTACTAGTGAGCACAACAGCCCTGTTTGGAAGAATTGATTTAAGCCGGAAAGCGAGCCATGGTCAGCTTATATTGAATGGCTTGAACAGTTTTTTGAAGCTAACGACATTGCCGATGAGAAGCAAGTTGCCACGCTATTGAGTGTAACGGGTGCAACCACATACGGACCTTTAAGAAATTTAGTACAGCCCCTCAAGCCCAAGGACAAGACACTTGATGAGATAGTGACTGTTTTAAAGCAACATTTTGAGCCAAAGCCGTTGTTGGTGGCAGAGAGATTTCGCTTCAACGGGTGCAATCAAAAAGCTACCCAACCGGTTGCACAGTACATAGCGGAGCTGAAGCAGTGTGCCGCCAACTGTGAGTTCGGCGCAAACCTGGACGCATCACTACAAGATCGGTTCGTCAGTGGAATAAGAAACGAAGCCTGCCAGCGGAGGTTACTCTCTGAAAATGACCTCACGTTTGCCAAAGCATTTGAGATCGCCCTCAACATGGAGACGGCCGACAGGGACGCACGTCAGTTAAGAGGGATGGAGAGCGACACAGGTGGAGCTGCAAGCGTCCACGAGGTGAAGCTGCAAAGAGCCAGGAAGTGTCACAGGTGCAATGGAAAAAATCACAATGCAAATGAGTGCCATTTTAAAGAGACTCAATGCCATAACTATGGAAAGGTTGGACACATTAAAAAGGCATGTCGTGCAAAAGCTAGGGCTGAAGATATGAGATCAAGAGACAAGAAACAGCAAAAGAAGAACACTAAATATGTTTCTTCAAGGAAGATTCTGACCTTGAAATGTTTACTGTGTTGACTGTCACAAGTGAAGATGCTGAGCTGTATAAAGCAACATTCTCAGTTAATGGGGTAGAATAAGAGATGGAAATTGATACGGGTGCCAGGAAAAGCATAATTTCTGAGAGAACATATAGAAGGCAGTTTTCACACATACCACTGCAGAGTGCTAACGTAAAGCTTAGAGCTTGCAATGGAGGTCGCATCCCTGTTTTGGGTCAGATCTCAGCCACAGTCAAATATCAGGGTCAAAGAGCAGTTTTGCCACTTCTTGTTATTAAAGGGCATGGAGCAACATTATGTGGGAGAGACTGGCTGAGGCAACTTAAACTTAACTGGGCAGAGATCAGTTTTTTGAAGGAAAAAAAATGTAGCTGAGTCGGGGATTTGCTCAAGAAATACTCAGAAGAGTTTAATGAGGAGTTAGGGACACTCAAAGACATTGAAGCCTCAATCATAGTCAGACCAGATGTGACTCCTAGATTCTGCAAACACAGGCCCCTACCATTTGCAATGAAGGAAAGAGTAGAGATAGAGCTCAAAAGGCTGGAGGAAGCTAACATTATATCTCCAGTAAAGCATAGTGACTGGGCAGCACTGATAGTCCCGGTAAGAAGCACTTCAAACAAACACCTACCCCTTACCTTGCTTAGAAGAGCTTTTAGCTACCCTTAGTGGAGGTAAAATTTTCTCTAAGATTGATTTAGCAGCAGCTTATCAGCAAGTTTTGCTAGATGATGACTCCAAGAAATACACTACCATCAACACCCACAGAGGACTGTTTGTGTATAACAGACTTCCTTTTGGGATCAGTTCCGCTCCCTTGATCTTCCAGCGGATTATGGAAAACATAATGAAAGACTTGCCTGTGGTAGTTTTCCTTGATGATCTTCTCATTATGGGACGTTCGGAGGAAGATCACCTCCACAACCTTCAGAGGGTCCTGCAACTCTTACAGGAAAATGGACTACGACTGAAACGCTCAAAGTTTGAGTTTAGGAAAACTCAGCTCGAGTATTTGGGTCATGTTCTGGACAAGCGTGGCATTCACCCTTCAGAGGAAAAGGTGAGAGCAATACAAGAGGCCCCTGCACCTACCAATGTTAAGGAGCTACAAGCTTTCTTGGGTCTTTTGAACTATTATGGGAGATTTTTGCCCCAGCAGAGCACAGTGTTGGCACCACTGTACAGACTTCTCAGAGGAAATGTAGTTTGGAAATGGACTGAGGCAGAACAGTCTACTTTTGTGAAGTGCAAAGACCTGTTGACTAGTGACCAGGTTTTAGCGCACTATGATCCCAGTCTTCCACTCACTCTAGCATGTGATGCCTCTGCATATGGCATTGAAGCAGTGATCCAACACACCATGGCAAATGAGGAGGAGAGACCAGTCGCTTATGCTCTTCCCGCACATTGTCTCCAGCAGAGAAAAAATATTCTCAAATAGACAAGGAAGCTCTTGAACTGATTTATGGTGTAAAGAAATTCCACCAGTATTTGTGGGGTAGACATTTTACATTAGTCACTGACCATCGCCCCCTTTTGACACTTTTTGGCGAGCACAAGAGTCTACCTACATTGGCTGCTGCATGCATTCAGCGGTGGGCAGTTATACTGTCAGCGTATGACTACAGCATTGTCTATCGTAAGTCAGAAGAGCACAGTAATGCTGATGGACTCTCCCATTGCCCTTTACCTGAGACGAGCGACACAGGAACTACGGTAGCATCGGCTACTGTCCACTCACTACTTGCAGAACATCTACAAAAGGCGCCGCTCAAAGCCACTTCAGTAGCCCAGACGACACGCACTGACAGTTAGCTAGCCCCGGTCTACAAGTACGTCATGGAAGGCTGGCCGGACAAAGTAGAAGACACATTAAAAGTGTTTTTCACCAAGAGAAATGAATTATCTACAGCGCAAGGTTGTGTCCTTTGGGGACCAGAGTCATTGTACCCTCAAAAAGGAGAAAAGCAGTGTTAGAGGAAATTCACCCAAAGAAACAGGATGATTAGATTAGAGTTTAAGAGCAGAAAATTAGACTTTGTCAGACTTTAAAGATCCACCAGGGATATTAATTGGTCATAGTAGCTAAATTGTTACAAAAAGATGAGTTGTTACACAGCTGGATAGAGTAGGGTATAAAATAAGTTCCTCTGTCCCTCTAGTGTTTGGTGTAATGGATGGGATGGATTGTCCATAATGGACAGAAGTTTATCTAGTATCCGACTCCATCGCTCTACCAATAACATGTCCAGACATTTGGATCAATTTGTTGTTTTTTTCTGGTGGTGCTACACCCCCAACAAACCACAGAATAGTACAGGGCACTTGCTACAACAGACTGATAGAAAGACTCTAGTAACTTGCTGCACACATTGAAAGACCTGAGTGAAAGTACAGTCTACTAAGGCCCTTCTTGTACACAGCATCACTGTTGTCCCTGCAGTTCAGCATGTTGTTCGTGTAGACGCCCAGGTACTTGTAGCGGTACACTGCTTCCACCTCCAAACCCTGATTGGTAATGGCTCCACTGAGGTAAAAATTGGAGTGTGGGAGGAGTTTGGTGAGGCAATGGAAGAAGGTTGGTCAGCTCCGAAAAGATTCTAGCAAATCATCTGGCACCTCACGGGTGGTAGGCAGCAACTCGGGTAGCTGCTGACATTAACTGGGGCTATTGTTGGGCGCTGGAAGGAAGGGGCTTATAACATTCATTTGAACCTCAGGTCGAGGAGGAACAATATGGTTTTTGTCCCGGATATGGAACCATGGACCAGTTCTTTACCCTCGCTATGGTGCTGGAGGGGTTTTGTGGATTTGGAGTAGGCTTATGACCGGGTTCCCAGAGGCATCCTGTAGGAGTGCTCTGGGAGTTTGAGGTGGATGGCCCCTTGCCAAGGGCCATTCAGTCCCTGTACGAAAGGAGCGTGAGTTTGGTCCATATAGCTGGCTGTAAGTTGGATCAATTTACAGTAAGGGTTGGACTCCACCAGGGCTGTCCTTTGTCAACAGTTCTGTTCATAACTTTTATGGACCAGGGTGAGGGAATTAATAATGTATCCAATGTAAAGTGTCTTTGATAAAGTGTCAGGCCGAGACTCAAAGCAGGACTCAGGACTCAGAATGCAGAGATGACAAAAAAGGCTTTAATTGGATTGCTCAGAGATCCCTCACAGAGGGACAAACAAATGGCCACAAAAAAACCTAGACGTTAATCTGATCAGTGGAAACAAAAAACTCTCCAGAAGGAGGAAATTCAAATCGAAGAAACAAATCACAAAATTAACACAAAACACTCCGAATGGAGGAAAACCTCAGGACTGAGGATTTAACTAAGACTAAACAAACCAAAACTTTCTCTCCGAGAGGATTCACAGGCTTACTTGAAAATACTTTGGTTGAAGACATGAAGCAAAGCACGAGAACAGGTTGACGACGATAACACTCTGGCACGAGACAAGGGGAACACAGACTACTTAAACACAAGGAGGGAAATAGGGGACAGGTGGACACAATCAGGAATCAGGGAAGACAATCAGACTGGTGACACATGAGGAAGGGCAAGTGACCTGAAACAAGAGGAGAGTTACTTTTCAAAATAAAACAGGAAATGACAGGACAAAACAACCCCAAGACAAGACACCCTCACCACGGTGTGACATAAAGTGCTATATAAAACTGATGCATTATGATAATACAGAAGTTGTCTCACTATATGAGCCATTATTACATTCTGAGCGGCACCAGAAAGGCTCATAATGGATGAAGTTATTACATTATGCGCAAAGCCATTATTTTACGCTCATGATTTTATTACATTATGAACTTTTATTACATTTAAGTCAGGGATGTCCACACTTTTTGCAAAGATGGCCATGTTTGGTGAGGTGAAAATGTGTGGTGGCCGACCATTCAGCCTAGCATTCTTTAAAGCATTCACATTAAAATTTAATGCAAATGAACAATTTCATGATTTTTTTTATTGCAAATGGCATACTTTTCATGCTTTAACACAGAACCCAAATCTAAATTTTATTAATTATTAAATTTATTTATTTATTTATACCAAACTCACTCTGCCTTTCATATTTGAAGACCACTTAAAATGAAGAAAAAGTCTGTCAAACATTTTGATGTTGCAATTTCAAGATTTTGGAACGTCTAAAGTAATAATAATACTAACAGTTATATTATTCAGAAGTACAAAACATTATATGGATCCATATGCCATATGAATCCTTGCATCACTCATTATCAAAAAGGAGAAAGGCAGTGTTTTTCATTATTTCAATTTTAGACTTGACAAAATAGAAAAATGGACTGCCTGACCGAATTTGATTTAAATACTTAATTTGTCGGGATAACAAGACCAGGTTTGAATGTCAGTTGAAAAACAAAAGAACACAGAAATTATAAACAAATTGAAAAGAGTCAGTGCATATTCGAAACTGTGGTTTTGATGATCACACAAAAAACACAGAAGACTAAACAGATAACTTGCCTGCACTAATGTGAAGACCTTGACTCCAGTATATGGTCTAGGTCGGGCTCAAATACATTATGCTCAGTGATTTTGATGCACAAGATGTTATGCAGGTAAGAGTCACTTAGTCTCGTCCTCATGTGATTCTTGTTTCTTGTCCCATCTGCATGTCTGGAATGTCATCAGGGTCCACGGAGAAAGGACTGCAAAACAGTGTGATCTCCTTTTAGATGGCCACAAAATCCCGAAACCGCTGTTGAAATTCCTCAGCCAGAGAAATGATATCTATTGCATACCTCCTCATTTGGGCACTAATATTGTTCTGTTGAAAACTGGTCATTATTTCCAGCAGCGATGGGAAATGTGTGGTGTTGGGCTGCGTGTCTGACAGGTGCCTTTGGAAAAGTAGCAGCTTGGCTTTGATGGCTCACCACTGCATCTTGACCCTGAATGCTCTTATTCAGCACTTTCAGATGTCGGGTTATGTCAATTAAAAATCCCAAATCAGCAAGCCAAACAGGATCGGATAGTTCTGCCATCGGTTGTCCTATTTTTTTCCTGTTGTATATTGATGTGCTGAAGTGTGCTGAAGAAAGGAATGAAGTTTTGCATTTAAAAAGATTTATTACTAGAAAGAACAGAGTCAAAAACTCTTGCCGAATCTGAGAGTGCTTACAGCCAATTGTTGAATCCCCTCTCTCGTACAGCTCGCACAGTCACCTAATATATGGTTCACCCCCATTCACAAACAAGGAAAACTTATCTCCTTACATCTAGTTAGTTTTACAAGCTAACACCTGGTAAATAACCTCTTGACCTTTAAACTTGGTACACACTTCGCAAACCCCCAAAACAGGAAAAGGGGCAGAAGAGAAAAACAAGAAGATAATATACTACATTCCAAGAATTGTCTGATTTCCTCCCTAAGAGAGTAGAAGCGCTGCAGTGTAGACCCCCAATTGAGCCATTTTACGTTGTTGTGATACAAACTATCTCCGCATTGAGCCTGGATGTCCAAAGAAACTGTTTTATTTTAACTCAACCAAGCCTGCAAAGGGTATGGGTGTCTGATTTGCTGCTTTGCCAACAAGGACCTCATCCTCATCCAACAGTTCCTTCATGCTTTGTAGCTGGATGTGTGGCAAGCACGATTTTCTCCAATTTTCATTTACAATCATGACCTGCGACCCTTTATCCCACAGTGCTTGTGTTCCTCTCCTTCAAAGAAACAATCCACCATGCACTTCTTCCCAATCAGTGCTTTTAGCGTAGCTTGGCGACGTAACAAGAGTTGGGTGGCATAAGTAGCACCTGCAGTCTGTTTATGTCTACCACTGTCTTCCAACTCTGCCTCCATCTGCATGATTCTGTCACAAAGAAGCCCAAGCACGGCCTGGCTTGAACCAACTAATCTTTGGGGTGCGACAGTCTGGATTGTCACTCTCCTACTATCAGGGTTCCCTCTCAGCCTTCTTTGCTCTCTACACCCGCGCAAGAAGTGTCCCGACTGTCCACACTTGGTCACAGTGGTCACAGTGGTCACCTGTCCCTTGCTCCTGACATGTTTTGCATCCTCTTCTTACAGGTGAGCCCTTGAGAGCTAGTTATGCTTTTCTTTATTTCAGCTATTTCTTCTCTAAGCAAGCTGACTGAACCCCTACTCTAGCTTCAGCTACATCCTGACACTGTTTATTCATTTACATTTCTGTCTGAAGTTCTTTTACTTTTGGGACTGCTCACCATTGCACTCAGCCTCCTAATTTCATCTTGCAAGGTTTGACTGTATTTTTTGGCAGGACCAATTTCTTCAGCTATTTTCTGGCTGGTTTGAGCTATTTCAAGTGGTCATGCACCTCCTGTAGGCGTCCTTACACTCCCTCAGTTTGACTTTGAGTTGCCACTGTATCCTCTTTAACTCATCCCTATCTCCAGATCTTTATCTCCAGATCTCCAGATCCTTGTTCTTCTTGGTCAGCAGATCCTTCTGCTGGCTGGTGTTCCAGGGCTTGTTGTTAGGGTAACAGCTGACAATCCTAGTAGGGATCACTGTATCTTCACATAAGTTTATATATTCGGTGATACAGTCCATCATTCTATTTATATAATTCCCATGGAGCTGGCAGAGCACATCCCTGTTGGTGATCTCAAAGCAGTCCTGCAGAACTTCACTAGCCTCCTGACTCCACTTCCTTGCTGTCCTTTTAGAGAGTGGCTATCTCTTTACTGCAGGAACATACTCAGACGTTAACAGTACCAGGTTGTGATCACATTGTCCCAGCAGGTGCAGGGCAGCGGAAACATTTGCATTCTTTGAATTAGCATACAGTAGATCCATGGTTTTATTTTTCTTACCATGATTAAACTGAGGAAAAGTTGACAAAGTTGGTAAAACAGTGTCCAAGGTGTTACGGTTAAATCCCCAGAAATGATAACAAGAGTCTCTGGGTGTTTGGACTGTTGCCAACAGTGGCATGAATCGCATCACATGCTGCTGCCTTGACCACTGAGGGAGGGATGTAAACTCAACTAGATGAATTCCCTCTGTAAATAATACAGATACATTCCAACAGCTAAAAGGTCAATGTCCGTGTACAGGAGGAATCTGATAAGTACTATGACTGGGTGGCGTAGACTCATTTAAACTGACATATTCATCATCCTGCAGACACGTTTCAGTCAAACTAAATAGATCAATCTAATGATATATCTATCTATTATCAAATCAATCACAGAGTTTTAGACAAGAGAGGTCTGACATTTTTCTGTTGAATCAATGAATTTGTATGGATTTGTATATGTTTCCTATGAATAACTGGGTGTGAAACAATTCTAGAGAAGTGGCAGAGAAGAGTGTAAGACTGCAACTCTACCTCCTGGGCTGTACTGTGTGTCGTCATGGTTTCATTAACCACTTTGGGTGGTTAATGAAATCCAAATTCCTAGAGATAAGAGAAACACCCACCAAAGTGGGGTGAACTCCTTTAACACCCACCAAACCCCCAAAGTGGGGTGAACTCCATCTCTCCTAATCCGATGGATGGGCACCACCTAGATAACCAGCGGTGGATTGGGCAGAGGTCCAGAGAAAACTAAGTCCGACATAGTTTTTGCAAACTTATACATGAACATGAATAGCAATTGTACCATATTTAGCCTTAGCCTTGACAGCAGTTTCAGGTAAGATTCAGGGTCACCCATGTGGCCCCTGGAATGCAAATAACTATGGTCGCTGGTTTCTCTAACTTCGCGTTCCGCAAAATAGATTGCAATTTAGTTGAGAGTTGGTTTCTTCGAGGGTGTGTCGCAGAGTGGGGAATATCGGTTTGAAACATGAATGGGTCCTTGGTTATCCCTGGGCCAGATAGGACTATGCTTTCTTCGTACCATCAGACCTCACCTCATGTCACTGCTATTAAACACTATTGACACACTATTGAGACAGTGGCTCAGAACCTCACACAGCACCGAGGACGCAACAGCATCAGCAATAAATGGCTCAAAGCCAGAAAAAACACTTGCAACTTCCACATATGCAAGTATAGAGTATTTGATGACAACTGAATCTCAATTTTGCATTTAAACAATGCCAATGCCCCTCCTCACAGCAACAATTACATATCCAGGCACTCTTAGGTCATCCTGTAAATACAGACTCATGTGAGGGGCCTGGCTTTGAAAATTTTGTACTGCCATGAATTACTGCAGCTTTCATCGCCACTTTCCCAGTCTCCACCACAACACATCTGTGGAAAATCTGTGTCAACACAAATGTGTTAGCTAACTCTGCTTGGTGAAGAGTTTCTGCTCTCTTACAGTTGAGATATGTTGAGGGATAGAGTTGTTAAACTGCTCTAACACAATCAGCTTACAAAGACTATCAAAAGTCCTGCACAAACTTTTAATACACTTTTGATACACTTTTTTTTTAACACAGCTGTGTTCATCATAATTGAAATATCCAGCACGTACACTGTAAATAAATAGGCCTCTTGAGGTTTCCCACTAAAGATACGCTGAAGTATGAGCACTCTGTCTACATCTAACCACCTTCTTACATCACCAGTCCATTCAAAGACAGTGAAAAGGAATCCAGGTCTCACTTATTAAACTTTGCCACCAACTGAAGATAAGCCAGGACATATACCCTTCCAGTGCCGAGTAATCAGAAGCCAACTCCTCCATCTCAAACCTCCCTGGAAAAAACTTACTTTCTCTTATTAGCTACAACCCTCAACTAGACTGCTCTAGGTCCAATTCCACTTTTTCAGTACTCAGCACAGGTTCTCTCGTTAAAACTGCATTCCCAACAGTTCCATCTGTTGCTGTGTAGACTGTCTGTACATCTACTGGTGCAGAGTTTTCAGAGCAAAGACTGAATGCATGCTGGGGTCTGAGAAAGTGAGTGCCGTTGCCTCTCCAGAAATGAGCCGTATCACTAAGAATTATTTCGTGCAATAATCAGACACAGTTTTAATGACAACAAATTTTACTGCGTTTTATCGGTAATCATTACAGTATAGTAAGTATAGTAAGTGTAGTATAGTACAGTACAGTAAGTATCCTCACAGACAAAATATTAAACAAATCCTAAAGCAACTTAAAATGGATTGGTTCCATAAAATTACATAAGAATTTTTGAGTATTTGGTTATTTTGGTACCAGTGATCCACTAATGAAGGCTGTCCTTTTTATTAAAAGACACATTGACACAGAATATACTAATAAATTAGCAAAACAAAACTACTTCAAAAATCATAATAAATAAATGCTATGTTGAAAAAGTGAATAATAACAGTAATATTATTAATTCAAATGACAAAAAGTCTTGTACATTTTCGCAATCTGGATTTTTGAGCAGTATTCCATAAAGTAGTGCCTCGATGCTATTCAAAAAATGCTATGTTATGAATTATCAACTACCTTTTTACTGAGATTTGAACCACTGCCAGATCTCATTATTTCCAATCACGCTTCTCAGAATTTCTGTACAGGTGGATAATAGCACTCTGGCCACTTAGAGCCCTGGTCCTTCTTTGCTGTCTCCATTACAGCTGACCTGAATGCGTCAAGTCTCCTACAAGATGGCGCTTTAACACCTCACTCTTAGAAGATCGAGATTTGACTTCACTGATCAAAAGAGAGTGGGCATCCTTCCTAGACATGAACGACTCTCCAGAAACATCACCATCACTCTAATGAGAAACAGGAAAAGCAGTCTTAGCTGGAATAATTATATCGTACTCATCATACAAGAAAAAGGTAAGGAAATAACACTAGAGACAAGAATTAAACAACTAATCCACCAATTTATCAATAACACCAGTGAACAAAGACAACAGGAATTAACCCAACTTAAAACACAACTAACCACAGTACACTAGAAAACACAATTCCAGCTTAAATACAAACATTTTCAGTACAGTGATAAATCAAGCAAATATCTGGCTAATCTATTACAACGCAAAAAATGAAAAGGCAATAATTCCGTCAATAATAAACACAGGAGAAATAATCCACAAGACATACAGTAAATAATTGATAATCTTTTATCAGTTTTATAACAACCTGTACACTTTAAATCATGAACCCGACCACTTAGAAATGGATCCCCACATGCTCCAATTACCTTTGAAGAATTATATAAAACGTTAAACAAAATGCCAAACAACAAATTACCCAGACCAGATGGATTCCTTGCAGAATTCTACATTCACTTCTGGAACATACTGTCACCCTTATTTCATAGAGTTATCATAGAAATCAAAAATACCTCCACCATACCCACCCATATGAGAGAATCTTTATTTGTCCCACAAATTTGGGAAATTACAGGAAAAAAAAGAGAATATGAATACAGCAGCAATGATACTAAAACTAAATAAGGGCCCATCCCATCCCACAAGCTATCGTCCTTTCTCATTAATTTATACAGATTTAAAAATCTGTTATTTAATTATTAAAAGGGAATGACAACAAGAATAGAAACAGTCAACATCAATACTAATCCATCCCGACCAAATGAGCTTTATCAATAATTGACACACTTCAGGTAATATCCGACACTTTAACTTAATCAACACATCACAACTTAAACAAAAAAAGCCATAGTCGTATCACTAGATGCCAAAAAAGAGTTTGACAAAGTAAAAATGGCCTTTCTTATTCCGCACACTCAGCAAGTTTGGTTTTGGAGAGTGATTAGAACACTTCACCAAGAGCCACAATAACCACAAATGGAATCACATCACCAAGCTTCACACTTCACCAGGGAACCAGGCAAGGATGTCTGCTCGCTCCATCTTTATTTGTAATATTCATCAAAACACTAGCTGCAGCAATATGTCAACACAATAAAGTCAAAGATATCCAGGACAATGGTTCAGAACACAAAATTACCCTTTACGAGGATGACTTATTATTATACCTATTATACCTGATGTGTGGGATTCTGCAGCACAAATGCTCTCCCACTTCACACAGGTAACATTAAATACTTCTCCTCCAGGCTTTCAGAACTGTTCAACCTCAATCTGTCTTTGGCAATCACATGAATGACACGCCCCCTGTTGACAATTTTAATGGTTACTGGAGTAGACTATTAACAAAACTTGAACAGATAACAAGGGAGGTTAAACTGAAGATGGAAAATGGAAAAACAGAAAAAAATTTACAGATGCCAAGACAAATTCAGCAAAGATGCCAGGGACAGGTACTTGGTTAAGTTGGTCACTATAAATAATATCAATCCATTAGACCTGAGGGCAAAGCGCTGGAGCTCCAACGCAGAACTGCTGCTTCCAACTTCCTCCCTGGATATCACGAACTGGTAGGATCTGTTGACATTTTGACCGGAGGTGAAAACACACAAAACCACTGACACTGCACCTCAAAACTGCAAGGGAAAGAAAAACAAAATAAGTCACAAAAGTTGATGCTGATCATCATTTTCATTCTGCACTACTGTCATACATAGTTTGTTGTTCTCTAAATCTTACTTTCATTTGATTCATATCCACTGTTGGCTTGTCAGCATGTTGCAGAATAGTAGTCAATAACACCAGAGTTATGTTAAATGTCATATACACACTTTATTGTTAACGTAGGTTCAAATGCATTAAAAACTATCAATCACGAAATACTCATATTCACTTTTCAGCATGGCAACAAAAAGGAATCACTCACCTCCATCACCTCTTTGAAAACAACCAGTTTATATCATGCAACAAACTTATTCAGAAGTATGGAGCCGGGAGAGACCAGTTTCTACACTACCACCAGCTAAAATCTATGACTAAATCTAAAATTAGTATAACCCCCAACACATTACAACCACCTCCTTGTCCCTACCATTTTATCAGCTACAACTAATGCTGTTGTTGTTGTTCTTCTTCTTATTATTATTATATATTATAATTATATTATAATTTTCACTTTGTTTTTTCTCATTAAGGTCTATTTAATAGAGGCTCAAGACTCATCTTTTTAATCAGGCTTTTACACGATTTTATTTTTTCTTAATTATATTTTATCACATTTAATGATTTTAATTCTTATCAATTCTGTTTATCATACTTGATTCTTATTTGTGTCACTAATAACTTTATTGTGCTGCTCAAAATTATTTTATTTATTTACTTTTATAATATGTTTTTACTCGATAACGAGTGTTTTTAAGTTCCTGCCACGCTTGGGGTTGTTCCTGTCTATCTGTGGGGGACTGTCCCTTGAGTCCCTTTAGCCTGAGTGGTTAGACACTCCACACTTAGATGTGGGGTCTGCCTCTCTGCCCAGGTTGGGAGGAGCTTTGTGGCGGTGCCCCTATGGTCAAGGGGCTGACCCCTCTCTGCGTTTCTTGCAATGTTTTTATTTGTGATGCACTTTGGGTTGCATTTCTTTTTGCATGAAAAGTGCCTTATAAATAAAGAGTGATTTGATTTGATTATTAATGTATTATTGTGCTTTCCAAGGTCCACCATATATGAGCCGTATGTGGTCATTTTGTTGACCTTGATTCTCTACATGAAAATAATAAATAAATAAATAAATAAGTCTTATTTTGCCCTACAATAACATGGTACAAATTTGTTCCATTGAATTTCCAAGTATTTCAATGTGTGTCCTATCAAGGGTTAATTTATAACAACCAAGTGACATACAGTAATGAAAGAGAATAAACAGGTGCTTTACAATTGTGTCTTCCTCAGATTGTGAAAGAGTGTAATGAGGGTGTACGGAAAATGAGTCGCACTGAGGAGCTCATCAGCATTGAGAAAACACTGGAGTTTAAATCAAAGGTAAATTGGACTTTATTGGTTTGTTTCTTTAATTTTAATAAGGTCTGTTCTGCTTTCATGGCAGTAGTTTTTTTTTTACCGTGTATTTGATTTTGGACAGGTGTAAGTCAGGAGGTAGAGCTCGCTGTTTGGTTGTCATTTTATTCCCAGGCTTCTTCTTTCCATGGACAAGATATTATGACTTATGACTTCCATCATAATGTGGCTCCCTTTTTCATGTTTTAAATTCCATGACACCTCCAAGACCAAGGAAATGGTCATTGACTTTAGAAGATCTAAGCAACAGTTCATGCCAGTCAGTATCATAGGGGAGGACATTGGAGGGGTGCAAACCTGAAAGTTCTTAGGAGTGTGCCTCAACAACAAACTGGACCGGTGTGTGAACACAGATGCCATGTATAGGAAAGGACAGGACTGACTCTTTTTACTTTTGGAGGCTTAGACCCTGTCATGGAAAAAATCAACAAGTGAGGGCTGTTGAGAAGTTAGTGATGACTCAGAATCAGTGAACTAACTTTCTGTTACTTTATTTGCAAATAAACTAACAGAAAGTGTTCACTGAAGGGGAAAGTACCCTTCCCCCTTCTTGAATCTTTCAGTGAACTTCTGCCAAACCTTTTTTTGACTTGTTATGAACTCATGTGGGCTAAAAGCTCACATAAGCAAATACAGACAGAATCTTTCAGTGAACTTCTGCCAAACCTTTTTTTGACTTGTTATGAACTCATGTGGGCTAAAAGCTCACATAAGCAAATACAGACAGAATCTTTCAGTGAACTTCTGCCAAACCTTTTTTTGACTTGTTATGAACTCATGTGGGCTAAAAGCTCACATAAGCAAATACAGACAGCATACTGTATATGAGAAGTAAAAATAAAAATGTAATTTTCCATAGTGAAATGCTACACATGATTAACCTGTCGGTGCTTGCCAGCACTCTTTTTATAGAGTATGACAGACTGTGGCATAGGAACTCTAAGAGACTCCAGAGACTGGTTATGAAGACTGAGTCTCTGATTGGCAGGAAGTTGGACTCACTGGGGACTATTGTTGAGAGGCGCACATGCAACACAGTGCAGTCCATACTGAACAACATCAGGCACCCCCTCCATGACATCCTGGAGGGGCAGAGAAGCAGCAACAATGAGAGGCTTCTCTAACCGAAGTTCAGGAGGTCATTTATCCCCACAGCCATCAGACTGTCCAACGCCACTGTTTAAATATTCCCGTATAAAAATTTAAAAATCTAAAAATGCACGGTTTAATGTACATAGTTTCTTGTACTCGGACACCTCTTTTTGCACAGTTGCCACAGACATGCATGTTAATACAGTCTTATATATTTCACCAGTCTTCCATTTGCACTGCTTGCACTACTATTACTTATGTTGATTTTGCTGTTGTGGTACATAGTAAATGGTCTTGCTTTTATATGGCGGTTTTCTACCTATTGGTACTCATGATGTTTGATGTCTAATTTGTCTACAAGGTACTGGACACTTGAATTTCTACCAGGGGATGAATAAAGTATTTTTCTATTCTTTCCGATCATGAAAACTCCTTCCCATCATTGTGCTGCTCAGGCTTTTTTCTTGGCAATGTCAAGATCTGGTGTTTCCTTTTTTTAAGGGTTAACTCAGGAGTTGCTCTCTTCAGTTGTTTGGATACTTATTTTGATAATGACTTTCCCTGCTGTGCTCTTCATTTGTCTGACTTAGAGACCACTGCTCCTAGTGTGTTCAGTGATGTGTGTGTAAATTCTTAGAATAAATTACCCCACTCTTATGGTCTAACTCAACTAGAGGAAACAGGAAGATTAAACCATTTCTGTTTTTTAAGTGAATGTTTTATTTCCTTTTAGGATTTAAGTTAAGCAAAAAAGGGCAAAAGCACTGGAACAGGGCTAAAGCACGGTTTCCTTTATAAAAGGAAGTAATAGAACAATAGGGCCAAAGAGACAATCATAGAAAGGGATTGCAAAATAAAAGAAGAAAAGCTGAGCTGGGTCTCAACAGCTCAGAGTGTCAGGTTATTAGTAGATTATAGTATCCCACGGCAGGTCATTTATTCTTCTGCAGAATAACTGAATTCTAATAAAGTAAACATGCCCAGAAGGTGAAATCTCGTAATGCAAAAATAAAGCACCTGTCACACTAGTGGGCAAATTGCAGCACATGCAGTACCTGCATATAGCGGCCCGCCATTTAATAATCTGCTCTGCCATTGTCTCATAACCAATCAGAAACATTTTTCCATATCTAGATTCTGCATGTACACTTTAGTTGATCAGATGTATATGTCTTGAAACAGTTTGTATTGTTATCAGCGCTGTATAAATACAACTGAGTTGAACTAAATTGAATTGGAGAGATCAGGTCAAGAATCCACAAACTAAAAAAAAACATACCTTGTTATCATGCATTTAATAATAAGTTAATAATACGCAGGTCCACATATTCATGTTTTTATTTAAATGTGTGGTACAGTGAGTAGTGTAGCCATGTCACTGCCATTTATAAATATACTTTGTCTACTGTTACCAATGCCAAAATCAGCTTTGCCTGTAAACTGCATGATAACCCTGCATATAAGCTATTCAAAGGTTTTGATTTTAAACATTAATGTGGAAATGAAAATGAGTGATAGCCAGAGCCATCCATAAACAAACCTGATACATTGCATCTCTTGTGGTTGTAGAGTTTTTTGGTCAAGTTACAAAATGATCCATTTTTGCATTTTTGCATTGTCCATACACTTGGCAAAATAATATACTGGCCTCTGTAGTTCATTGTTGTGAATACAAGCTGCAGCGTTTAGCCAGGAATATTTTGTGAACTCGTGGATTAAGTAAATGTTGACTTTTTTTGTTTTGTTACAAATAATATTGCGGCGGGCATCCTTGTGACAGGGATCTTAGATGAGGCGTAAGTAAGCTCTCTGTTAATCAGGGAACTGAGCATGAGCATGTTAACATGCAGCATTGTAATTGGCACAGCAGCAACAGTGGCAGGACCTTCCTCTTTGTGGAGGAGGCTTGGAGGGGCAGGTCCAGGCTATTCTCCCGCTGTAAGTGAATAAATCAGTGCCAAGGTTCAGAATAAGGTGGCTGGAAGGTGCAAACCAACATTACAAAATGTGAAACACTTTTACTTTAGACAAATTTGCATTTTAGAAAACATTTTTAAATATCATAAAACAAAATTACATTACTATAACACCTTTACAAATCCTGAAATATTTTACATTTCAGAAAACAAATTTACAAGCGGTGAAACACTTTTACAAATGACAAAACACTATTACAAGTCCACAGTACAATTCTAAACTCTTTTTGGTTTTACCTTTATATTTCATCTTTTTTTACATTTACAAGACATTTACAAGGCAATTTTTACATTGCCTTGTTTGATATCATTCTTTTCAGCTCAACAGTTATTTATAAAAATGCAAATCTAAAGTGTAAATTTCAAAGCAAAGCAAACAACAAAGCTATTTATAACAATTTCACTAAAATGCAAGAAATGCATCACAAACAGAAAATGTGGCGTAAATTATTCATAATAAGTCTAGTTTAACTTTTAAAAACTGGTCTATAGGTTGAAGTTAGCACTTCAGTCTTCAGTCTTTGTAAGCTGAAACAAAGACTAAGTGACACTGTGTCTTGCTGCTACGTCATCTTAAATTGGTCATGTGAAAAAATGGCAAATTGAAGTCAAAATCATCAAAACACATGTGGGCTGTAATAAATAATCGGTGATGACGTGATGACTTTCAAAATAATCTCTGCCCGAATGAGAAGTCCTCATAGTCCAGTTCTTCATCTCATGGAGAACATCTAGATCACCTGGAGGAAAACCACACAGACAATAGACACAGACAACAACAACTTGTATTGGCCGCTCCCATTATCACTTCCGCTTCAATCCTGGAGTTGGTATATTCCTTTTCTGGTTGATAGTGGAGTTTGTAAATTTGTTTTGGGTACTTTGCAAGTATTTTGCCGTTTGTAAAAGTGTTTCGCTGCTTGTAAATTTCAAGCAAGACTTAGGTGACATGCACCATGACCAGACATTATGTACGAAGCAGTTTCCCTTGAGATAAAATTCTCACTAACTTTACCTGGGGACTTTCAGAAATTTGTAAAGAAAAAAAAATACTCTTACTATTACTACTATTTCTCATAACACAGAGGTCCTGTAATAATGTTAATCCAATGTGAATTGTTTGTAATTTTTTCTCT
The DNA here is from genome assembly GCF_022458985.1 of Mugil cephalus. Lineage (NCBI taxonomy): Eukaryota > Metazoa > Chordata > Actinopteri > Mugiliformes > Mugilidae > Mugil > Mugil cephalus. The sequence continues at coordinate 28,378,424 of NC_061778.1, forward strand.
GGGATCAATAGCATTAAAAATATAGTATATTTGTTACTATCCTTTAGAACTTGCAAGGTAATCAAAGTGGTCAAAAAGTGTAAATTCTCCTCTGACAAGCAGTAGCAGAGAGATAGCACTGGCACATTTGCTCTTACCAAGGTCAAGATAGCTTTAGTTACTTTGCAAATTCTAACTACGAGATAATGTATGGTGAGCCAGTGATTACTGAAAAAATAACTCAGGGGAATGGAACTGTTAGCATTTTGATCCATGTCATTTTCCCACTTGAAATTGCAAATATTGTTTATCTGAGCTATGGGTGTATTCCTTCTCTCCAAGATGTAGGGATTTCATAAATTTGATAAATAAAAGAAAACTGCAAAATTGAAACATTTCAGTAGTACTGGTAAAAGTACCGGTATGTCTCAGAGTTCAAAAAGTTCAGAATGCTTGGATGTTTGTAAGCATTTGGTTTGTAGTAATTTTCAAAGCAGTGTATATCTTTTAAGGTATCACATATTAAGTTCAAGTGTGCATTTTAATGTAATGGATTTTTCATCCTGTTGCCTTCTTATCCTGTAGGTTGATAAATTCTTTGCTCTAGGTCCATCAGAATCTTTGACTGTGAAAGTAGTATATCAGTTGCAGAAAAGAAGATTCTTTCTCTTGAAGTTAAATTCTTGCTTTTTCTGGCTGGAATCGTGTAATATCCTTCTATTGTCATACTTGCCCTTACTTTATACAGTACATCCGATTTCTAACTTTTGTTATCCCTCCATAGTCTGTGCCCATCATTTCCCACTCACGGTGGTTGCTTAAAAAGGGTGAAGTGCATCTAATGGCTGGCCCCAAGAGCACCCGGACTATGCGGAGTCGTAAGCTCTACCAACCACTCTACTTGTTTCTCTTTAACAATCTTCTGCTGGTCACCAAGCGCAGGTAAGCCTTTTGTAACTTAATGTGAAATCACTGTCTTATTTTGTAGGACTCAATTGCCAGGTGAAAAGTTGTTTGCAGGGGAAAATGGCCATGTGTTAACCAAAAGAGGGTACTATAATAAAAGTGAATGTGTTTTTGTGAATAACTCAAATTAACCCAGTGAAACATATGCCATTTATTTAGCTGGCTAATATCCCTGTGTTTTTATAGATGGATCCTCATCTGCTCATGTATGCCCATCTGCTTTTCATTAGTTATTTTATTCAGAATGTGAACAATTAACCAAAACCTGTATTTTAAATATCAAAACTGTAACTTAGCCAGTCAACATTCAAATTACATGACACTCTATTCACTTGTAGAATTACTAACTTGTAGAAAGAGTTAGTAATGTGATTTATTTTAGTTCCATAGTTTTATGGAAACACACCTCGAGAGCGTTAAAGCATTTTTTAAATGGATGCATATGGCATTAAAAACATGCACACCTCTCTTAAAGCAGTATTTTTTTTGTCAGTATATAAAATTAAATAACTTATGGATGTAATACAGCATATTAAATGTGAACAACTCAAACTGTACATGTTACACTATTTTAAATGTTGGCATTCCTTATATGGAACTCCATCTCATCATCCCATGCATTTTTTCATGACCCCTTGTCATTTCATTTGTCTTATTTTGGGTGTGTGTAGCTTTTAGCAACAGGGTGAGGAGAGGGTTGTGTCAGGAAGGCCACTCAACTTAAAAACTAAAAACTTTGCCAAATTATACAGTACACTGAAGTGTTAATGGTTTATTTTATTTATTTATTTATCAATTAACAAAATGCAGTGAATGAACGGAAGAGAAATCTGAATCAAATCAATATTTGGTGTGACTACCCTTTGCCTTCAAGACAGCATCGATTCTTTTAGGTACACTAGCAGACAGTTTTAGAAGGAACTCAGCTGGTAGGTTGTTCCAAACATCTTGGAGAACTAACCACAGATCTTCTGTAGATGTAGGCTTTCTCAAATCCTTCTGTCTCTTCATGTAATCCCAGACACACTTGATGATGAAATCAGGGCTCTGTGGGGGGCCATGCCATCACTTCCAGGACTTCTTATTGTTCTTTAGACTGAAGATAGTTCTTAATGACCTCTGCGTATGTTTGGGGTAGTTGTCCTGCTGCAGAATGAATTTGGGTCCAATCATATGCCTCCCTGATGGTATTGCATGATGAATAAGTATCTGCGTGTATTTCTCAACATTGATGACACCATTAGTTCTGAGCAAATCTGCAACTCCATTTGCAAAAATGCAGCCCCAAACTTGCAAGGAATCTCAGACTCTCATTATTGTACCACTCTCCAGCCCTTCGACAAAGAAATCACCTTCTGCTACAAATTTTTCAAATTTTGACTTATCGGTCCAGAGAACCTACTGCCTTTTTTCTGCACCCATGTTTTCATGCATAGTTGAGTCGCTTGGCTTTGTTTCCATGTCAGAGGAATGAATTTTTGCCTGTAACTCTTCCAATGAGGCCACTTCTGGTCCAACTTTTCTGGACAGTAGATGAGTGTACCTGGGTCCCACTAGTTTCTGTCAGTTCTGAGCTGATGGCACTGCTGGACATTTTCCGATTGTGAAGGGAAATAAGTTTGATGTGTTTTTCATCTTTTGCACTAAGTTCCCTTGCCCAATCATCTATGATCCTAAACAAATTGCTGACTTGCAAATGTACATATAAGGACTGATGCTGGTTTGAAGGCAAACAGTAGCAACACCAAATACTGATGTGATTTAGATTTTTCTTGTGTTTGCTCACTTTTCATTTTGAAAATTAATATAAATAAACAATTATTTATTTATATTTTTGAAAGCATTCTTAGTTTGCAGCATTTCCCACACCTGCCTAAAACCTTTCCACAGTATCGTATACACACATCACAAACAGGACTTCTATACCACGTCGGTCGTGGTTTGGGTTAAACTGGCCTACTGATGGTCAAGATGAAGTGGAGAAAGGCATGCCCATAGGCAGAGTGAGCCGAGGAAAGGCAAGAGTGTAGGACTGAAAGTAGGAACTCTGAATTTTAGTACGATGACAGGTAAAGACAGAGAGATGGCAGATAGGAGAAAAGTTGATATTCTGTGTGTCCAGGAGACCAGATGGAAAGGAAGAAAGGCTAGAAGCATTGGAGCAGGGTTTAAAGTGTTTTACCATGGTGTGAATAGGAAGAGGAATAGACTAGGGGTGATCGGAAGCTGAAAATTGAAGGTGAGATGCTGAATGTTGTGTGTGGTTATGCTCCACAAGTATGTTGTAAGGAAGAGGAAAATGTCAAGTTCTGTACTGATTTAGAGAGATAGTAATGGAAATGTGTTGAAGGGTAGCAGACCATGAGGGAAAGGTGGAAGGAGTAGAAGGTATTCATAGTGCATTGTCAGCGCGTCATCAATCCAGGCAAGGCAAACAAAGCACACAGACTGAAGTAGATCGAGGAAAATGGGAAAAAAATGGCTGTACGAATCGGACAGGCCCTGAAAAACATTTAGGATTTTAAAGACCGTAAGCTATTACAAATCAAGGAGAACAATGCCAAAAGTTGTCAGAGGAAAGGTGACACTTGTGTTGAGCAAAGCTAAACCAATGTTGATAGCAGTGACTATCTAAATAATTTAACAATTTTTCTAGTGTAATGACAATAATATAATTCACTATAGTGTAGCAATAACAGTAGCAACACCATTCTTAAAATGTAGAGCTAAAATCTGATGTATTTTGTATTGCATTCCAGGTAAAAAGTCAGACCTTTGTCAAAAGGATGACCCAGATTGGGTGCCATTTGTTGGAATGACAGCGAATGACCTTCTTCAAAGGTCACCTGAAGAAACAAATCAGTAATGCCACATGTGGTAGCTTGATATGAGAAGTGTGAAGTGACCTTTTCTTAAGAGTATGGTTTCATGTCAAGGAAGAACACAACAGGTGCAGTACTTGCCTTGTGAATGCTTATTGAGAAGTACAGAGATAGGCAGAAGGAGCTGTATTGTGTCTTTGAAGATCAAGAAACAGCATATGACACAGTACCGAGAGAGAAGTTTGGCATTGTTTGAGTAAGTCTGGAGTGGCAGAGAAGTAGGAGTTCATGGCAAAGGTGGGACTGCATCAAGGGCCGACTCTGAGCCCCTTCTTGATTGCTGTGTTGATGGACAGACTGACAGATGAGGTCAGACAGGAATCTCCATGGACAATGGTGTTTGAGGATGACATTTTGATCTGTAGTGGGAGCAGGGAGCAGATGGGGGAAAATGTAGGGAAGGATGATTGTTTGCTCTGGAAAGAAGAGGAATTCACCAAAGCAAGCCTGAATACATGTGTGTGAATGAGAGGGACTCACGTGTAAGTGTAAGGTTACAATAAAGAGAGGTACAGAAGGTGCATGAAGTTGAATAATTAGGGTTAATAGTTCAGAGCAATGGGGAATGTGTAAAAGAGGTGAATAGGCATGTGCAGGAAAAAGGGAATGAAAGGAAAGGTTTACAGGACAGTGGTGAGACCACTGGAGGACCACTTTGAGGAACAGGCAGGAGATTTTCTCAGGGCATGACCAGGATGGAAAGGATCAGGAGATAAAATTAGGGGGCCAGGTTGAGATGGTTTGGACATATTCGGAGCAAGAATATTGAATATATCAGTTGAAGGATGTTGAGAGTTGTCAGGCAGGAGATCTAAACCAAATTCTTCCCAGTGGAAGGCCAAAATTGAATCCAGGGGAGAGTTGTGGGCCAAATTGTTAATTTTCCAATAGATTGAGTCAAATATGGGTATATATAGGGATGGCCATTGATAGGATTTTATTGATACTGATGCCATTATTGATAATGCTTATTGATCCGACTCTTTATTGATTCCCTTATCAATTCTTTTATCAATTCCTGCTGTGAATTTGTGGTCTAGAAAAAGTAGGTGTTCATGGTTTTGTGTAAACAGCAATTTTTGTTTCTAAACGAGACATAAGACCTTGTGTAAGAAATATAGAAAATTGGATTCTGGATCCTCACTGGCACTCCTCTGCACGGACATAATGGCAGCTGCACTCAGGAAATTGACCGGAGATTGAAGAGCACATGGCACTCTTGTTTGTCGACAGCATGTTGGTAGTGTTGCCGCCCTTGGATAGATATAGAGACTCACCACGAAAAGTATCAATAAGAGAAATTGATAAGCATGAAGCCTGTCACTGAAATGAAACAGTTGGAATGGGTTCTTTAAAAGAACCATTTATCGATGCCCATCCCTAGGTATATATATAGCATGCAAATGCATGCAATAGCATGTGCAAAATACACTATCACAAACAGCAGCGAGTTATTTTATGTTTTGTTGTTTTCATTTTTCTAATTGTAACGTGTATTTGAGTTTATTTCAAAATATCATGACGAGTATTCAAGTAGACTGTTCATCCATTTATCTCATTGTTTGATAAGTTATGATTATGCGACCTGTGGTGTTGTCAAACTGCATTTAACCTGATCTCACTGATTTAATCAGGGTAGACACAATAATTAGACATTATAATACAATTCAGCATCCTCCATTTAACCGTACAGAAATTCAAAATTACAGCCTTAATGAAAGAATATTGTTTAGGCTGCTTTTACAAAGGTGTAACAAATAAACTGAAACTGAGCTGAGTCTGTATTTACATTAAAATAACAAATCCTTAGATAAGTGCAATGAAAGCTACAATGTTTTTTTTTGTCAATCTTTTTCAGTGGGGACAAGTACCAAGTTCTTGATTCTTGCACACGGGCCTTGCTGAGGACGGAAGATCTTGAAGACCAGGGCCAGCAGTTGGCCACTGTCTTTAATCTTAAACTACTGGATAATCAAGATGCTTGTCCAGTCAGCTACATGCTCAAGACCTCCAGTATGTAAGTATCTGAGGCAGAATCTCCTTGAGAGTAAGTAACATTTTAAGCATGCAAAACAACAACAACAAAATTACAACTGTAATCAGTACTAACACTGTAACACTGTATAACACTATAACACTATGGAACATGGAACCATGTTGTACCACTTCTATTCTCACTCTGTGTTTGGCAACATATTAAGCCCATTACAGAATTGTACAGTAATTCCATTGAGTATTTATTTTTTGTTTATTTTTATTTAATGTGCAGTAAGACGAAACATACAGTGTGTCTACATACAGTGTATCTACATTTTAAAGTTTAACTGAAGTCTGTAGCTGAAAGTATGCCTGAGCAGTAGACCTTTGAAAAACGGTCTTTTTTGGGTTCTTTTATACGTCCGTCCCATTCATTTCCAATGGGAAATTTATCACAGTTTTTCGGAAAGAAAAGTAATAGCACACCGATCCTGATCGAGCTGCACGTTTTGACATATAACTCACCCTAGTTAAAGGAGTTAAAGGAGTTAAAGGATGAAAAAAGGAAGGAAGATGAAAAATTAAAAAAAAAATAGAAAATTCCCTCTGGGAAATTTTGAAGGGGCTCTGGGGGTCTAATGCTGGGGGTACCGTCTCTGTCAACATAGGAAGTTACAAGTCACAGTTAGCTTATAATGAGCTCAGTTAACTTGCAGTTAGCATACTTAACTCACATTCAGCACAGTTAGCTTACGGTTAGCATAGTTAGCCTACATTTAGCACATTTAACACACGGTTAGCACAGTTACCACACTTAACCCACATTTAGCACACGGCTAGCAGAGTTAGCTTACGGTTAGCACAATTAGCCTGTGTGTGACAAAGTAATGCGCGCTTGTGCGCGCATATGTGTGTTTGTGTGTGTGCATCCTCTTTGTGTGTGTGTGTATCTGTAATTGTAATGACATTAAGCTGCCTGTGTGTTTCTGTGTAGCACGCTTGTGCGCACGTTTATATGTAACTGTAGTAACATAAAGTTACCTCTGTGTGTGTATGTGTGTGTGGGTGAGGAGGGCGCGCTTGCGCGTATGTATGTAACTGTAATCACAAAGTTACCTGTGTAGTGTGTGTGTGTGTGTGTGTGTGTGTGTGTGGTTGAGGAGGGCGTGCTTGCACGTGCATGTGTGTGTTATTGTAATCACAAAGTTACCTGTGTACTGTTTGTTGGTGTGTATTGTTGTAACATAAATGTGTGGGACACAGGGATCACCTGTATTAACAGCACAGACATCAGAGAAGTCTCTGATTAATGAACTGGTCTCAGCTGTGGCCCAGAGATGCGGCTCAGGGGTTGCTTCGGCAAATCACAGTGGTCGTCAATGACAACGTAAGCATGCGGAGCCGGGACACAGAAAAGACCGAGATTTCCCCCCTTTTTGATAGTCTCACATTTGGGCTCACTGTGAGAAAATGGGGACAAAATGGTAACTACTTTCAGAAAACCAAGCAGACTGTGGGCGTCGTGAGGTGAGGTACCAAGGGAACAAAGGGTGAACAAGTGCTGTTCAAAATAACAAATAAATATAACAAAAGGAGAACTCTAAACAGAGTCTATAACTATCTTATATAAAACAAACACCTCACTGTCTGGACTATTTGGCAATAACAAAAAACACATCAATAAACAGCACCACTAACCTAGTATTTCTAACAAAAGTAGTCCTCAGTGTAATCAGTGCCATATATAAATCTACCCTTAGCCCAGTCTCAACAATACACACCACAAACCTCCACAATTTCCAAACGAATTACTGGCACAATCTAATCAAGGTGAGCTCACACCACACGAAGAACAACAAGCCTCGCAATGGTGTGGCGCTCCCAGTTTAAATAGTCTGGATGCTGGCCAGGGGGCCCTCTGATTGGCGGCACGAAGCTTGATGTTCCGCCAATCCCGGCCCCGCACATCCCTTTGCGGTGTCGCCCACGTGACCCCGCCCTTCTGCTCCTGGGCCAATCAGGTACAGCCAGCCACCTCGGTCCTACGTAATGGGATAGGGCACACACAGAATACACACAATACATACATCGCCGGCACTGAACCAAAGCTGCTTTGCGATAGCCCCTCCCCTTATGACAAAAGCCAGATGGTTTTGTTACCAACTTTACCTTCCTTCCCCTTGTCTCTCTTCCTTTTTTTTCTCAAAGTACCACCTGCCAACGTTCTCGTTCTCGACAACGCGTCAGCCAAAACGTTGTCCATCCCCTTTTTGTGTCGAATTTCAAGATTGAATTCTTGCATAATTAACGCCCTCCTCATTAGTTGCTGGTTGTGATTGTACATGCGGGTCAGAAAGACAAGGGGGTTGTGGTCAGTGAAGACCAACACTGGCAACAGTCTGGAGCCGACATAAACCTCGAAATACTGGAGTGCCATCAACAATGTAAGGGTTTCCTTTTCAATGGTGGAATAGCCGAACTGATGTTTCAGGAACTTGCAGGAGAAGTAGCACACCGGGTGGTCCTCCCCATCAACATCTGACTGCAGCAGAACCGCGCTCACACCCATCTCACTAGCATCTACCTCAAGCTTGAATGGTCAAGAGGGGTCAGGGGCAGAGAGCACCAGGGCATGGCTCAGAAGAGCTTTTACACTCTCAAAGGAATGCTGGCATTCAGGGGACCACACGAAATCTACCTTCGGATTAATTAGCCACATCAAAGGATGAACTACAGTGGAAAAGTTTAGACAGAAGCTCCTGTAATATCCAGCCATGCCTAAAAACCTGCGAAGGGCTTTCTGAGTGGGAGGGACTGGATAGTCCATTATGGCTGAAACTTTTGCATCTGTGGGCCTCACCTGGCCCTGTCACACTTCCCTCCTCAAGTAGGTGACGGAGGCCTTCCCAAATTCACATTTGGCCAAGTTTAAAGTAAGTGTTACCTCCACTACTCTCGTGAACACTTTTCCTAAGGTTAGCAGATGCTCCTCCCAAGTAACCGAGTACATGATTAGATCATCTAAGTACATATTACAATTTTCTACTCCTGCCAATTCCATGTTGACCAGCCTCTGAAAGGTGGTGGGGGTGTTGCACATGCCGAATGCCATCACTGTATATTGCAGAAAACTGTCACAAATGCCGATATCTCGGAGGCACGCTCAGTTAACGGCACCTGACAATAACCCATGAGTAGGTCTAACTTGCTCATCAATTTGGATGGGCCCAGATTATCAATACAATCCTCCATCCGTGGGAGAGAATACGATTCAGCGACTGTTACAGCGTTGACTTTGTGAAAATGGGTAATGAAGCGCGGGGATCCGTCAGTTTTGGTCTCTAATAAAGGGAGAACTCCAGGGACTTGCACTAGGCTTGGCGAATCCGTTTTGTACTAAATACTCTGTCTCTTTTCTCATCAATTCACCCTACACCGGATTCGCATGGTAAGGATGTTGCTTTGTTGGCTTAGCATCCTTAACATCAGTGTTATGCTGCAGGACCATGGTTTGAGTGGGAACATCACTGAACAGACAGGAGAACCGGCAGTTAAATCAATTATATCGGGTTGTTGTTCCATTGACAAGTGAGAATTTCTGAATTTTGCTAACCGGGCACCTTGATGCACCTTTAACCTTTAACCCATCATCGCCGTCCGAGTGGCTCGGGGCCTCGCTCACAACCAATGCAGAACTGTCAGCATCAGTTTTGAATGAGCCCTCCGGAGTTACACCCTCTGCTCTACTGTTATACCACTTCAGCATGTTAACATGACACACACACGTTTTGCGCCGTCTCTCCAGAGTACCAATATCATAATTGGTGTCATCATACTGATGCTTCATCACCGACTGAGCAGTGGAGAAAGACTCCTTCGCCAGGGAATTTGCCCTGTGTAGCCGCTCACGGAATTGACTGACATAATCTAACACATTTTCTTTATGCAAGTCTTCAGAAAACATAAACTGTTCCTGTGACAACTTAAGTGGGCTGCAGCGCGAGTGCCCAAAGACGAGGTCCAAAAGGGCTCTCATATAGCGGGGATGGGATGCAGTGGTGCGGGAGGAATAGGTTAGTTTGGTTTACCCACAATTTGGCAGACATGACAACTGCGACAATATTTACCTACATCATTCTTCAACCCTGGCCAGAAGAAGTGTTTCAGAATAAGGGAGTATGTTTTGGCAATACCTAAATGTCACTGACTACTAAAAATCACTGACTCTCATGAGCTATAGACAACACGTGTGATCGATACACAATCTGATACACACATACACACACATATCCCCAGTTAAGTTTAAGACCACACAAAGGCCTCCTTGTTTGGTCAAAGTATAATCAAGAGCCATGTCAAGCTTCAACAACATCAATCGATTACTTTTCTGTGTATTCATCAAATACTCAAAACCTGTCATGATCTCATTTGCAAAAGACAGTGGAGTATACCTAATATTATCAATATGATCTTCCAAAAATCACACCATACCATGGAAGTAATCCTAAACCCCACTTTTCTACTGAACTTATCCTCCAGTGAAAAGCCTTCATAGTATGAAACTGTGCTAATTCCCTATTTTTACCTTCTTCCAAGAATAGCATTAGAATTAATTTCATCAGGTGCATGTACTTTTGCAAGGTAAAAACCTCATATGGGAGTTTCAGTCTTGCCAAATACCAAAATCCTGTCCACCCATATGGCAAGAAATATATATGCTTTATCATCACAAACCCACCAAAGACCCACCAAGTTTCCCATAGTCACATTTCCTGGCAAAGTCTGATTCTGCACAATCAAAGTCCTACTCTGTCTATGATCTGGAGCATTAAAATTCACTGTGTATAAATCATCAACAGCTCTATGGTCGCGCCTTCCAAAATATATTTGTCACAGTCAGATATCCCCATAAACGTCCCAGGACCATTATACGTATTATTTGAACAAAAACAGTTCATAGCCCTCACTGATGTCACCTCCATCCTATTTTGTTTTGCCGTTGTCACTTTCTCATGAGGACCAAATAAATTCATATAAGGTAAATCTACCAACCACAAACAAGTCAATCTAGGTTTAAATAAGTTTACTGACAAACTCTTAATATTATCTATTTTTGATTGCTGATGATATAACAACCATGATGACACAGAAGACTGACATTTAGGAGTCAACAGTTCCGGTACTGCCTTTAAAATCAAAGGCCATGTGCCAGGTGCTGGAACTCTCACCACACATGGACCCTCTATTTTCCTCATTGATCTGACTGAATGTGTCAACTGCTGGAACTATACATTTCTACTTGCCCACAAGTCTGGAATTTGTAATGCCTTAGAATCAAAACCAAATGCCTTCCACTGTGCTTCCCTCTTCTGTATTACTTGACGAGGTTCAATGACATCCCCTGATGTCTCATCGAAACTCAAAAATGCATTAGTCTCATCTACAACATCCTCCTGATCTATATCAAACAGATCCACATAATTTCTTCCCACAATTTGTTCCCTATTTTCAATATTTACGATTACTCATATCAGCCTCTATCTGCGTCACATTCTACCTGTGAAGATGTCAAGGTTGTCACATCTGGTTCCTGTGTCATTTGTACAGATTTTGTAGTTGTAGAAGTGACAGAAATAAAAACAGTATTAGTCATCTCCTTTGCAGCTATAGACAAAATAGTTACTTGAGTCAGTATAGTAACACTCTTAGTAGTTTCTGAGACCAGAGTATCATGCTCTGTTTGTACACTATCCTTGTAGTGGTTCCTGTGATGAATACTTTCTGTTCTTCTTCAGTCACCATCGAAAATTCAATAGTCTGCGACCCCTTAATGTGAGCATTACTTCACAAGTTACATTACCCCCTATCCAATCCTTATGAGGTAAAACAAACTTAAACTGTGGCTCTAAATAGTACATGTATTTATAGTATACATAGTACATGTATATTCCCCTAGATCACCCCATGTGACATTATGCAAGAAAAGTGAACAATCTCCCCATAACTGTCAACCACCACATGTCATTAACCAGAACATACATCCTTTTACTGGGGGGTACAGCATCAACTTCAGGCCCTCTTAACACCACATCTTCCGTTCAACTTTCCACCCTTACATGGTAACTGAACTGTTTCTCCTAAGGCCACTTCAACACTAGTCTTCATATCGTTTGGTTTAACCCTTTTCCTGACTGGCCTTGGGCTTCTTTGTTCAACTGAGCCTCCCAATTGTCCTGAAGCTGCATCCCTGTTCTCTGCAGTCTCTGGTGTTTCGCCTTCCCTTGTGTTAAACCCCTCAGTCTCTGGTAGGTATTACTTTCTCCTTGTTCATTACCTGGAGAGCCACATGTGGCACCATCAAAATCATAAACAAGATCATCAACCTCATCTCTAACCTGAACAACCCCATCTTGCTCTTCTAAATCTTCCACATCTTGATTCTGTGGGGGTGACACCTCTTCTTCTGGTGCTTTAACGCAGTGTGATAAATGATACTAAGTTGGAGACCCTTTAACCTGAACCGCACTCTCAGTACTGCGCACAACTTCAAACGGTCCTTCATGACGTTCGTTATACCATTTCCTTCTAAACACCTTTACAAACATTTTGTCTCCAGGTTGCACCATCCCCCTTTTTTGTCCATCAAGTCTCTCTTGCGCCTCTTCTTGACTCTGCCTGTCAGAAACATATGTGGATTTTTTTTTATGGAGAGTAGCCATGTATTTGACGTATGCTTGCATCTCATCTTCCAAAAGAGCTGAACTTGAACCCTTTCCACCCGTACGCAAACAAGGTGTTGGCATCTGTCTACCTGTAACCAACTCATAAGGAGTCATATGTAAATCACACAATTCACTGGAGCGACATACCATTAATGGTAACGGAAGTGCTTCTATCTAATTAAGACCTGTATGTTGACAGATTTTAACAATACGATTTTTCAGAACACCATTCCTCTTCTCACAAATCCATGACTCTGTGGATGATAAACTGCCCCAAGACACTGTTTAATACCCAATTTTTTGTAAGATCAGTTTCACAGTTTTATTCACAAATGCCTTCCCATTATCCAAAGATATTCGATCAGAAAGTCCCCACCTGCTTATGACCTCCCTGCACAGAAACTTGTCAACTGACTGAGCATCCTTTCGCTTAGTTGGACAAGCCTCAGGCCATCATGAAAATCTATCCATGACAACTAACATATACCTTTTACCTCCAACCGGTTTATCATATCAACAAAATCCACCACTAATTCACGCATTGGACCCCTCGGCATTGGAATATGACCTGGAGGAACCATCACACCCCTCCGAACATTATTTTCGAAAACAGAAAACAGTGCATCTGCTTATAATATGATCAATCAGCTCAAGCAAATATGGTGCCCAAAACCCATACTCTTTCATAATCTTCCTTCTGACTTCCCCCCTTGCAACATGGGCTAACCCATGTGCCTCCTGAATCATCAATCCCAACAAATCTAGAGGTGCTACTATCAGCCCCTCATGGTTTCTTCAAAGACCAGTAGAATCCTAGGTTGCACCTCGATCTACCCACAACTGTTTATCCACCTCAGAAACAGCTTCCTGCATTAAGACCACATCTTTCAATGTAATCATATTCTCCAAATCTACTTCATGTGTGACCAAAAAAACTTTACCAAACTTCTCAGCTCCTGTCACTGCTTTTGCAGCTTCATCAGCCGCTTTATTACCTTGAGTGACTCCTGACACATCCTTCTTGTGTGCTGCACATTTAGCTATTGCTATTTCTTTAGGTTTCATCACACGGTAACAGGACCCATCAGTCCAATACTCTAAATCTGCCTCATGCAATGGGAGAGCTTGCAAATCTGACCTCAGTCTTGAATATTTCTCCGCTTCTTGATCACAATCATGTGGTTCACCATCCTCTGGAGTTGGTAAATTCTCAGATGGATTTACTGTAACACACCTTACTAATGTGACATCCTCCTGAAATAAAGAAAAGAGAAAAGTTGTCCATGTCTAATTTTGCATAAAATATTGTATATAGTGCATAGTGTGGATTTGTGGAAATTGGTTGTAACGGATGAAGGATGAGCATATGCAAAAAGTCAGTAAGAAGTTATCTGTAACACATTACTAATAAAGGGTATCCTTTGTATAGGAGCGATAAGCTTCGATGGATATGTGCACTCACTCCTAACCGCCGCATGCACTTTATGTCTACAAGTGGCCACCAAGCAGGTGAAACTGAATATCATACCCACAATGAATTTTTGTCCATAATTCAGAACAATTTTGAACTTAAACTATCTGTAATATTTATTAGACTCTCCACAGGTGCAGTGTATTCAGTCATACACTTCTCAGGAGCCAGATGAACTCTCCATTGAGATGGCTGATGTTTTGAACATCCTAGAGAGAACAGATGATGGTGTGTAGAGACAAAAACTGACTGATTGTTGTTATTAAAAATACGGATAGTATTTTTTCATGATCTCTTGTCTTATCCTTTTCTGTCTCCTGTATTCCAGGCTGGATGATGGGTGAGAGGCTCCATGATGGCGAAAAAGGCTGGTTCCCTAGTCGAGCAGTAGAGGAAATCCAGAGCAAAGAAATTCGAGCTCAGAATCGGAGAGAGGCCTTTAGGATACAAAAAACCAATGATGCTAGAGAAGGCATGCAAACTGGAGTCAATATTGGTTTAAGGGCTGGAAGACGTACTGTAAAAGTCGATTGTGTCCTTGCACAATAGTGATATCTTTCACAATGAATACCTATATACTAAGAGAAAAGTATTTAAAACATGTGCCACTTAATCTCCATAATATTACATGGCATCTATTTGAACATCAGCCTGTTAAAAAATCTCTATTTTTGATCTCAGTGATTAAGGATAAATCATCAAAGTGCTTAAATCAATAATTGTCTCATATTGTGTGCTGAATGTATTTTGTAGACTCATACACTGTTGGGCATAATGCAAGTATTTGGTTAGGAGCTGCAACAGCCATACTGAGATAAATAACACACCCACAAGACAACCACTGCAGCTTCAGAACATACATGCAATACAAAACATATGAAAACATATGAAATGAAGCTTTTCATCAAAGTAGCAACTATCCTCTTGGTAATGAGTGTGACTGAACTTGGTAATGGTCTTTGTTTTTGCAGGAACTTCTGTATTTGGTTATGTTTTTCTCTTTGTGATATAAATTAGCAAAATCATTAATGATATTAATTATGAACATTTAATACTGTAAATGTTACTTCACTTAAACTGTAATCTGTATTGAGTAATAACAGATTTAATTGTTAGTTATACAGTTTATTTCACTTTGCACAAGAGGGACAATAATCAGCTTGTCTTCTCAGAGTAAAGCTAGTACAACTGGAATGCAGTCTGCTTGCCAATTGTTGCCAACCTAATTGTTTTCATAGAATCACATTTGGCCTTTTTTTCTTTCAAACGCAACAACACAGATTTGAACTAATTAGTTAAAAAATGGTTATTTAATTAGATGATTCTGATCAGCAGTAGTATTTTTTCATTAGAGCAATCAGGCAATGACCTGGAAAAAAGAAAATGATATTTTTACCGCCTTCAACTACAGTGTTTTGCCAGCTGTAAATTACTGTCATTGTTATATACTATCAGCCTTGAGCTGTATTCCATGGACCCCATCCTTGGCCCAATACAGTTTGTAGTTTAAGGAGAAATCTTTGTGTTATGTTGCCATCTTGTGTTTTAAGTGATATTGCCAACAGCAGAGCAAAAAGAAAAATGTGTTCAGTGCAGAGTGTCAGTGTCTACTTAGGCAACTATTTTAATCCATTGAACAGGTCACCTTCCCCAAATATTCATCAGCTGCCCACCTGTAAATATGCTATATCACTCCACTACTCTGTGTACCAACATTATGCTTGGTGTATTACAAATGGGAACCCCTAGTTCAGTCTGAAAGTTAAATGACTTTGGAGAGGTTCATTTTAGATTGATGCTTTAACTTTTTTGTTTTAATATATACAGTATAGTCTATAGAAAAGCCAATAACATCGTTACATGACTGCACACATACATAAAATAATGTCATTCTTTGGGCTAACTACCCAGAGAGCCTCTTGTACAGGGCATCATGGGTTTGGTTTACTAGAAAGACCTATTTTGTTTTTGAAGTACTGTATCACACACGCCTAATCAGCACTCTAACGGTGCTTCTAAGGATGGTAAATGGTCTTGCTCTTATATAGCGCTTTTCTACCTACTCAAAGTACTCAAAGCGCTTTTACAGTCAGAGACACATCCACCCATCACACAAGCACACACACATTCACACACCAGTGTCAGTTGCACTGGGAGCAACTGGGGGTTCAGTGTCTTGCTCAAGGACACTTTGGCATATGGCATATGGCACATTTGGGGGATTGAACCGCTAACCCTTCGGTTCATGGACAATACACTCTACCTACTGAGCCATAGCCACCCCAATGGAAAGTCTTATTTTACATCATTAAACCAGGCTGCAGCCCATAGTTTCCAATATAGAATCAACTACATTGTAGGACACATTTTGGGTGGAATATCAGTTTAAAAGTATAATAATCCACAAATTAGTGGAAATTAATAGAAATTGAGAACAAAATTAATTCAGCACCCAGTGATCATACATAATGTAACACTATGAACAACTATAGATCAGCAAGATGGTAAAACGTGTGTCATTAAACATGATAAATATTGTATTATTGATATTCACCAAGTTTTTAATAATTTCTAAGATATAAATTATTGTCCATTAAACATTAATCAGAAACCCGCCTGATCTGGTAATTCTTTTATTTTTTTCTCCCAGTGTGGATGCCTGAATATAATATAAGCAACTGCCAGATACAACTCCACATTCCTTCAGAGAGCCAGGGGAGAAAAGATATTCCAACTACATTGTCCTTCAAACTGTTTCCAAGAAGATGATAATCTCTTTTTCACTTTTTCACGTCAATAGACCCCAGCACAATATTAGGACAGATACCGATTTATGGATCATAAATCGGACACCGTCTGTCCCACAGCACCAAACTCATAATCTGTATAATATTAATATTCTCATGTTTCTAGAGTCTAAGACGACAAAGCAGAAGAAGATGAGTCCAAGGTATGCAACCGTTATTTAATGTTCTTATAGGATGAAGTAACAGCGTTCACATGTAAGTCATCGTAAAGTGTGCAACAATGAAGTACCTTCATCTTTTTCATTTGTAGTTTTTGTCATTCCCGCTTATTGGTGCACTATTGATACAATATTTTGTTCTTCTTTAATTAGGGCAATGCCTGAGGGGGCGTTTGCCCCGAGGCAGTATTATTATACTGCATGTTTCTTTTTATTATTATGGCCACAGGGCAATAGTGCCTGGCCTCTACAGTTATACCGTGTGTTTCTTCTTCTTATTTTTCCTCTTGGTCCTTTTTTTTCGTCACTTATTATGTAAGTTGTGAAAAACTGCCAAGAATTTTCCATTGAAATTTATTGGACAGGTGAAAAAAAAAAGAAAGCGAAAAAGAGAGTTGTTCAAACGTCTACTGCTCAGGCGTACTTTCACCTAGAGACTTCATTTAAACTGTGTAGACACATGTATTGGTGTATCCGTTTTGATAGGTCTTACAGTTTTTGATCAATCACTGTTAAATGACCATGTTACGACCGGATAAAAACGGTTATGAGGACGTAACATAAAAACCAAGTTGGTAAGGTAGTTAAACAGTGTTTTATTAAATGAAAATTCAGATTGTTGTGACAAAAGGAGGTGATGCAAAAGTGAACAAAGAGCGCTCTGTTGCTGTTTAAAAGAAAAAACAAATATAACAAAAAGAGAACTCTAAACAGAGCCTATGCTATCTTATATATAACAAAACCGGAAACAAAAACCTCACTATCTAATTTACTTGAAAACAAAAAACCCATCAAAAAACAGCACCCCTTGTCAAGGGAGTGGCAGTGAAAGGACCTAAATGCGGACAGCCAACGAAGTCCAGGTGGAATTTAACAAGTTTTATTTCCAAAACAAACACAAGCTGAGGATCCGGGACGTGGAGGGGGCAGGCTAAGGAGGGAACAAGCTGAAACAGGAGCAGGCTGGGGGTTTTCAGGCGGAGACTGGAGCAGAGCGAGACCGGGGAATAGCACAGGCAGGCAGCTGAAACAGGGTCAAAAATGTGTCTCTTAGATCTGGGAGCTAGAGTTGAGCAGGCTACTGACTGAACAGTGGCTACGATCTGGCAGCAAGGTGAGGCAGGGCTGAGTGGAAGTAGGCTGGTGGTGATTGCAGGATGAATTGCAGCTGAGAAGCTGCTGATGGGCTCTCCTCTGTCTCAGCACACCTGAAATCACTTACCAGACACACACACTCAAACAGCAGCCGTAACACCCCTAAGACTAATGAAGCTAACAAAAATATCCTGCGGGTGTAATCAGTAGAACCAACTAAACCCTGCCCCAGTCCCTAAACAAACGAAAACAACCTCTGTACTCACAGACCAAAAGGGTATTGCACAAAATTAGGATAAGGGATTAAGCCTGGATATGTTGGTTATCCTAGATGAACTTAGCTCCAAGTTGGTTGCACAAAAGTAATAACTTTATCCTGGACAAGTAACCAGACCAGGCTAAGAACCAGGATAAGATTAATCCTGTGTTGAATCTGCTGTTGGATCTGCTGTCAACACTGTGAGAAATGAATGTGTTTTACAGCATGTCCATGGTCTTTGTACACATGTTAGATAAGTTCAATCATCCTGTCTCCAAATATGAAAAATATAGTCGTTTCATTTGCCGGTTTACTTTTAGTTTTAGTAGTATTTATTTACACAGATTATATATAAAGACCAATGCTCATATCAGTAGACAAAAAAATAATAATAATAAAAAGAAGCAAGCTTTATTTGGAATTTTGTCAATACAGATGTAGAAAAAAAGAAAGAAAAGAATACATAGGGAAGAGAAAGATATATATATCACTACTTAAACATTACTGACAGAAGTTGGTTTATTATTGTCAGGCCTACAGTTATATTCCAATATTAATAAAGATTACTTGTCAAAGTTCTGTCAGAGGTCTGACTAATATGTGGATCATTGCAGTTGATTAGATTTTTACTTTTAAAGATTGCTGGAGTTGAAAGATAGTCTCTATTGCGGCTGACGGGGGCAACATAGTATACATATAGGTCCAACTCCCGATTCACCTGTTTCCTCTTCATGATGGCATATCCATTTTTATATTATATTAGTGTTTTGGTGGTGTTTTCTTGTGTGTAACTTCTGACCTTGGCAGAGGGGAGGAATGTGGTTTAAAGCATAGTTGCATGTCCCATCATTTCTTACTTACTGCTGGCGGTTAGGCTAATTAGCTAGTGTGTGATATAGCTATTTCGACATAGGCAGAAGGAAGAGATGCCTGGTCGAGTGTGGTCACATTCCCATAATTTATTACCTACTGCTGGTGGCTAGGCTAATTAGCTGGTGTTTTGTAGTGTTTTATTTCTGTGGCTAGGCTAACTGTATCTCGTTTCGGACATAGGCAGAAGGAAGAGATGTCTGGTCGAGTGTGGTCACATTCCCATCATCTCTATTACCTACTGCTGCTGGCTAGGTTAGTAAGTAGCTGACCATTGGTCTGCTGGTTGGTTGTCCAGTTGGACCTGGCTTCTAAAGGAGTTTTGCCTTAGATCATGGCACAAGGGATTGTAACATTTCGTCCTGTGTATTAATGACTATGAAAGCTAGCCTTGGCTAGTGACTGCTGTGAACAGTGCCGCTGGTGACTAGGGAAAGACTTAGTGACAGCATGGATGGGCAGCTGACAGGAGGGAACAGTCCCCACTGGGGCTACAGTGGGTTAGCACTCACTGTGGCAGTAGCCAAGGCTTTGCTAAGCCTTTGACTGCACCCTATGTAGCTTCAGATTTGAATAATGATGAAATACACCTAGAGTCAGCGAGAGCAGGGGCACAAGATGACTCACCATTGGCTAATACGGTTATTGACTCTGGAACGGAATCGACTACGCATAGGCAGAACTTTTTAATAGAAGCTAGTGGTTCAGATGGAAATGGAAAGAAGCAGCAGGTTTGTGTGTGTAACCCACAGCTCGCACGATATCAGCATCCCTAATGTTGAGGCAGGTACTAGCACAGAGGTAGAACAAGGGCGCAGCCAGCCAAGGAGGGAGAAGATCAGTGGTCAGAAACCAAGGGTGAAGTGGCCAGGCGCAGCTGAAACTAGGAAGTGGGAGGACATCGATAATGATTTGGCCAGTGCGTTAGGTAAACTAAAAGGGACGGTAGAGAATAAGTTGGGGAGGATGGGAGATATAATCTATGATTATGGTAAGGAAAGATTTGGCATTAGTGAGATGCGGAAGAAAGCAGAGGGAGAGGTAGTTAGGTCTAGGCGTCAGCAGGATATCGATTGAACTTATACAGGAGAGGAGAATGCTTAAGAGGCAGTGGAAGAAGGCTACAGAGGAGGAGAAGAAAAGCATTACTTGCTTACAGGCAGGTGTGAAGGAGGGGCTGGCAGCATTAAGAAGGGTGGAGAGCATTCGGAAAAATAGGAGAAAGAAAGAGCGGGCGAGAGAAGCATTCTATAGGGATCTATTTAGATTTGTGAAGTCGCTATTTAGTAAAGAGAAGAATGGCAGCATGATGGTGACAAAGCAGGAACTTGAGGAGTACTTGGTAGAATAACACAAAGATAAGGAAATGCTTCGGAAGATTGCACGCCCTTCTGATATTCCACCAATCGGAGAAATAGGCAAGCAGTGTGAAGTTAGCCTACCAAAGTGGAAAGCGGTCCAGGAGGTGGTGAGGCGTGCAAGAGCCTCTTCAGCCCCAGGACCTAATGGAGTCCAATGGGGTTGTTATTGGGGGTCCCAGCAGCGAAGCTGCAGGAACCCCATTGTTTTTGTTATTATTATTATTATCATCATTATCATTATTGGGGGTCCAAGCAGCGAATCTGCAGGAACCCCATTGTTTTTGTGAGTGTTATTGGGGGTCCAAGCAGCGAATCTGCAGGAACCCCATTGTTTTTGTGAGTGTTATTGGGGGGTCCAAGCAGCGAAGCTGCAGGAACCCCATTGTTTTTTTTAGTATTATTATTATTATCATTATTATTATTATTATTGGGGGTCCAAGCAGCAAAGCTGCAGGAACCTTATTGTTTTTGTCAGTGTTATTATTATTGTTTTTGTTAGTGTTTAGTGTTTTGTTAGTGTTATTGGGGGTCCAAGCAGCGAATCTGCAGGAACCCCATTGTTTTTGATAGTGTTATTATTAGGGGCTACAGGGCTTCGCCTGAGGCCTAGTCCCTGCAGCCCCGAGGCCCCTATTGTTATCCTACGTGTTTCTTCTAATTAATATTAATAATAATAAAATAAGGGGCTACGGGAAAACGCCCTAGCGTTCTAAGCTACATCTGCTGTCATGGCCTCAACAACCATCCCAGTCTTCATGATCTGGAGTGCTGTGTATCAGACCTGTGGAGCTCCATAAACTATATCTGCCCCAGTCTTCATGGCCTCCTCCAGTTGTCCACTCCTACCTAGATGAACAATTCACTTACCTGCCCAAGATTCCTGTTATACTCACAAACTGTCTCATAGATCATCAGCTATGTGCTATATTACTAGATCTTACATGTTTCCTTCAGCTTGATGTATGTATCTATGACAGATTAGTTAGTTTATCTTGTTCCTACTGTTCTTCTTTTCTCTCTATCTTCTCTGTTTCTACCTTGCCGGCCTTCAAGCAATGGTTCCTCCATATGAGCTGGGTTCTGCTCAAGGTTACTTTCTGTTAAAAGGAAGTTTGTCCTTGCCACTGTTGCCCTCAGGCTGCTCTGGAGGTTGCAGGCTGTTTTTTGTGAAGCGTCTTGAGGTGATTTGCATTGTAGGCTAAGTGTGCCAAATGTCAGTCAAGTGTTCTAAATGTAGGCTAACTGTGTTTAATGTAGGTTAACTATGCTAACTGTATGGT